>NC_059437.1:10992381-11292381 GCF_021028975.2 Sphaerodactylus townsendi
GGGGGGGGGGGGGGGTGGGGGGGGGGGGGGGTGGGGGGGGGGGGGGGTGGGGGGGGGGGGGGGTGGGGGGGGGGGGGGGTGGGGGGGGGGGGGGGTGGGGGGGGGGGGGGGTGGGGGGGGGGGGGGGTGGGGGGGGGGGGGGGTGGGGGGGGGGGGGGGTGGGGGGGGGGGGGGGTGGGGGGGGGGGGGGGTGGGGGGGGGGGGGGGTGGGGGGGGGGGGGGGTGGGGGGGGGGGGGGGTGGGGGGGGGGGGGGGTGGGGGGGGGGGGGGGTGGGGGGGGGGGGGGGTGGGGGGGGGGGGGGGTGGGGGGGGGGGGGGGTGGGGGGGGGGGGGGGTGGGGGGGGGGGGGGGTGGGGGGGGGGGGGGGTGGGGGGGGGGGGGGGTGGGGGGGGGGGGGGGTGGGGGGGGGGGGGGGTGGGGGGGGGGGGGGGTGGGGGGGGGGGGGGGTGGGGGGGGGGGGGGGTGGGGGGGGGGGGGGGTGGGGGGGGGGGGGGGTGGGGGGGGGGGGGGGTGGGGGGGGGGGGGGGTGGGGGGGGGGGGGGGTGGGGGGGGGGGGGGGTGGGGGGGGGGGGGGGTGGGGGGGGGGGGGGGTGGGGGGGGGGGGGGGTGGGGGGGGGGGGGGGTGGGGGGGGGGGGGGGTGGGGGGGGGGGGGGGTGGGGGGGGGGGGGGGTGGGGGGGGGGGGGGGTGGGGGGGGGGGGGGGTGGGGGGGGGGGGGGGTGGGGGGGGGGGGGGGTGGGGGGGGGGGGGGGTGGGGGGGGGGGGGGGTGGGGGGGGGGGGGGGTGGGGGGGGGGGGGGGTGGGGGGGGGGGGGGGTGGGGGGGGGGGGGGGTGGGGGGGGGGGGGGGTGGGGGGGGGGGGGGGTGGGGGGGGGGGGGGGTGGGGGGGGGGGGGGGTGGGGGGGGGGGGGGGTGGGGGGGGGGGGGGGTGGGGGGGGGGGGGGGTGGGGGGGGGGGGGGGTGGGGGGGGGGGGGGGTGGGGGGGGGGGGGGGTGGGGGGGGGGGGGGGTGGGGGGGGGGGGGGGTGGGGGGGGGGGGGGGTGGGGGGGGGGGGGGGTGGGGGGGGGGGGGGGTGGGGGGGGGGGGGGGTGGGGGGGGGGGGGGGTGGGGGGGGGGGGGGGTGGGGGGGGGGGGGGGTGGGGGGGGGGGGGGGTGGGGGGGGGGGGGGGTGGGGGGGGGGGGGGGTGGGGGGGGGGGGGGGTGGGGGGGGGGGGGGGTGGGGGGGGGGGGGGGTGGGGGGGGGGGGGGGTGGGGGGGGGGGGGGGTGGGGGGGGGGGGGGGTGGGGGGGGGGGGGGGTGGGGGGGGGGGGGGGTGGGGGGGGGGGGGGGTGGGGGGGGGGGGGGGTGGGGGGGGGGGGGGGTGGGGGGGGGGGGGGGTGGGGGGGGGGGGGGGTGGGGGGGGGGGGGGGTGGGGGGGGGGGGGGGTGGGGGGGGGGGGGGGTGGGGGGGGGGGGGGGTGGGGGGGGGGGGGGGTGGGGGGGGGGGGGGGTGGGGGGGGGGGGGGGTGGGGGGGGGGGGGGGTGGGGGGGGGGGGGGGTGGGGGGGGGGGGGGGTGGGGGGGGGGGGGGGTGGGGGGGGGGGGGGGTGGGGGGGGGGGGGGGTGGGGGGGGGGGGGGGTGGGGGGGGGGGGGGGTGGGGGGGGGGGGGGGTGGGGGGGGGGGGGGGTGGGGGGGGGGGGGGGTGGGGGGGGGGGGGGGTGGGGGGGGGGGGGGGTGGGGGGGGGGGGGGGTGGGGGGGGGGGGGGGTGGGGGGGGGGGGGGGTGGGGGGGGGGGGGGGTGGGGGGGGGGGGGGGTGGGGGGGGGGGGGGGTGGGGGGGGGGGGGGGTGGGGGGGGGGGGGGGTGGGGGGGGGGGGGGGTGGGGGGGGGGGGGGGTGGGGGGGGGGGGGGGTGGGGGGGGGGGGGGGTGGGGGGGGGGGGGGGTGGGGGGGGGGGGGGGTGGGGGGGGGGGGGGGTGGGGGGGGGGGGGGGTGGGGGGGGGGGGGGGTGGGGGGGGGGGGGGGTGGGGGGGGGGGGGGGTGGGGGGGGGGGGGGGTGGGGGGGGGGGGGGGTGGGGGGGGGGGGGGGTGGGGGGGGGGGGGGGTGGGGGGGGGGGGGGGTGGGGGGGGGGGGGGGTGGGGGGGGGGGGGGGTGGGGGGGGGGGGGGGTGGGGGGGGGGGGGGGTGGGGGGGGGGGGGGGTGGGGGGGGGGGGGGGTGGGGGGGGGGGGGGGTGGGGGGGGGGGGGGGTGGGGGGGGGGGGGGGTGGGGGGGGGGGGGGGTGGGGGGGGGGGGGGGTGGGGGGGGGGGGGGGTGGGGGGGGGGGGGGGTGGGGGGGGGGGGGGGTGGGGGGGGGGGGGGGTGGGGGGGGGGGGGGGTGGGGGGGGGGGGGGGTGGGGGGGGGGGGGGGTGGGGGGGGGGGGGGGTGGGGGGGGGGGGGGGTGGGGGGGGGGGGGGGTGGGGGGGGGGGGGGGTGGGGGGGGGGGGGGGTGGGGGGGGGGGGGGGTGGGGGGGGGGGGGGGTGGGGGGGGGGGGGGGTGGGGGGGGGGGGGGGTGGGGGGGGGGGGGGGTGGGGGGGGGGGGGGGTGGGGGGGGGGGGGGGTGGGGGGGGGGGGGGGTGGGGGGGGGGGGGGGTGGGGGGGGGGGGGGGTGGGGGGGGGGGGGGGTGGGGGGGGGGGGGGGTGGGGGGGGGGGGGGGTGGGGGGGGGGGGGGGTGGGGGGGGGGGGGGGTGGGGGGGGGGGGGGGTGGGGGGGGGGGGGGGTGGGGGGGGGGGGGGGTGGGGGGGGGGGGGGGTGGGGGGGGGGGGGGGTGGGGGGGGGGGGGGGTGGGGGGGGGGGGGGGTGGGGGGGGGGGGGGGTGGGGGGGGGGGGGGGTGGGGGGGGGGGGGGGTGGGGGGGGGGGGGGGTGGGGGGGGGGGGGGGTGGGGGGGGGGGGGGGTGGGGGGGGGGGGGGGTGGGGGGGGGGGGGGGTGGGGGGGGGGGGGGGTGGGGGGGGGGGGGGGTGGGGGGGGGGGGGGGTGGGGGGGGGGGGGGGTGGGGGGGGGGGGGGGTGGGGGGGGGGGGGGGTGGGGGGGGGGGGGGGTGGGGGGGGGGGGGGGTGGGGGGGGGGGGGGGTGGGGGGGGGGGGGGGTGGGGGGGGGGGGGGGTGGGGGGGGGGGGGGGTGGGGGGGGGGGGGGGTGGGGGGGGGGGGGGGTGGGGGGGGGGGGGGGTGGGGGGGGGGGGGGGTGGGGGGGGGGGGGGGTGGGGGGGGGGGGGGGTGGGGGGGGGGGGGGGTGGGGGGGGGGGGGGGTGGGGGGGGGGGGGGGTGGGGGGGGGGGGGGGTGGGGGGGGGGGGGGGTGGGGGGGGGGGGGGGTGGGGGGGGGGGGGGGTGGGGGGGGGGGGGGGTGGGGGGGGGGGGGGGTGGGGGGGGGGGGGGGTGGGGGGGGGGGGGGGTGGGGGGGGGGGGGGGTGGGGGGGGGGGGGGGTGGGGGGGGGGGGGGGTGGGGGGGGGGGGGGGTGGGGGGGGGGGGGGGTGGGGGGGGGGGGGGGTGGGGGGGGGGGGGGGTGGGGGGGGGGGGGGGTGGGGGGGGGGGGGGGTGGGGGGGGGGGGGGGTGGGGGGGGGGGGGGGTGGGGGGGGGGGGGGGTGGGGGGGGGGGGGGGTGGGGGGGGGGGGGGGTGGGGGGGGGGGGGGGTGGGGGGGGGGGGGGGTGGGGGGGGGGGGGGGTGGGGGGGGGGGGGGGTGGGGGGGGGGGGGGGTGGGGGGGGGGGGGGGTGGGGGGGGGGGGGGGTGGGGGGGGGGGGGGGTGGGGGGGGGGGGGGGTGGGGGGGGGGGGGGGTGGGGGGGGGGGGGGGTGGGGGGGGGGGGGGGTGGGGGGGGGGGGGGGTGGGGGGGGGGGGGGGTGGGGGGGGGGGGGGGTGGGGGGGGGGGGGGGTGGGGGGGGGGGGGGGTGGGGGGGGGGGGGGGTGGGGGGGGGGGGGGGTGGGGGGGGGGGGGGGTGGGGGGGGGGGGGGGTGGGGGGGGGGGGGGGTGGGGGGGGGGGGGGGTGGGGGGGGGGGGGGGTGGGGGGGGGGGGGGGTGGGGGGGGGGGGGGGTGGGGGGGGGGGGGGGTGGGGGGGGGGGGGGGTGGGGGGGGGGGGGGGTGGGGGGGGGGGGGGGTGGGGGGGGGGGGGGGTGGGGGGGGGGGGGGGTGGGGGGGGGGGGGGGTGGGGGGGGGGGGGGGTGGGGGGGGGGGGGGGTGGGGGGGGGGGGGGGTGGGGGGGGGGGGGGGTGGGGGGGGGGGGGGGTGGGGGGGGGGGGGGGTGGGGGGGGGGGGGGGTGGGGGGGGGGGGGGGTGGGGGGGGGGGGGGGTGGGGGGGGGGGGGGGTGGGGGGGGGGGGGGGTGGGGGGGGGGGGGGGTGGGGGGGGGGGGGGGTGGGGGGGGGGGGGGGTGGGGGGGGGGGGGGGTGGGGGGGGGGGGGGGTGGGGGGGGGGGGGGGTGGGGGGGGGGGGGGGTGGGGGGGGGGGGGGGTGGGGGGGGGGGGGGGTGGGGGGGGGGGGGGGTGGGGGGGGGGGGGGGTGGGGGGGGGGGGGGGTGGGGGGGGGGGGGGGTGGGGGGGGGGGGGGGTGGGGGGGGGGGGGGGTGGGGGGGGGGGGGGGTGGGGGGGGGGGGGGGTGGGGGGGGGGGGGGGTGGGGGGGGGGGGGGGTGGGGGGGGGGGGGGGTGGGGGGGGGGGGGGGTGGGGGGGGGGGGGGGTGGGGGGGGGGGGGGGTGGGGGGGGGGGGGGGTGGGGGGGGGGGGGGGTGGGGGGGGGGGGGGGTGGGGGGGGGGGGGGGTGGGGGGGGGGGGGGGTGGGGGGGGGGGGGGGTGGGGGGGGGGGGGGGTGGGGGGGGGGGGGGGTGGGGGGGGGGGGGGGTGGGGGGGGGGGGGGGTGGGGGGGGGGGGGGGTGGGGGGGGGGGGGGGTGGGGGGGGGGGGGGGTGGGGGGGGGGGGGGGTGGGGGGGGGGGGGGGTGGGGGGGGGGGGGGGTGGGGGGGGGGGGGGGTGGGGGGGGGGGGGGGTGGGGGGGGGGGGGGGTGGGGGGGGGGGGGGGTGGGGGGGGGGGGGGGTGGGGGGGGGGGGGGGTGGGGGGGGGGGGGGGTGGGGGGGGGGGGGGGTGGGGGGGGGGGGGGGTGGGGGGGGGGGGGGGTGGGGGGGGGGGGGGGTGGGGGGGGGGGGGGGTGGGGGGGGGGGGGGGTGGGGGGGGGGGGGGGTGGGGGGGGGGGGGGGTGGGGGGGGGGGGGGGTGGGGGGGGGGGGGGGTGGGGGGGGGGGGGGGTGGGGGGGGGGGGGGGTGGGGGGGGGGGGGGGTGGGGGGGGGGGGGGGTGGGGGGGGGGGGGGGTGGGGGGGGGGGGGGGTGGGGGGGGGGGGGGGTGGGGGGGGGGGGGGGTGGGGGGGGGGGGGGGTGGGGGGGGGGGGGGGTGGGGGGGGGGGGGGGTGGGGGGGGGGGGGGGTGGGGGGGGGGGGGGGTGGGGGGGGGGGGGGGTGGGGGGGGGGGGGGGTGGGGGGGGGGGGGGGTGGGGGGGGGGGGGGGTGGGGGGGGGGGGGGGTGGGGGGGGGGGGGGGTGGGGGGGGGGGGGGGTGGGGGGGGGGGGGGGTGGGGGGGGGGGGGGGTGGGGGGGGGGGGGGGTGGGGGGGGGGGGGGGTGGGGGGGGGGGGGGGTGGGGGGGGGGGGGGGTGGGGGGGGGGGGGGGTGGGGGGGGGGGGGGGTGGGGGGGGGGGGGGGTGGGGGGGGGGGGGGGTGGGGGGGGGGGGGGGTGGGGGGGGGGGGGGGTGGGGGGGGGGGGGGGTGGGGGGGGGGGGGGGTGGGGGGGGGGGGGGGTGGGGGGGGGGGGGGGTGGGGGGGGGGGGGGGTGGGGGGGGGGGGGGGTGGGGGGGGGGGGGGGTGGGGGGGGGGGGGGGTGGGGGGGGGGGGGGGTGGGGGGGGGGGGGGGTGGGGGGGGGGGGGGGTGGGGGGGGGGGGGGGTGGGGGGGGGGGGGGGTGGGGGGGGGGGGGGGTGGGGGGGGGGGGGGGTGGGGGGGGGGGGGGGTGGGGGGGGGGGGGGGTGGGGGGGGGGGGGGGTGGGGGGGGGGGGGGGTGGGGGGGGGGGGGGGTGGGGGGGGGGGGGGGTGGGGGGGGGGGGGGGTGGGGGGGGGGGGGGGTGGGGGGGGGGGGGGGTGGGGGGGGGGGGGGGTGGGGGGGGGGGGGGGTGGGGGGGGGGGGGGGTGGGGGGGGGGGGGGGTGGGGGGGGGGGGGGGTGGGGGGGGGGGGGGGTGGGGGGGGGGGGGGGTGGGGGGGGGGGGGGGTGGGGGGGGGGGGGGGTGGGGGGGGGGGGGGGTGGGGGGGGGGGGGGGTGGGGGGGGGGGGGGGTGGGGGGGGGGGGGGGTGGGGGGGGGGGGGGGTGGGGGGGGGGGGGGGTGGGGGGGGGGGGGGGTGGGGGGGGGGGGGGGTGGGGGGGGGGGGGGGTGGGGGGGGGGGGGGGTGGGGGGGGGGGGGGGTGGGGGGGGGGGGGGGTGGGGGGGGGGGGGGGTGGGGGGGGGGGGGGGTGGGGGGGGGGGGGGGTGGGGGGGGGGGGGGGTGGGGGGGGGGGGGGGTGGGGGGGGGGGGGGGTGGGGGGGGGGGGGGGTGGGGGGGGGGGGGGGTGGGGGGGGGGGGGGGTGGGGGGGGGGGGGGGTGGGGGGGGGGGGGGGTGGGGGGGGGGGGGGGTGGGGGGGGGGGGGGGTGGGGGGGGGGGGGGGTGGGGGGGGGGGGGGGTGGGGGGGGGGGGGGGTGGGGGGGGGGGGGGGTGGGGGGGGGGGGGGGTGGGGGGGGGGGGGGGTGGGGGGGGGGGGGGGTGGGGGGGGGGGGGGGTGGGGGGGGGGGGGGGTGGGGGGGGGGGGGGGTGGGGGGGGGGGGGGGTGGGGGGGGGGGGGGGTGGGGGGGGGGGGGGGTGGGGGGGGGGGGGGGTGGGGGGGGGGGGGGGTGGGGGGGGGGGGGGGTGGGGGGGGGGGGGGGTGGGGGGGGGGGGGGGTGGGGGGGGGGGGGGGTGGGGGGGGGGGGGGGTGGGGGGGGGGGGGGGTGGGGGGGGGGGGGGGTGGGGGGGGGGGGGGGTGGGGGGGGGGGGGGGTGGGGGGGGGGGGGGGTGGGGGGGGGGGGGGGTGGGGGGGGGGGGGGGTGGGGGGGGGGGGGGGTGGGGGGGGGGGGGGGTGGGGGGGGGGGGGGGTGGGGGGGGGGGGGGGTGGGGGGGGGGGGGGGTGGGGGGGGGGGGGGGTGGGGGGGGGGGGGGGTGGGGGGGGGGGGGGGTGGGGGGGGGGGGGGGTGGGGGGGGGGGGGGGTGGGGGGGGGGGGGGGTGGGGGGGGGGGGGGGTGGGGGGGGGGGGGGGTGGGGGGGGGGGGGGGTGGGGGGGGGGGGGGGTGGGGGGGGGGGGGGGTGGGGGGGGGGGGGGGTGGGGGGGGGGGGGGGTGGGGGGGGGGGGGGGTGGGGGGGGGGGGGGGTGGGGGGGGGGGGGGGTGGGGGGGGGGGGGGGTGGGGGGGGGGGGGGGTGGGGGGGGGGGGGGGTGGGGGGGGGGGGGGGTGGGGGGGGGGGGGGGTGGGGGGGGGGGGGGGTGGGGGGGGGGGGGGGTGGGGGGGGGGGGGGGTGGGGGGGGGGGGGGGTGGGGGGGGGGGGGGGTGGGGGGGGGGGGGGGTGGGGGGGGGGGGGGGTGGGGGGGGGGGGGGGTGGGGGGGGGGGGGGGTGGGGGGGGGGGGGGGTGGGGGGGGGGGGGGGTGGGGGGGGGGGGGGGTGGGGGGGGGGGGGGGTGGGGGGGGGGGGGGGTGGGGGGGGGGGGGGGTGGGGGGGGGGGGGGGTGGGGGGGGGGGGGGGTGGGGGGGGGGGGGGGTGGGGGGGGGGGGGGGTGGGGGGGGGGGGGGGTGGGGGGGGGGGGGGGTGGGGGGGGGGGGGGGTGGGGGGGGGGGGGGGTGGGGGGGGGGGGGGGTGGGGGGGGGGGGGGGTGGGGGGGGGGGGGGGTGGGGGGGGGGGGGGGTGGGGGGGGGGGGGGGTGGGGGGGGGGGGGGGTGGGGGGGGGGGGGGGTGGGGGGGGGGGGGGGTGGGGGGGGGGGGGGGTGGGGGGGGGGGGGGGTGGGGGGGGGGGGGGGTGGGGGGGGGGGGGGGTGGGGGGGGGGGGGGGTGGGGGGGGGGGGGGGTGGGGGGGGGGGGGGGTGGGGGGGGGGGGGGGTGGGGGGGGGGGGGGGTGGGGGGGGGGGGGGGTGGGGGGGGGGGGGGGTGGGGGGGGGGGGGGGTGGGGGGGGGGGGGGGTGGGGGGGGGGGGGGGTGGGGGGGGGGGGGGGTGGGGGGGGGGGGGGGTGGGGGGGGGGGGGGGTGGGGGGGGGGGGGGGTGGGGGGGGGGGGGGGTGGGGGGGGGGGGGGGTGGGGGGGGGGGGGGGTGGGGGGGGGGGGGGGTGGGGGGGGGGGGGGGTGGGGGGGGGGGGGGGTGGGGGGGGGGGGGGGTGGGGGGGGGGGGGGGTGGGGGGGGGGGGGGGTGGGGGGGGGGGGGGGTGGGGGGGGGGGGGGGTGGGGGGGGGGGGGGGTGGGGGGGGGGGGGGGTGGGGGGGGGGGGGGGTGGGGGGGGGGGGGGGTGGGGGGGGGGGGGGGTGGGGGGGGGGGGGGGTGGGGGGGGGGGGGGGTGGGGGGGGGGGGGGGTGGGGGGGGGGGGGGGTGGGGGGGGGGGGGGGTGGGGGGGGGGGGGGGTGGGGGGGGGGGGGGGTGGGGGGGGGGGGGGGTGGGGGGGGGGGGGGGTGGGGGGGGGGGGGGGTGGGGGGGGGGGGGGGTGGGGGGGGGGGGGGGTGGGGGGGGGGGGGGGTGGGGGGGGGGGGGGGTGGGGGGGGGGGGGGGTGGGGGGGGGGGGGGGTGGGGGGGGGGGGGGGTGGGGGGGGGGGGGGGTGGGGGGGGGGGGGGGTGGGGGGGGGGGGGGGTGGGGGGGGGGGGGGGTGGGGGGGGGGGGGGGTGGGGGGGGGGGGGGGTGGGGGGGGGGGGGGGTGGGGGGGGGGGGGGGTGGGGGGGGGGGGGGGTGGGGGGGGGGGGGGGTGGGGGGGGGGGGGGGTGGGGGGGGGGGGGGGTGGGGGGGGGGGGGGGTGGGGGGGGGGGGGGGTGGGGGGGGGGGGGGGTGGGGGGGGGGGGGGGTGGGGGGGGGGGGGGGTGGGGGGGGGGGGGGGTGGGGGGGGGGGGGGGTGGGGGGGGGGGGGGGTGGGGGGGGGGGGGGGTGGGGGGGGGGGGGGGTGGGGGGGGGGGGGGGTGGGGGGGGGGGGGGGTGGGGGGGGGGGGGGGTGGGGGGGGGGGGGGGTGGGGGGGGGGGGGGGTGGGGGGGGGGGGGGGTGGGGGGGGGGGGGGGTGGGGGGGGGGGGGGGTGGGGGGGGGGGGGGGTGGGGGGGGGGGGGGGTGGGGGGGGGGGGGGGTGGGGGGGGGGGGGGGTGGGGGGGGGGGGGGGTGGGGGGGGGGGGGGGTGGGGGGGGGGGGGGGTGGGGGGGGGGGGGGGTGGGGGGGGGGGGGGGTGGGGGGGGGGGGGGGTGGGGGGGGGGGGGGGTGGGGGGGGGGGGGGGTGGGGGGGGGGGGGGGTGGGGGGGGGGGGGGGTGGGGGGGGGGGGGGGTGGGGGGGGGGGGGGGTGGGGGGGGGGGGGGGTGGGGGGGGGGGGGGGTGGGGGGGGGGGGGGGTGGGGGGGGGGGGGGGTGGGGGGGGGGGGGGGTGGGGGGGGGGGGGGGTGGGGGGGGGGGGGGGTGGGGGGGGGGGGGGGTGGGGGGGGGGGGGGGTGGGGGGGGGGGGGGGTGGGGGGGGGGGGGGGTGGGGGGGGGGGGGGGTGGGGGGGGGGGGGGGTGGGGGGGGGGGGGGGTGGGGGGGGGGGGGGGTGGGGGGGGGGGGGGGTGGGGGGGGGGGGGGGTGGGGGGGGGGGGGGGTGGGGGGGGGGGGGGGTGGGGGGGGGGGGGGGTGGGGGGGGGGGGGGGTGGGGGGGGGGGGGGGTGGGGGGGGGGGGGGGTGGGGGGGGGGGGGGGTGGGGGGGGGGGGGGGTGGGGGGGGGGGGGGGTGGGGGGGGGGGGGGGTGGGGGGGGGGGGGGGTGGGGGGGGGGGGGGGTGGGGGGGGGGGGGGGTGGGGGGGGGGGGGGGTGGGGGGGGGGGGGGGTGGGGGGGGGGGGGGGTGGGGGGGGGGGGGGGTGGGGGGGGGGGGGGGTGGGGGGGGGGGGGGGTGGGGGGGGGGGGGGGTGGGGGGGGGGGGGGGTGGGGGGGGGGGGGGGTGGGGGGGGGGGGGGGTGGGGGGGGGGGGGGGTGGGGGGGGGGGGGGGTGGGGGGGGGGGGGGGTGGGGGGGGGGGGGGGTGGGGGGGGGGGGGGGTGGGGGGGGGGGGGGGTGGGGGGGGGGGGGGGTGGGGGGGGGGGGGGGTGGGGGGGGGGGGGGGTGGGGGGGGGGGGGGGTGGGGGGGGGGGGGGGTGGGGGGGGGGGGGGGTGGGGGGGGGGGGGGGTGGGGGGGGGGGGGGGTGGGGGGGGGGGGGGGTGGGGGGGGGGGGGGGTGGGGGGGGGGGGGGGTGGGGGGGGGGGGGGGTGGGGGGGGGGGGGGGTGGGGGGGGGGGGGGGTGGGGGGGGGGGGGGGTGGGGGGGGGGGGGGGTGGGGGGGGGGGGGGGTGGGGGGGGGGGGGGGTGGGGGGGGGGGGGGGTGGGGGGGGGGGGGGGTGGGGGGGGGGGGGGGTGGGGGGGGGGGGGGGTGGGGGGGGGGGGGGGTGGGGGGGGGGGGGGGTGGGGGGGGGGGGGGGTGGGGGGGGGGGGGGGTGGGGGGGGGGGGGGGTGGGGGGGGGGGGGGGTGGGGGGGGGGGGGGGTGGGGGGGGGGGGGGGTGGGGGGGGGGGGGGGTGGGGGGGGGGGGGGGTGGGGGGGGGGGGGGGTGGGGGGGGGGGGGGGTGGGGGGGGGGGGGGGTGGGGGGGGGGGGGGGTGGGGGGGGGGGGGGGTGGGGGGGGGGGGGGGTGGGGGGGGGGGGGGGTGGGGGGGGGGGGGGGTGGGGGGGGGGGGGGGTGGGGGGGGGGGGGGGTGGGGGGGGGGGGGGGTGGGGGGGGGGGGGGGTGGGGGGGGGGGGGGGTGGGGGGGGGGGGGGGTGGGGGGGGGGGGGGGTGGGGGGGGGGGGGGGTGGGGGGGGGGGGGGGTGGGGGGGGGGGGGGGTGGGGGGGGGGGGGGGTGGGGGGGGGGGGGGGTGGGGGGGGGGGGGGGTGGGGGGGGGGGGGGGTGGGGGGGGGGGGGGGTGGGGGGGGGGGGGGGTGGGGGGGGGGGGGGGTGGGGGGGGGGGGGGGTGGGGGGGGGGGGGGGTGGGGGGGGGGGGGGGTGGGGGGGGGGGGGGGTGGGGGGGGGGGGGGGTGGGGGGGGGGGGGGGTGGGGGGGGGGGGGGGTGGGGGGGGGGGGGGGTGGGGGGGGGGGGGGGTGGGGGGGGGGGGGGGTGGGGGGGGGGGGGGGTGGGGGGGGGGGGGGGTGGGGGGGGGGGGGGGTGGGGGGGGGGGGGGGTGGGGGGGGGGGGGGGTGGGGGGGGGGGGGGGTGGGGGGGGGGGGGGGTGGGGGGGGGGGGGGGTGGGGGGGGGGGGGGGTGGGGGGGGGGGGGGGTGGGGGGGGGGGGGGGTGGGGGGGGGGGGGGGTGGGGGGGGGGGGGGGTGGGGGGGGGGGGGGGTGGGGGGGGGGGGGGGTGGGGGGGGGGGGGGGTGGGGGGGGGGGGGGGTGGGGGGGGGGGGGGGTGGGGGGGGGGGGGGGTGGGGGGGGGGGGGGGTGGGGGGGGGGGGGGGTGGGGGGGGGGGGGGGTGGGGGGGGGGGGGGGTGGGGGGGGGGGGGGGTGGGGGGGGGGGGGGGTGGGGGGGGGGGGGGGTGGGGGGGGGGGGGGGTGGGGGGGGGGGGGGGTGGGGGGGGGGGGGGGTGGGGGGGGGGGGGGGTGGGGGGGGGGGGGGGTGGGGGGGGGGGGGGGTGGGGGGGGGGGGGGGTGGGGGGGGGGGGGGGTGGGGGGGGGGGGGGGTGGGGGGGGGGGGGGGTGGGGGGGGGGGGGGGTGGGGGGGGGGGGGGGTGGGGGGGGGGGGGGGTGGGGGGGGGGGGGGGTGGGGGGGGGGGGGGGTGGGGGGGGGGGGGGGTGGGGGGGGGGGGGGGTGGGGGGGGGGGGGGGTGGGGGGGGGGGGGGGTGGGGGGGGGGGGGGGTGGGGGGGGGGGGGGGTGGGGGGGGGGGGGGGTGGGGGGGGGGGGGGGTGGGGGGGGGGGGGGGTGGGGGGGGGGGGGGGTGGGGGGGGGGGGGGGTGGGGGGGGGGGGGGGTGGGGGGGGGGGGGGGTGGGGGGGGGGGGGGGTGGGGGGGGGGGGGGGTGGGGGGGGGGGGGGGTGGGGGGGGGGGGGGGTGGGGGGGGGGGGGGGTGGGGGGGGGGGGGGGTGGGGGGGGGGGGGGGTGGGGGGGGGGGGGGGTGGGGGGGGGGGGGGGTGGGGGGGGGGGGGGGTGGGGGGGGGGGGGGGTGGGGGGGGGGGGGGGTGGGGGGGGGGGGGGGTGGGGGGGGGGGGGGGTGGGGGGGGGGGGGGGTGGGGGGGGGGGGGGGTGGGGGGGGGGGGGGGTGGGGGGGGGGGGGGGTGGGGGGGGGGGGGGGTGGGGGGGGGGGGGGGTGGGGGGGGGGGGGGGTGGGGGGGGGGGGGGGTGGGGGGGGGGGGGGGTGGGGGGGGGGGGGGGTGGGGGGGGGGGGGGGTGGGGGGGGGGGGGGGTGGGGGGGGGGGGGGGTGGGGGGGGGGGGGGGTGGGGGGGGGGGGGGGTGGGGGGGGGGGGGGGTGGGGGGGGGGGGGGGTGGGGGGGGGGGGGGGTGGGGGGGGGGGGGGGTGGGGGGGGGGGGGGGTGGGGGGGGGGGGGGGTGGGGGGGGGGGGGGGTGGGGGGGGGGGGGGGTGGGGGGGGGGGGGGGTGGGGGGGGGGGGGGGTGGGGGGGGGGGGGGGTGGGGGGGGGGGGGGGTGGGGGGGGGGGGGGGTGGGGGGGGGGGGGGGTGGGGGGGGGGGGGGGTGGGGGGGGGGGGGGGTGGGGGGGGGGGGGGGTGGGGGGGGGGGGGGGTGGGGGGGGGGGGGGGTGGGGGGGGGGGGGGGTGGGGGGGGGGGGGGGTGGGGGGGGGGGGGGGTGGGGGGGGGGGGGGGTGGGGGGGGGGGGGGGTGGGGGGGGGGGGGGGTGGGGGGGGGGGGGGGTGGGGGGGGGGGGGGGTGGGGGGGGGGGGGGGTGGGGGGGGGGGGGGGTGGGGGGGGGGGGGGGTGGGGGGGGGGGGGGGTGGGGGGGGGGGGGGGTGGGGGGGGGGGGGGGTGGGGGGGGGGGGGGGTGGGGGGGGGGGGGGGTGGGGGGGGGGGGGGGTGGGGGGGGGGGGGGGTGGGGGGGGGGGGGGGTGGGGGGGGGGGGGGGTGGGGGGGGGGGGGGGTGGGGGGGGGGGGGGGTGGGGGGGGGGGGGGGTGGGGGGGGGGGGGGGTGGGGGGGGGGGGGGGTGGGGGGGGGGGGGGGTGGGGGGGGGGGGGGGTGGGGGGGGGGGGGGGTGGGGGGGGGGGGGGGTGGGGGGGGGGGGGGGTGGGGGGGGGGGGGGGTGGGGGGGGGGGGGGGTGGGGGGGGGGGGGGGTGGGGGGGGGGGGGGGTGGGGGGACTACAATTCCCATCAGCCTCTGTCAGCATGGCCAATTGGCCATGCTGGTAGGGGCTGATGGGAATTGTAGTTCCTGAACATCTGGAGAGCCGCAGGTTCCCTACCCCTGCATTAGAGCATAGGTGTCAAATTCGCGGCCCTCCAGATGTTATGAACTACAGTTCCCACCATCCCCTGCCAGCATGATGCTGGCAGAGGATGATGGGAACTATAGTCCGTAACATCTGGAGGGCTGCAAATTTGACACCTGTGCATTAGACTATAAAGCCATAAGAATCCACCCTTCAAAGCGGTCATTTTCTCCAGGGGAACTGATTTTTGGAGACCAATTGTGATTAGCAGGAGATCTCCAGGTGCCACCTGGAGGTGGACTACCCTACTAATACCACATCTGGTTCTCTTTTTAGGGGGGTGGGAAGGGAGTGGAAAGTTCCCAAAAGTAACAAGATGTGTTCTGTAGCTGTTCCATTGCATTTTTATCTGTTCGATACCTCTGTGACTTCTGAGCATGTAACCACGCATACCAGGTGGCAAAGCGTACTTTGATGTCCTCTCTTGATGACTTGTAGCTTGGGGGGGACTACCGTGGCTTTTTGCTTGTGGTAATATATTTGTCAGGCAGTTATGCGAAGCCCTGCAAGAAAAAGCCGGCTCGTGTCACCAGGCAGCGCACCTCCGAATTGCGAAGGCCACGGTTTCTTCAACTGTATCGATTCCTCAATTCACATCCCGTTATTTGCCACCAAATAGCCTCCAAAGTGGTACAAAGCAAGGCAAAGCAACCAAAAACATTTCAATAACGAAGCAGTTGAGACCTCAGCTTGCACCCAGCAATGTTAGAGCCAACCTTGCTGAGACGCTGAGGGAGGGGGAATCCATGAATGGAACTCCCAAGCATTTTTATTAAACAGCATCTGTGGGGGCTTCTTACTCAGACTGAGACTAGAGTGCAGGGGAGGGAATGTCAGAGTCTGACAACCAGACCATTGGCCCATCCAGTTCAACGTTGTTTATTCTGACTAGCAGAGACTCTCCAAGATCACCCGGTCTTTCCAATTACCTTCAGTTTGAGACCTCTCAACTGAAGATGGGAGAGATGGAACCTGGGACCTTTTGCCTACTAAGCATGAACCATTACTGATAATTCAACTTGAGAACCCCTGTATCCCCCCCACCCCCCGCAGATCTTAGCAGTACTCTTACTGTCACCAACATTCATTTATGCATGTTGATCGTTAAATAAAGCATTCAAGTACTGGGGTGCTGTGTGGTTTCCGGGCTGCATGGCCGTGTTCTAGCAGCATTCTCTCCTGACGTTTCACCTGCATCTGTGGCTGGCATCTTCGGAGGACTTGCTTCCCTACTATCAGATCCTCGGAAGATGCCAGCCACAGATGCAGGCGAAACGTCAGGAGAGAATGCTGCTAGAACACGGCCATACAGCCCGGAAACCACACAGCACCCCAGTGATTCCAGCCATGACAGCCTTCGACAATACATTAAAGTACTGTTGTGTTCACTAAAAAAAAGAGAGAGAAAACCCAAAAACCCACTAGCCATGATGTATCTTCTTGAATTGGGCAGCCTCCTTCAGCAACCTTCGGTCTGTCCTCATTTTCTGATGCCTTAAAGGGAATCTCTGTGTGGCAACCCAGTGCTTCCCATAGCACAGCTACCACAACAAAACGAGTGGTGGTTTTCAGAAGGCTGGCAGGCGATTAAACAGCTGGGATTGTAAAATATATAAAAATATAAACGCACCTTTTTAACAGGAGCTTTACACCGAGGCGTTTATCCCAAGCCCCACTGATTGATAGCAGCGTTTGACTGCCAAAGCTGTCTGCTCAGAAGCCTCCAACGATCAGGAACGTTCAGATGTAAATGCCCATTTCACAAATGCAAAACCCCCACTCCCCTTCCTCAGATCTGAATTTTGCCCCCTTTTTCTCTTAACAAGGCTGGAGCCATAAAAAAAAAAAAATGCAAGCAAATTCAGCTGGTAAACAGATTAACTGTGCTGCATTGATCTTGCTCGGAATAGTTCTACGTTCTCAGCGGAAGGGTTTTTTCCTTAGTACGTAATCCCCTGTTTCAAGATGGTTCATTAAAAAAAAGAAAGAAGAAGAAGAAGTAAAAGGGTGGCAAAAGGTGTGTGTGGGGGGGGGGGGAGCTAGGATGCCGATGACGTCAGTGGCCTCGTTCACATTCTCATCACGCCTGGTTCTGGCAAACCCCCTTTTCAGCCTCCCTCCCCCCCCCCTTTTTTTGCTTCTCATTAAGTCAGTACCTGCTTTGTAGCAGCATGTCATGGAAAGGGAGTCTCCCACACTTGGAGAGGGTGATGCATAAAATTGGAAAGCACTGGTGGAGCACCAGAATTTTTTATCACCTTCCAGCCAAGCAGTCTTGTGTCCATTAAACGCGTCCCTTCCGTCTTTTCTCCTTTCAAAAAACATTTTGTTACTTCAACGTACCACACACAGACTTAAGACGGTATTCCCCTTTTCCTAAAGATTCCTGGGAATTGTAGTATTTTAAAGCAGAATTGTGTGTGGGGGGGGGGGGGGAGGAGTCTTTAATGAAATGTTCAGGGGGCCTTGGCATGTTGTAGCTCCCAAGATTCACCGAAGGTAGTAGCCATAATGGTTAAACAGGCAGAAAACCGTTGGGACGTTTGGGAGTGGATGTAATCTGGAATCAGGAAGTGTGCGTGTGTAACCTCAGCTTGTGGGTTCTGTGGGGCAGTACTTGGAAGGAGTTGCAAAGAACCAAATTTAAACAAAACAGTTTACTTTACTTAACAAATAACACTTTTAAAACATTTAACATTTACACTTTGCAGTCCTGTTAAGTTTGCATTTTCAAGTCCTTATTTACAGTCTACTGATATTGCCAAGTCCAATTCTTCTTTGCTGGTGGTTGGTTTTGAAGACTTCTGAGGCTTGGTGAATGGGCTTCAAGATGATGAAGGTTCCCAGAAAACTCTCACCATTTACATACACAAAAACCCTGAAACAATAAATTCTAACATTTACAATATAGCAAAAAAAATAAACTCCCTTCCCACTAGTTCCCCACAACATTGCAGTTACCTTAAACAAGGTGTTAAGGGCTTAATAAAATCAATCAAGGTCCCAGCCTGGTAGTCTCGCTTCCTCCAACCTCATGAGTTCTGCAGCATTCTACTTCATTTCAGACTCCACCCCTTTCTGGGTCATCCCATTCTGACACAGGGGTTACACGTGCATTATGAGTCCTCCTGGGATCATTTCTCATTAATTCGTTTTAAAATTCTCATCTCTTTTCACAATAAATAGGTTAGTTGAAGACAGCAAGGAGCAGAAGCCCTACATAGTTTGAACCTGAAAGATAAAACATACACAATATTGTATTGTTGAAGGCTTTCATAGCCAGAATCACTGGGGTGATGTGGTGTTTCTGGGCTGCATGGCCATGTTCCGGTAGCATTTTCTCCTGATGTTTCACCTGCATCTGTGGCTGAAACGTCAGGAGAAAATGCTACCGGAACACATCCGTACAGCCCAGAGACCCCCCACAACATACACAATATTTCTCATAAAATTTTAACCACCTCAAAAATATTATTAATAACTAACGAGAGATGCTTCCAATCAGAGTAGACAATACTGAGCTCAGTGGATCAATGGCTTGACTCAGTGAAAGGCAGATCATCAGGAAGAGGCTGTGACTCACTGGTAGAACATCTGCAGTGGCGTAGGAGGTTAAGAGCTCGTGTATCTAATCTGGAGGAACCGGGTTTGATTCCCAGCTCTGCCGCCTGAGGTGTGGAGGCTTCTCTGGGGGAATTCAGATTAGCCTGGGCACTCCCACATACGCCAGCTGGGTGACCTTGGGCTAGTCACAGCTTCTCGGAGCACTCTCAGCCCCACCCACTTTACAGGGTGTTTGTTGTGAGGGGGGAAGGGCAAGAAATTGTAAGCCCCTTTGAGTCTCCTGCAGGAGAGAAAGGGGGGATATAAATCCAAACTCCTCCTCCTCCTCCTCCTCCTCCTCCTCTTCTTCTTCTTCATCATCATCTTCATCTTCATCTTCATCTTCATCTTCATCTTCATCTCTCTCTTTCTTAGTGGCTCATACTAAGTGCTCCAGGCAGGGGCCTCGAGAGCCCTGCTGGGAGCTTGTAAGACCACCACTGGGCTCAGCGTGGCTCCTGGGTTGTGCTGCAGGCGGCAGCCTGGGATAAATGCATTTGCTGTGCCAGAGAATGCTTTTGATTTTGGTGGGAATGTAAAACCCCTGTTTATTTTATTTTGAGTTTTCAGATTTTCCTGCAAACTTGGGGAGGACCACAGGTTTGAAGAAACATCTGTTTGGGGTAGGCGTGCCCCCTATCTGCAGAATGAAATATGCACCAATAGGGGCACCGTTGGGAATTAGATCCGTGGTGGCGAACCTTTGGCACTCCAGATGTTGTGGACTACAATCCCCCGGCTGATGGGAATTGTAGTCCATAACATCTGGAGTGCCAAAGGTTCGCCACCACTGAATTAGATATATAGATTTGGTCTCAGCAGTAACGATGTGTGAAAAGACAGACCCTGCGTCACATGGTGGATTATCTGCATGCGTTTACCTACATGGGCACTAGAAGCAGGGGGACGTAAAGGCTCAGATCCTGAGCCTTGCTTCTGATTGTGTGGGACATTTTTTTCCATTTCAGACCTGTACTACAACACACACTTCTCTGGCACCAGTGGCTTCTGCTCATGCAAAACTAGCTTCTTCTGGGGTACCGAAAATCATCTTGCATCAGAGGAAAGCACTGCAAGGCAAAATACCATCTTCAGAATGGAGACAGGCAGATGGAGGCAGGCAGATGGAAGCTAGACTCAGGATCTGAGCCACAATTTCTAGGGAGGGAGATGCACTCAAGCACTTCACACTATTTTAATGAGGCATCCCCAAAAAACAAACTGGGCACGATTTTCCGTGGAAGAAGTCTGGGAAACAGCTGGCACACATGAAGGTGAAATAGACCAGCTTTGCCTGAGGAACAGGAGACATTGATGTATTAGGTCAGTCCCAGTTGTGAGTCAATTACAGATGGGCTTGCCAATCTCCAGGTGGTGGCTGGAGGACGCCTGGAGTTACAACTGATCTCCAGGCAACAGAGATCAATTCACCTGGAGAAGTGGCTGCTTTGTGGTGTAGGAGGTTAAGAGCTCGTGTATCTAATCTGGAGGAACCGGGTTTGATTCCCCGCTCTGCCGCCTGAGCTGTGGAGGCTTATCTGGGGAATTCAGATTAGCCTGTACACTCCCACACACGCCAGCTGGGTGACCTTGGGCTAGTCACAGCTTCTCGGAGCTCTCTCAGCCCCACCTAGCTCACAGGGTTTTTGTTGTGAGGGGGGAAGGGCAAGGAGATTGTAAGCCCCTTTGAGTCTCCTGCAGGAGAAAAAGGGAGGATATAAATCCAAACTCCTCCTCCTCCTCCTCCTCCTCCTTCTTCTTCTTCTTTGGAAGGTGGACTCCCCAAACCCCACCTTAGTCAGGCTCTAAATCTCCATGTATCTCTCAGCCTGAAGCCGGCAACCTTAACTTCATCCTAGTAACGTGTCAGTAATCTCTCTTCGTCTCTTTTGATGCATATCCGGGACAACTAAACCAGGAATGGTCAAGTCCACGGAAGACCTGCATAGCTAGGGTTATAGGTCCACACGCTTAGTTGTTAGAATCAGATAAATATTACAGCGTGCCTTGAGATCTTGCCAGAAGGTAGCTGAAAATTTAAATTTAAATACGGACATTTGAGCACCTGAAGATGTTTTCTAGAGAGGCGTAATCCTCAATACCAAGAGCAGCAAGCTTGGCCCAGAGAAGTCCTCTGGGAACTGTGTCAAAAGCTGCCTTCAAATCAATGAAGGCAGCATAGAGTTTGCAATGTGGCCTGCTTGCATATTTGGCTGCTAGGTGGGCTAGAACTATCGCATGATCAAGCGGGGATTTCCCTTTGGTAAAGCCAATTTGTTCGAACCCGATGGTACGTGTGTGTTGAACCCATTTCTGGAGTTTCCGTAAAAGGAGCATCGCATAGATCTTCCCAATAACAGATAGGAGACTGATGGGGCGGAAGTTGGAGGGGTCAGAGGTAGCTCCCTTTTTGTAGATGGGTACCACTATCGCCGATAACCAGGATTTGGGAATTATACCAGAGTTGTTAATTTGTGTGAACACAGTGGCTAGGAGAGGGGCCCACCAATCGACATGCGATTTCAGGACCTCGGGGGTGATGATATCTGGCCCGGGGGCTTTCCCCCATTTTAATCCTCCAATTAGTTCCGCCACTTCGTAAGGGGACACTGAGGGCCATTCTGGGGGACAAATGTTGGCCGGAATGGGGCTTATTTTATACTGCCCCTCTTCCTGAAAAAAGAGGGGCGTAATCCATGTAACTTGTCCAAATCCAGTAAACTGGACTTTTGATAAAAAATTACTTCTCAGATACCGTCTTTGAACGGGAGTAAACTGCCATCCTGCTCACATCAATGACAGATCCTGTGTTGTCGGTCTTTGGCTTGGTTTTATGTTAACAGCTCTGTTTCTCTTCTACCCTTCTTCCCACTTCTCCTCCCAAATCTGTCACTGAATCATAACCAGTAGTGCATATTACTGGTGGGAGAATGTTTTGGCAGGATTATGACAGGCATAGACGGAGCAGCATTCTGGAATCTACATGCTATACCCAAGTTATTTTTAGGCCTTGTTATTTCTGCAGTGAGGATTAAGGAGAGTCTGACTCTCGGAGGAGGAGGCAGAACCGAAAGGGGGGCTTTTTACAGTTCGCTCGCGCTCACTCGGATTGGAAGCTCGCTTCAGAAATCAACTGTTCTGAAGTGTTCCTTCCCCCACAGCCCCCGAAACTATTTTTGTTTCAAGTGGGGGTAAAAATATCACGCTCGGATCTCATAAAGCCAGGGTTGTCTTGCTCTTGCTTGGTGTGAGATTGTGTCACTTGCTTTGCATAGATAACAATGCTTTGTGAATATATAAAGCTACCAGACAGGTAGAAACCTTTGGAAAGACAAAGGTTTTACTCTGTTTAGTATGACACTGTGAATGTGATTGGCAAGTTTCCTTCTGAATGTGGTTGTGAAGGCTTGTTTGATAATCCCTTTTCTATTTTTATTGCGTTTTTAATGGTTTTATTATAAGGTGTGGATGGGTTATATGACTCCATGAGCTGCTGGAAAGGGGCAGTTTACATCTTTTAAGGAAATGATAAAAAATATTAGTCAGACCAGTGGTTCTTCCGGCCATTATTGCATTGCAGCAATTCTTTAATGACTCAGTTCGGGGTTTCCCCCATACTCTTCGTGCACTGGGTTTATTCTGCCTTGACTTATACTCCTGAATTCTGGCTTAACAAGGGCCCCTTCCCCACTTCTCTTGCTGCCGCCGTCGCTGCGCGCTGCTCTGAGCGCGCGGCATCCCTAGCGCGCGTCTGGGCGTCCCCACGACCCCGCGCTGCCCCCGCGCTCTGCCAAAGGCGCCGTTTTCGCCAGCGCCAGGGATGCCGCGCGCTGAGCGGGCGCAAGAGCGGCAGCGTCGGGGCGGCTGTGCTGTTGCCGCCCCTGACGTGGGGAGTGCAATGGGACCCCGCGCTACTTGCGGAGAGTAGCGCGGGGCTTATGGTGAGTGGGGAAAGGGCCAAGGACATCTACAAATTAATTCCAGAACTGGAGCATGGGCACATCTTTCACTCCCTTGAGTTAATATGAGTTCATAACATCCATTGCACATTAATTACGTGCACATTAATTTACGTGCAAGTATAATTACGTGCACATTACGTGCACATTAATTACGTGCACATTAATTACGTGCACATTAATTACGTGCAAGTATACACTGATAAAACATTGCATTTCCTCAATTGGAAATTGCAATTCCTCAATTGGAAATTGCAATTCCTCAATGAGCCTTCGGGGAGCCTTCGGGGAGGGCGGTATACAAATATAATAAATAAATAAATAAATAAATAAATAAATTTTAATATCATCTAATGTAATAGCGTGCCATGAATTATGTCTAGTCTTTTATGGATGCGCACGTACGTTCCTGGGAGCTCATAGGAAACTACACACAAAAAATCCCGATGCAAACTTGTGCAGTCACGTGAACAACACTGTTTGTAATGTTCTATCAGTGCGTGTGCACACTGGTAATGTTTGGGCAAGGGAAAGGAACTGCAAGCTGTGCCACAGTGCGCATACAGAGAACATCTGAGAATGCAGTTGTACAATATTTATGAGGACTAAAACTAAAAGTAATACACGGAGGCGGGGAAATGCAGCAACAAATAAGGAAGGGTCTATACAGCACCTCATAACAGCAATCTTCGTTGCATTTAGTTGTGTTGCCCAAGGACTCCTGTGAAGCAACTACTGATTTAATCTTGCATCAACCTAGTACAGTGGTGGCGAACCTTTGGCACGCCAGATGTTATGGACTACAATTCCCATCAGCCCAATTGGCCATGCTGGCAGGGGCTGATGGGAATTGTAGTCATAACATCTGGAGTGCCAAAGGTTTGCCACCACGGACCTAGTATGATGATGCTGTCAAAGTCCTGGCATTCACAAAGGTTGGCCAAGATTTAAAAACAAACAAAGCACTACTGGCTTCCAGATGCAGAAGCACTTCTGGCTTCCAGTTGCAGAAGCTCTGAGACCCTGCATTGGAGAATCGGCTGACGTGAAATCTCCACTTGATTTCAGTACTGATGCTTACAATACCTAGTCTGGTTCTGGCCCTAGAACTGCAGTGCTCACAAATTTGCAGAGATAGGAATACCCTAAGGCTAAAGGGATCTTCTTAAAATACAACTCTGCGCTGTCACAGTACAATCCAAAGAAAAAAATGCATTTCTCTATCTCCATTGATTTCAACGGAATCTGCTTAGGATAGCGCCTTTAAAAAAGGAGTTCCCAGATGGCATGCCTGCAGTTGCTTTTGTTTACTTGGAGCCACAGAGAACGGTATCACTGCAGAGAGAACGATAGGCAAGAAGGAGCAAAAGCCATCCCTTTGCTCTTCTGTTAACTGTGCCACGTTAAAGGGGGGGCCTTGCCGTAGCCATTGCTAATCATGAATACTGAATAATGGCCTGGCACGCCCAGGACATGTTCCCTGACCTTGAGGGCAGTCATAACCGCTTCATTAAGAAAGCAACCTACAAGGCCAGAACTTTCAGAAGAGGTGGCGTCGTGCGCCAAAACCCCTCCGTGCCAGAGCGCCGGGCTCCTGCGCCTCGTCGCCCGAGCCTCCCAGACTATTTGCTTCACTCGGCAATGAAGTCGGCGGCCTGTTTATCTCTAACCAGTCTTGACTCTCCATAAATTGCTCCTGAGAACATGTGTCATTGAAAGAGCCAACAAAATACTGACAAGGCTTCTCAAGCTGCGGCTGCAGATGTGTGTGACAGTTGCATTGTCTTGCTCTCTCTGATATGTGGAACGAGGGTTCTCGTGTTCCTTGTCAGCAGTCAGCTAATTTTATTCTTCAGTGCTTACCAGGGGCAAGATTCTATCTAGGTGGAGTCCAGTCGGTGGGGGGTAAGTGGGTGGGATTTGATTCTAATTAAACTGCAAGTTCAGCAGTCTGGGGCAGAGAGTGATGGTAAGATCAGGATGGCAGGCTGTAAATGGGAGTTGTTCTAGGACAGTGATGGCAAACCTTTTCGAGACCTAGTGCCCAAAATTGCAACCCAAAACCCACTTATTTATCGCAAAGTGCCAACACACAATTTAACCTGAATTCTGAGGTTTTAGTTTTAAAAAGAATGGTTGACTCCAAGGCATGCATTACTCAGGAGTAAGCTTGGTGGTAGTCAGTGGCTTTGCTTTGAAGCAACCGTGCAACTCTTCCAACGGGTGAATCACGACCCTAGGAGGGTTTACTCAGAAGCAAGCCCCATTGCTAGCAACCAAGCTTACTCCCAGGATTGCGCTTTAGTTCTTCACATGAAAATCAGTGGGGTTTAACCGCACTTAACAGGGTTACCTATACTGCTTCCCCAAAACTAGGTCATAGGTTTAATGCTAATAATCGAGCCCAGTGGCCCAGGCCAGCCTAGATGTGTGTGGGGGGGGGGCACTCTTTTTGTGCGTGCCCACAGAGAGGGCTCTGAGTGCCACCTCTGGCACCCGTGCCACAGGTTTGCCACCACTGTTCTAGGAACTCCATCGCGAAATGTGAAAGAATACGGCAAGGAACACACACAGAGCAAGATACAAACTCAAGTAAGGACAGGAGCTGGCAGACCAAAACTAAATAGATGGATTAAAAAGTTTCCTCCCAGGATTTTATTAGCATTGCCTGACAGCCTTCTGCAAAAGAATATTTTATCACTTTAGGGACACTTGGACTCACCTGAGTTTTGGAATAAATATTTTAAATGTTTTACTTTTTGCCCTCAGCGTTAGCCATTCCAGCATAGTTTTTGGACTTGAATGAAATTACCGTTAGCCTTTCTACAAAATATGTGAGGAATCTGTACGTTCCTTTGGAAGCCGCTGCAGATCATTTCTCACTTTTTACTTTGACGCAGCGTGAGGGAGGTTCAATTCTTTGCCCACCATCTGAAGGGTCGACGTACATAACATCTTTTTTCCTTACGTTCATCTCCTGGTAAACTATACAGATGTGTCTGATTTACTTTATTTGTATCCCGCCTTTCTCCTCATGAGTATCCAAAGCAGTTTACCTCCTCACCTCTGTGTTATCCTCACAACAACCCTGCGAGGTAGCCTAGGCTGAGAGAGTGTGACTTGCCCAAGGTCACCCAGCAAGATTCCATGGCACCAACCTGGAGTCCAACAGTCCAACACTTTCAACCATACACTCCTACATCCTGCTTGCTGTCTTTGTCCAGCATCTGGGAATCCCAGGCGTATATGGCCCAATTCAGATTAGGACTGTGGCACATGAGGGCTTAAGCCTCCTATCTCCCCATATGAGTTCCGTGATCTGAAATGGCCCCAGAGTTAAGAACATAAGAAGAACATAAGAACATAAGAACTAGCCTGCTGGATCAGACCAGAGTCCATCTAGTCCAGCATTCTGCTACTCGCAGTGGCCCACCAGGTGCCTTTGGGAGCTCACATGCAGGATGTGAAAGCAATGGCCTTCTGCTGCTGCTGCTGCTCCTCCTGAGCACCTGGACTGTTAAGGCATTTGCAATCTCAGATCAAAGAGGATCAAGATTGGTAGCCATAGATTGACTTCTCCTCCATAAATCTGTCCAAGCCCTTTTTAAAGCTATCCAGGTTAGTGGCCATCCCCACCTCCTGTGGCAGCATATTCCAAATACCAATCACACGTTGTGTGCTGCGTTGGGAAATTTAACATGTTGCCCATCAGGATACCCCAACAGGGCAAATAACAGCTCTCCCTCTCCTTAAGCATCGTGGCCCCAACCTGAGCTGGGCCCTCATACAGAGGTGGGACCCAGCAGGTTCTCACCAGTTCCCGAGAGTGGGTTACTAATTATTTGTGTGTGCCGAGAGGGGGTTACTAATTGGGTCCGCTTTTCCATCGCCACGCCCTCGCCTCCCCGAGAGGCATCCTGCCTTTGAACGTGAAGGTTCCATATAGCAATTGTGACTGATAATGTAACTCCCTGAACTGGGTTAATCCCTTTCAGGTACTGCAATTCATTGATTCTCAGCCTTTCGTGCCTTTTATCTCACCAGTCTCTATCAAAGAACCTGTGTGTTTCACCATTGCTGTGTTCAGATTTGTGAGTTGGGGCATTTTCTATAATGTGATGATGATTTAGAAATGACCTGGTTCAAAAACATTTTTGGGGGTCGTGGTGGGGTGGCTGCCCATGGCGGGGGGGGATGCAACTCAGGTTTTGCCCAGGGCTCAGGGTTGCCTAGGTACGCCTCTGCCCCCTTTGCTGGGGGGGGGGGGGGGCTGGCGAGGGAACCTGTTACTAAAAATTTTGGATCCCACCACTGCCCACATACACCTGGGAAGCACGAAACTCACAAACCCCATCTGTCAACTGAACCTGGGGCATCCTCAGGGAAAATAGACTGTGTAGACTCTCAAAATAAAGCAAGTTCAGCTCAAGGTACTGTACGCAATAAAACCATTCATGACTTCCCTTAATCTATGTTTTGGAGCCTAAGGGCCACTCAAGTAACCCTGACGGATATCCTTCTGTTTCTCATTCTACTGCCATTTCAGTCTCGGGAATCATCTTTCTTGGCACGCCCGATCTCTCTTGCTCTGATGGCTCTGTCTGCTTTGATGCCACAGTGAGGTTTTTCATTCAGCCTCCTTCAGAGCATCTAATGCTGAGCAGAAAAATAGTTACCGGGAGTCCATTTCCCCTGATTTTTAAAATGCAGCGGCTGTTTCCTTTATTTATTTTTTTGTTTTGTTCAGAAAAAAAAAGAATACATGGGAGCAGGCCTGAAAAAGGTGATGGAAAGGCACGGAATTAGTAGCTGGAGGAGACAGAATCTTCTGTGTCAAATCTTTACTCCACCAGAGCAGCACATCAGAAGCAAAGCAATCTTCCTCTGTCCCTAACCTGCCAAAAGGAACAGGCTCAAAAAAAAGTATGCCAAGGGGCTCAGACAGCACATAGGACCTGTATACCTCTGGGGAAGCTATCAATACAAGCTAAGAGCTTTACCATTTCCTGGAAGCAGCGACTGGGAGACTGAAGAGGCCCGTTCTATCATGAGAGCTCTTAGGCCAGTTCACTGCCAGGTGAGAGAACTCTTGGAGACTGGTAGGCTTTCATGGTCACTTTATCAACAGAGTGTCATGCCCCTGATGGTCCTGCCATAATGCTGCTTTCCTCCACTACCAGGGGTCCTGGTAGGTGCTGCTCCTACCAGAAGCAGCAGTGGCGCAGGAGGTTAAGAGCTCATGTATCTAACCTGGAGGAACCGGGTTTGATTCCCCGCTCTGCCGCCTGAGCTGTGGAGGCTTATCTGGGGAATTCAGATTAGCCTGTGCACTCCCACACCCTCCAGCTGGGGGACCTTGGGCTAGTCACAGTTCTACTTACCTCACAGGGTGTTTGTTGCGAGGGGGGAAGGGCAAGGAGATTGTCAGCCCCTTTGAGTCTCCTATAGGAGAGAAAGGGGGGATATAAATCCAAACTCTTCTTCTTCTTCTCCTGCCGGGAGTTTGGGAACTGTCCTTGATCTGTGTGTGTGTGTGCGCGTGCGCGTGCGTGCGTCTCTGTGTGTGCACGTTTCTGTGTGTGTGTGTGAGGCTGCTTGCCCTTTCACGCTCTTCTTCCTTATCTCTCTCTGGACTTCTTTGTGTGAAAAGTGCCTGTTCGGATTCCACATGCTGGGTGCAAGCAGAACTCTCTCTGCCCTGAGAACCCAGCTTTGCCGTTATGTAAACATCCAATTATATTATACTGTCTGCTTAAACTGTTCCACCTGGTGCTGGAGAAGGGGCGGTGGTCTCTTAGGTGTGTATCAATGAGCTGCTTGTGATGTACTTTCAGCACTATCTATGGTTTCCTACCTGCCGATATCCTGCTAGAGTCCTGCAATAAAGAATAGCATGTTCCAATTCTGAGTTCTTCAGTTGAGATTATAGTCACGGGGCACAACAAAGAGGGAGAAACTGGACAGAGTAACAGCATTCCAAAGGGAGGGAGGGGGGTTGCAATTGTTCATTGCTGAAGTGATCATAGTATTTGGGAGGGGGAGCAAGCTATACTCCCTTTCCAAGGTTAGGGTGTCTCTGTATGCGGTCCTCTGTCATCCTGCAGTTGAGGCACCTGAAATCTCTGCATTCCACTTTAAACATGGATAAATGAATATAATCTGCTTTATGCCCTTTAGTGCAACAGGTATAGGTTACATCAGTGATGGCGAACCTTTTTGAGACCGAGTTCCCGAATTGCAACCCAAACCCCATTTATTTATTGCAAAGTGCCAACCTGGCAATTTAACCTGAATGCTGAGGTTTTAGTTTAGAAAAAACTGGTTGGCTCCCTCTTCCTCCGCCACACCTGCTTGAGCAGGGGCCAGCCTGCTTTAGCCTCCAGCAAGTCCTGTGTGCACCGCTCTGTGCCTCTCTAGCATCTCTGCCTCCTCTGCGCCCCCCCCCCCCCCCCCGGGGGGGGGGGGGGGGGGCCGGGGGGGGAAGGGGGCGGGGGGGGGGGGGGGGGGGGGGGGAGGGAGTGGGGGGGGGGGGGGGGGGGGGGGGGGGGGGGGGAGGGGGGGGGGGGGTGGGGGGGGGGGGGGGTGGAGGGGGGGGGGTGGGGTGTGGGGGGGGCGTGGGGGGGGGGGCTGGGGGGGGGGGGGGGTGGGGGGGGGGGGGGGTTGGGGGGGGGGGGGGTGGGGGGGGGGGGGGGGGGGGGGGGGGGGGGGTGGGGGGGGGGGGGGGTGGGGGGGGGGGGGGGTGGGGGGGGGGGGGGGTGGGGGGGGGGGGGGGTGGGGGGGGGGGGGGGTGGGGGGGGGGGGGGGTGGGGGGGGGGGGGGGTGGGGGGGGGGGGGGGTGGGGGGGGGGGGGGGTGGGGGGGGGGGGGGGTGGGGGGGGGGGGGGGTGGGGGGGGGGGGGGGTGGGGGGGGGGGGGGGTGGGGGGGGGGGGGGGTGGGGGGGGGGGGGGGTGGGGGGGGGGGGGGGTGGGGGGGGGGGGGGGTGGGGGGGGGGGGGGGTGGGGGGGGGGGGGGGTGGGGGGGGGGGGGGGTGGGGGGGGGGGGGGGTGGGGGGGGGGGGGGGTGGGGGGGGGGGGGGGTGGGGGGGGGGGGGGGTGGGGGGGGGGGGGGGTGGGGGGGGGGGGGGGTGGGGGGGGGGGGGGGTGGGGGGGGGGGGGGGTGGGGGGGGGGGGGGGTGGGGGGGGGGGGGGGTGGGGGGGGGGGGGGGTGGGGGGGGGGGGGGGTGGGGGGGGGGGGGGGTGGGGGGGGGGGGGGGTGGGGGGGGGGGGGGGTGGGGGGGGGGGGGGGTGGGGGGGGGGGGGGGTGGGGGGGGGGGGGGGTGGGGGGGGGGGGGGGTGGGGGGGGGGGGGGGTGGGGGGGGGGGGGGGTGGGGGGGGGGGGGGGTGGGGGGGGGGGGGGGTGGGGGGGGGGGGGGGTGGGGGGGGGGGGGGGTGGGGGGGGGGGGGGGTGGGGGGGGGGGGGGGTGGGGGGGGGGGGGGGTGGGGGGGGGGGGGGGTGGGGGGGGGGGGGGGTGGGGGGGGGGGGGGGTGGGGGGGGGGGGGGGTGGGGGGGGGGGGGGGTGGGGGGGGGGGGGGGTGGGGGGGGGGGGGGGTGGGGGGGGGGGGGGGTGGGGGGGGGGGGGGGTGGGGGGGGGGGGGGGTGGGGGGGGGGGGGGGTGGGGGGGGGGGGGGGTGGGGGGGGGGGGGGGTGGGGGGGGGGGGGGGTGGGGGGGGGGGGGGGTGGGGGGGGGGGGGGGTGGGGGGGGGGGGGGGTGGGGGGGGGGGGGGGTGGGGGGGGGGGGGGGTGGGGGGGGGGGGGGGTGGGGGGGGGGGGGGGTGGGGGGGGGGGGGGGTGGGGGGGGGGGGGGGTGGGGGGGGGGGGGGGTGGGGGGGGGGGGGGGTGGGGGGGGGGGGGGGTGGGGGGGGGGGGGGGTGGGGGGGGGGGGGGGTGGGGGGGGGGGGGGGTGGGGGGGGGGGGGGGTGGGGGGGGGGGGGGGTGGGGGGGGGGGGGGGTGGGGGGGGGGGGGGGTGGGGGGGGGGGGGGGTGGGGGGGGGGGGGGGTGGGGGGGGGGGGGGGTGGGGGGGGGGGGGGGTGGGGGGGGGGGGGGGTGGGGGGGGGGGGGGGTGGGGGGGGGGGGGGGTGGGGGGGGGGGGGGGTGGGGGGGGGGGGGGGTGGGGGGGGGGGGGGGTGGGGGGGGGGGGGGGTGGGGGGGGGGGGGGGTGGGGGGGGGGGGGGGTGGGGGGGGGGGGGGGTGGGGGGGGGGGGGGGTGGGGGGGGGGGGGGGTGGGGGGGGGGGGGGGTGGGGGGGGGGGGGGGTGGGGGGGGGGGGGGGTGGGGGGGGGGGGGGGTGGGGGGGGGGGGGGGTGGGGGGGGGGGGGGGTGGGGGGGGGGGGGGGTGGGGGGGGGGGGGGGTGGGGGGGGGGGGGGGTGGGGGGGGGGGGGGGTGGGGGGGGGGGGGGGTGGGGGGGGGGGGGGGTGGGGGGGGGGGGGGGTGGGGGGGGGGGGGGGTGGGGGGGGGGGGGGGTGGGGGGGGGGGGGGGTGGGGGGGGGGGGGGGTGGGGGGGGGGGGGGGTGGGGGGGGGGGGGGGTGGGGGGGGGGGGGGGTGGGGGGGGGGGGGGGTGGGGGGGGGGGGGGGTGGGGGGGGGGGGGGGTGGGGGGGGGGGGGGGTGGGGGGGGGGGGGGGTGGGGGGGGGGGGGGGTGGGGGGGGGGGGGGGTGGGGGGGGGGGGGGGTGGGGGGGGGGGGGGGTGGGGGGGGGGGGGGGTGGGGGGGGGGGGGGGTGGGGGGGGGGGGGGGTGGGGGGGGGGGGGGGTGGGGGGGGGGGGGGGTGGGGGGGGGGGGGGGTGGGGGGGGGGGGGGGTGGGGGGGGGGGGGGGTGGGGGGGGGGGGGGGTGGGGGGGGGGGGGGGTGGGGGGGGGGGGGGGTGGGGGGGGGGGGGGGTGGGGGGGGGGGGGGGTGGGGGGGGGGGGGGGTGGGGGGGGGGGGGGGTGGGGGGGGGGGGGGGTGGGGGGGGGGGGGGGTGGGGGGGGGGGGGGGTGGGGGGGGGGGGGGGTGGGGGGGGGGGGGGGTGGGGGGGGGGGGGGGTGGGGGGGGGGGGGGGTGGGGGGGGGGGGGGGTGGGGGGGGGGGGGGGTGGGGGGGGGGGGGGGTGGGGGGGGGGGGGGGTGGGGGGGGGGGGGGGTGGGGGGGGGGGGGGGTGGGGGGGGGGGGGGGTGGGGGGGGGGGGGGGTGGGGGGGGGGGGGGGTGGGGGGGGGGGGGGGTGGGGGGGGGGGGGGGTGGGGGGGGGGGGGGGTGGGGGGGGGGGGGGGTGGGGGGGGGGGGGGGTGGGGGGGGGGGGGGGTGGGGGGGGGGGGGGGTGGGGGGGGGGGGGGGTGGGGGGGGGGGGGGGTGGGGGGGGGGGGGGGTGGGGGGGGGGGGGGGTGGGGGGGGGGGGGGGTGGGGGGGGGGGGGGGTGGGGGGGGGGGGGGGTGGGGGGGGGGGGGGGTGGGGGGGGGGGGGGGTGGGGGGGGGGGGGGGTGGGGGGGGGGGGGGGTGGGGGGGGGGGGGGGTGGGGGGGGGGGGGGGTGGGGGGGGGGGGGGGTGGGGGGGGGGGGGGGTGGGGGGGGGGGGGGGTGGGGGGGGGGGGGGGTGGGGGGGGGGGGGGGTGGGGGGGGGGGGGGGTGGGGGGGGGGGGGGGTGGGGGGGGGGGGGGGTGGGGGGGGGGGGGGGTGGGGGGGGGGGGGGGTGGGGGGGGGGGGGGGTGGGGGGGGGGGGGGGTGGGGGGGGGGGGGGGTGGGGGGGGGGGGGGGTGGGGGGGGGGGGGGGTGGGGGGGGGGGGGGGTGGGGGGGGGGGGGGGTGGGGGGGGGGGGGGGTGGGGGGGGGGGGGGGTGGGGGGGGGGGGGGGTGGGGGGGGGGGGGGGTGGGGGGGGGGGGGGGTGGGGGGGGGGGGGGGTGGGGGGGGGGGGGGGTGGGGGGGGGGGGGGGTGGGGGGGGGGGGGGGTGGGGGGGGGGGGGGGTGGGGGGGGGGGGGGGTGGGGGGGGGGGGGGGTGGGGGGGGGGGGGGGTGGGGGGGGGGGGGGGTGGGGGGGGGGGGGGGTGGGGGGGGGGGGGGGTGGGGGGGGGGGGGGGTGGGGGGGGGGGGGGGTGGGGGGGGGGGGGGGTGGGGGGGGGGGGGGGTGGGGGGGGGGGGGGGTGGGGGGGGGGGGGGGTGGGGGGGGGGGGGGGTGGGGGGGGGGGGGGGTGGGGGGGGGGGGGGGTGGGGGGGGGGGGGGGTGGGGGGGGGGGGGGGTGGGGGGGGGGGGGGGTGGGGGGGGGGGGGGGTGGGGGGGGGGGGGGGTGGGGGGGGGGGGGGGTGGGGGGGGGGGGGGGTGGGGGGGGGGGGGGGTGGGGGGGGGGGGGGGTGGGGGGGGGGGGGGGTGGGGGGGGGGGGGGGTGGGGGGGGGGGGGGGTGGGGGGGGGGGGGGGTGGGGGGGGGGGGGGGTGGGGGGGGGGGGGGGTGGGGGGGGGGGGGGGTGGGGGGGGGGGGGGGTGGGGGGGGGGGGGGGTGGGGGGGGGGGGGGGTGGGGGGGGGGGGGGGTGGGGGGGGGGGGGGGTGGGGGGGGGGGGGGGTGGGGGGGGGGGGGGGTGGGGGGGGGGGGGGGTGGGGGGGGGGGGGGGTGGGGGGGGGGGGGGGTGGGGGGGGGGGGGGGTGGGGGGGGGGGGGGGTGGGGGGGGGGGGGGGTGGGGGGGGGGGGGGGTGGGGGGGGGGGGGGGTGGGGGGGGGGGGGGGTGGGGGGGGGGGGGGGTGGGGGGGGGGGGGGGTGGGGGGGGGGGGGGGTGGGGGGGGGGGGGGGTGGGGGGGGGGGGGGGTGGGGGGGGGGGGGGGTGGGGGGGGGGGGGGGTGGGGGGGGGGGGGGGTGGGGGGGGGGGGGGGTGGGGGGGGGGGGGGGTGGGGGGGGGGGGGGGTGGGGGGGGGGGGGGGTGGGGGGGGGGGGGGGTGGGGGGGGGGGGGGGTGGGGGGGGGGGGGGGTGGGGGGGGGGGGGGGTGGGGGGGGGGGGGGGTGGGGGGGGGGGGGGGTGGGGGGGGGGGGGGGTGGGGGGGGGGGGGGGTGGGGGGGGGGGGGGGTGGGGGGGGGGGGGGGTGGGGGGGGGGGGGGGTGGGGGGGGGGGGGGGTGGGGGGGGGGGGGGGTGGGGGGGGGGGGGGGTGGGGGGGGGGGGGGGTGGGGGGGGGGGGGGGTGGGGGGGGGGGGGGGTGGGGGGGGGGGGGGGTGGGGGGGGGGGGGGGTGGGGGGGGGGGGGGGTGGGGGGGGGGGGGGGTGGGGGGGGGGGGGGGTGGGGGGGGGGGGGGGTGGGGGGGGGGGGGGGTGGGGGGGGGGGGGGGTGGGGGGGGGGGGGGGTGGGGGGGGGGGGGGGTGGGGGGGGGGGGGGGTGGGGGGGGGGGGGGGTGGGGGGGGGGGGGGGTGGGGGGGGGGGGGGGTGGGGGGGGGGGGGGGTGGGGGGGGGGGGGGGTGGGGGGGGGGGGGGGTGGGGGGGGGGGGGGGTGGGGGGGGGGGGGGGTGGGGGGGGGGGGGGGTGGGGGGGGGGGGGGGTGGGGGGGGGGGGGGGTGGGGGGGGGGGGGGGTGGGGGGGGGGGGGGGTGGGGGGGGGGGGGGGTGGGGGGGGGGGGGGGTGGGGGGGGGGGGGGGTGGGGGGGGGGGGGGGTGGGGGGGGGGGGGGGTGGGGGGGGGGGGGGGTGGGGGGGGGGGGGGGTGGGGGGGGGGGGGGGTGGGGGGGGGGGGGGGTGGGGGGGGGGGGGGGTGGGGGGGGGGGGGGGTGGGGGGGGGGGGGGGTGGGGGGGGGGGGGGGTGGGGGGGGGGGGGGGTGGGGGGGGGGGGGGGTGGGGGGGGGGGGGGGTGGGGGGGGGGGGGGGTGGGGGGGGGGGGGGGTGGGGGGGGGGGGGGGTGGGGGGGGGGGGGGGTGGGGGGGGGGGGGGGTGGGGGGGGGGGGGGGTGGGGGGGGGGGGGGGTGGGGGGGGGGGGGGGTGGGGGGGGGGGGGGGTGGGGGGGGGGGGGGGTGGGGGGGGGGGGGGGTGGGGGGGGGGGGGGGTGGGGGGGGGGGGGGGTGGGGGGGGGGGGGGGTGGGGGGGGGGGGGGGTGGGGGGGGGGGGGGGTGGGGGGGGGGGGGGGTGGGGGGGGGGGGGGGTGGGGGGGGGGGGGGGTGGGGGGGGGGGGGGGTGGGGGGGGGGGGGGGTGGGGGGGGGGGGGGGTGGGGGGGGGGGGGGGTGGGGGGGGGGGGGGGTGGGGGGGGGGGGGGGTGGGGGGGGGGGGGGGTGGGGGGGGGGGGGGGTGGGGGGGGGGGGGGGTGGGGGGGGGGGGGGGTGGGGGGGGGGGGGGGTGGGGGGGGGGGGGGGTGGGGGGGGGGGGGGGTGGGGGGGGGGGGGGGTGGGGGGGGGGGGGGGTGGGGGGGGGGGGGGGTGGGGGGGGGGGGGGGTGGGGGGGGGGGGGGGTGGGGGGGGGGGGGGGTGGGGGGGGGGGGGGGTGGGGGGGGGGGGGGGTGGGGGGGGGGGGGGGTGGGGGGGGGGGGGGGTGGGGGGGGGGGGGGGTGGGGGGGGGGGGGGGTGGGGGGGGGGGGGGGTGGGGGGGGGGGGGGGTGGGGGGGGGGGGGGGTGGGGGGGGGGGGGGGTGGGGGGGGGGGGGGGTGGGGGGGGGGGGGGGTGGGGGGGGGGGGGGGTGGGGGGGGGGGGGGGTGGGGGGGGGGGGGGGTGGGGGGGGGGGGGGGTGGGGGGGGGGGGGGGTGGGGGGGGGGGGGGGTGGGGGGGGGGGGGGGTGGGGGGGGGGGGGGGTGGGGGGGGGGGGGGGTGGGGGGGGGGGGGGGTGGGGGGGGGGGGGGGTGGGGGGGGGGGGGGGTGGGGGGGGGGGGGGGTGGGGGGGGGGGGGGGTGGGGGGGGGGGGGGGTGGGGGGGGGGGGGGGTGGGGGGGGGGGGGGGTGGGGGGGGGGGGGGGTGGGGGGGGGGGGGGGTGGGGGGGGGGGGGGGTGGGGGGGGGGGGGGGTGGGGGGGGGGGGGGGTGGGGGGGGGGGGGGGTGGGGGGGGGGGGGGGTGGGGGGGGGGGGGGGTGGGGGGGGGGGGGGGTGGGGGGGGGGGGGGGTGGGGGGGGGGGGGGGTGGGGGGGGGGGGGGGTGGGGGGGGGGGGGGGTGGGGGGGGGGGGGGGTGGGGGGGGGGGGGGGTGGGGGGGGGGGGGGGTGGGGGGGGGGGGGGGTGGGGGGGGGGGGGGGTGGGGGGGGGGGGGGGTGGGGGGGGGGGGGGGTGGGGGGGGGGGGGGGTGGGGGGGGGGGGGGGTGGGGGGGGGGGGGGGTGGGGGGGGGGGGGGGTGGGGGGGGGGGGGGGTGGGGGGGGGGGGGGGTGGGGGGGGGGGGGGGTGGGGGGGGGGGGGGGTGGGGGGGGGGGGGGGTGGGGGGGGGGGGGGGTGGGGGGGGGGGGGGGTGGGGGGGGGGGGGGGTGGGGGGGGGGGGGGGTGGGGGGGGGGGGGGGTGGGGGGGGGGGGGGGTGGGGGGGGGGGGGGGTGGGGGGGGGGGGGGGTGGGGGGGGGGGGGGGTGGGGGGGGGGGGGGGTGGGGGGGGGGGGGGGTGGGGGGGGGGGGGGGTGGGGGGGGGGGGGGGTGGGGGGGGGGGGGGGTGGGGGGGGGGGGGGGTGGGGGGGGGGGGGGGTGGGGGGGGGGGGGGGTGGGGGGGGGGGGGGGTGGGGGGGGGGGGGGGTGGGGGGGGGGGGGGGTGGGGGGGGGGGGGGGTGGGGGGGGGGGGGGGTGGGGGGGGGGGGGGGTGGGGGGGGGGGGGGGTGGGGGGGGGGGGGGGTGGGGGGGGGGGGGGGTGGGGGGGGGGGGGGGTGGGGGGGGGGGGGGGTGGGGGGGGGGGGGGGTGGGGGGGGGGGGGGGTGGGGGGGGGGGGGGGTGGGGGGGGGGGGGGGTGGGGGGGGGGGGGGGTGGGGGGGGGGGGGGGTGGGGGGGGGGGGGGGTGGGGGGGGGGGGGGGTGGGGGGGGGGGGGGGTGGGGGGGGGGGGGGGTGGGGGGGGGGGGGGGTGGGGGGGGGGGGGGGTGGGGGGGGGGGGGGGTGGGGGGGGGGGGGGGTGGGGGGGGGGGGGGGTGGGGGGGGGGGGGGGTGGGGGGGGGGGGGGGTGGGGGGGGGGGGGGGTGGGGGGGGGGGGGGGTGGGGGGGGGGGGGGGTGGGGGGGGGGGGGGGTGGGGGGGGGGGGGGGTGGGGGGGGGGGGGGGTGGGGGGGGGGGGGGGTGGGGGGGGGGGGGGGTGGGGGGGGGGGGGGGTGGGGGGGGGGGGGGGTGGGGGGGGGGGGGGGTGGGGGGGGGGGGGGGTGGGGGGGGGGGGGGGTGGGGGGGGGGGGGGGTGGGGGGGGGGGGGGGTGGGGGGGGGGGGGGGTGGGGGGGGGGGGGGGTGGGGGGGGGGGGGGGTGGGGGGGGGGGGGGGTGGGGGGGGGGGGGGGTGGGGGGGGGGGGGGGTGGGGGGGGGGGGGGGTGGGGGGGGGGGGGGGTGGGGGGGGGGGGGGGTGGGGGGGGGGGGGGGTGGGGGGGGGGGGGGGTGGGGGGGGGGGGGGGTGGGGGGGGGGGGGGGTGGGGGGGGGGGGGGGTGGGGGGGGGGGGGGGTGGGGGGGGGGGGGGGTGGGGGGGGGGGGGGGTGGGGGGGGGGGGGGGTGGGGGGGGGGGGGGGTGGGGGGGGGGGGGGGTGGGGGGGGGGGGGGGTGGGGGGGGGGGGGGGTGGGGGGGGGGGGGGGTGGGGGGGGGGGGGGGTGGGGGGGGGGGGGGGTGGGGGGGGGGGGGGGTGGGGGGGGGGGGGGGTGGGGGGGGGGGGGGGTGGGGGGGGGGGGGGGTGGGGGGGGGGGGGGGTGGGGGGGGGGGGGGGTGGGGGGGGGGGGGGGTGGGGGGGGGGGGGGGTGGGGGGGGGGGGGGGTGGGGGGGGGGGGGGGTGGGGGGGGGGGGGGGTGGGGGGGGGGGGGGGTGGGGGGGGGGGGGGGTGGGGGGGGGGGGGGGTGGGGGGGGGGGGGGGTGGGGGGGGGGGGGGGTGGGGGGGGGGGGGGGTGGGGGGGGGGGGGGGTGGGGGGGGGGGGGGGTGGGGGGGGGGGGGGGTGGGGGGGGGGGGGGGTGGGGGGGGGGGGGGGTGGGGGGGGGGGGGGGTGGGGGGGGGGGGGGGTGGGGGGGGGGGGGGGTGGGGGGGGGGGGGGGTGGGGGGGGGGGGGGGTGGGGGGGGGGGGGGGTGGGGGGGGGGGGGGGTGGGGGGGGGGGGGGGTGGGGGGGGGGGGGGGTGGGGGGGGGGGGGGGTGGGGGGGGGGGGGGGTGGGGGGGGGGGGGGGTGGGGGGGGGGGGGGGTGGGGGGGGGGGGGGGTGGGGGGGGGGGGGGGTGGGGGGGGGGGGGGGTGGGGGGGGGGGGGGGTGGGGGGGGGGGGGGGTGGGGGGGGGGGGGGGTGGGGGGGGGGGGGGGTGGGGGGGGGGGGGGGTGGGGGGGGGGGGGGGTGGGGGGGGGGGGGGGTGGGGGGGGGGGGGGGTGGGGGGGGGGGGGGGTGGGGGGGGGGGGGGGTGGGGGGGGGGGGGGGTGGGGGGGGGGGGGGGTGGGGGGGGGGGGGGGTGGGGGGGGGGGGGGGTGGGGGGGGGGGGGGGTGGGGGGGGGGGGGGGTGGGGGGGGGGGGGGGTGGGGGGGGGGGGGGGTGGGGGGGGGGGGGGGTGGGGGGGGGGGGGGGTGGGGGGGGGGGGGGGTGGGGGGGGGGGGGGGTGGGGGGGGGGGGGGGTGGGGGGGGGGGGGGGTGGGGGGGGGGGGGGGTGGGGGGGGGGGGGGGTGGGGGGGGGGGGGGGTGGGGGGGGGGGGGGGTGGGGGGGGGGGGGGGTGGGGGGGGGGGGGGGTGGGGGGGGGGGGGGGTGGGGGGGGGGGGGGGTGGGGGGGGGGGGGGGTGGGGGGGGGGGGGGGTGGGGGGGGGGGGGGGTGGGGGGGGGGGGGGGTGGGGGGGGGGGGGGGTGGGGGGGGGGGGGGGTGGGGGGGGGGGGGGGTGGGGGGGGGGGGGGGTGGGGGGGGGGGGGGGTGGGGGGGGGGGGGGGTGGGGGGGGGGGGGGGTGGGGGGGGGGGGGGGTGGGGGGGGGGGGGGGTGGGGGGGGGGGGGGGTGGGGGGGGGGGGGGGTGGGGGGGGGGGGGGGTGGGGGGGGGGGGGGGTGGGGGGGGGGGGGGGTGGGGGGGGGGGGGGGTGGGGGGGGGGGGGGGTGGGGGGGGGGGGGGGTGGGGGGGGGGGGGGGTGGGGGGGGGGGGGGGTGGGGGGGGGGGGGGGTGGGGGGGGGGGGGGGTGGGGGGGGGGGGGGGTGGGGGGGGGGGGGGGTGGGGGGGGGGGGGGGTGGGGGGGGGGGGGGGTGGGGGGGGGGGGGGGTGGGGGGGGGGGGGGGTGGGGGGGGGGGGGGGTGGGGGGGGGGGGGGGTGGGGGGGGGGGGGGGTGGGGGGGGGGGGGGGTGGGGGGGGGGGGGGGTGGGGGGGGGGGGGGGTGGGGGGGGGGGGGGGTGGGGGGGGGGGGGGGTGGGGGGGGGGGGGGGTGGGGGGGGGGGGGGGTGGGGGGGGGGGGGGGTGGGGGGGGGGGGGGGTGGGGGGGGGGGGGGGTGGGGGGGGGGGGGGGTGGGGGGGGGGGGGGGTGGGGGGGGGGGGGGGTGGGGGGGGGGGGGGGTGGGGGGGGGGGGGGGTGGGGGGGGGGGGGGGTGGGGGGGGGGGGGGGTGGGGGGGGGGGGGGGTGGGGGGGGGGGGGGGTGGGGGGGGGGGGGGGTGGGGGGGGGGGGGGGTGGGGGGGGGGGGGGGTGGGGGGGGGGGGGGGTGGGGGGGGGGGGGGGTGGGGGGGGGGGGGGGTGGGGGGGGGGGGGGGTGGGGGGGGGGGGGGGTGGGGGGGGGGGGGGGTGGGGGGGGGGGGGGGTGGGGGGGGGGGGGGGTGGGGGGGGGGGGGGGTGGGGGGGGGGGGGGGTGGGGGGGGGGGGGGGTGGGGGGGGGGGGGGGTGGGGGGGGGGGGGGGTGGGGGGGGGGGGGGGTGGGGGGGGGGGGGGGTGGGGGGGGGGGGGGGTGGGGGGGGGGGGGGGTGGGGGGGGGGGGGGGTGGGGGGGGGGGGGGGTGGGGGGGGGGGGGGGTGGGGGGGGGGGGGGGTGGGGGGGGGGGGGGGTGGGGGGGGGGGGGGGTGGGGGGGGGGGGGGGTGGGGGGGGGGGGGGGTGGGGGGGGGGGGGGGTGGGGGGGGGGGGGGGTGGGGGGGGGGGGGGGTGGGGGGGGGGGGGGGTGGGGGGGGGGGGGGGTGGGGGGGGGGGGGGGTGGGGGGGGGGGGGGGTGGGGGGGGGGGGGGGTGGGGGGGGGGGGGGGTGGGGGGGGGGGGGGGTGGGGGGGGGGGGGGGTGGGGGGGGGGGGGGGTGGGGGGGGGGGGGGGTGGGGGGGGGGGGGGGTGGGGGGGGGGGGGGGTGGGGGGGGGGGGGGGTGGGGGGGGGGGGGGGTGGGGGGGGGGGGGGGTGGGGGGGGGGGGGGGTGGGGGGGGGGGGGGGTGGGGGGGGGGGGGGGTGGGGGGGGGGGGGGGTGGGGGGGGGGGGGGGTGGGGGGGGGGGGGGGTGGGGGGGGGGGGGGGTGGGGGGGGGGGGGGGTGGGGGGGGGGGGGGGTGGGGGGGGGGGGGGGTGGGGGGGGGGGGGGGTGGGGGGGGGGGGGGGTGGGGGGGGGGGGGGGTGGGGGGGGGGGGGGGTGGGGGGGGGGGGGGGTGGGGGGGGGGGGGGGTGGGGGGGGGGGGGGGTGGGGGGGGGGGGGGGTGGGGGGGGGGGGGGGTGGGGGGGGGGGGGGGTGGGGGGGGGGGGGGGTGGGGGGGGGGGGGGGTGGGGGGGGGGGGGGGTGGGGGGGGGGGGGGGTGGGGGGGGGGGGGGGTGGGGGGGGGGGGGGGTGGGGGGGGGGGGGGGTGGGGGGGGGGGGGGGTGGGGGGGGGGGGGGGTGGGGGGGGGGGGGGGTGGGGGGGGGGGGGGGTGGGGGGGGGGGGGGGTGGGGGGGGGGGGGGGTGGGGGGGGGGGGGGGTGGGGGGGGGGGGGGGTGGGGGGGGGGGGGGGTGGGGGGGGGGGGGGGTGGGGGGGGGGGGGGGTGGGGGGGGGGGGGGGTGGGGGGGGGGGGGGGTGGGGGGGGGGGGGGGTGGGGGGGGGGGGGGGTGGGGGGGGGGGGGGGTGGGGGGGGGGGGGGGTGGGGGGGGGGGGGGGTGGGGGGGGGGGGGGGTGGGGGGGGGGGGGGGTGGGGGGGGGGGGGGGTGGGGGGGGGGGGGGGTGGGGGGGGGGGGGGGTGGGGGGGGGGGGGGGTGGGGGGGGGGGGGGGTGGGGGGGGGGGGGGGTGGGGGGGGGGGGGGGTGGGGGGGGGGGGGGGTGGGGGGGGGGGGGGGTGGGGGGGGGGGGGGGTGGGGGGGGGGGGGGGTGGGGGGGGGGGGGGGTGGGGGGGGGGGGGGGTGGGGGGGGGGGGGGGTGGGGGGGGGGGGGGGTGGGGGGGGGGGGGGGTGGGGGGGGGGGGGGGTGGGGGGGGGGGGGGGTGGGGGGGGGGGGGGGTGGGGGGGGGGGGGGGTGGGGGGGGGGGGGGGTGGGGGGGGGGGGGGGTGGGGGGGGGGGGGGGTGGGGGGGGGGGGGGGTGGGGGGGGGGGGGGGTGGGGGGGGGGGGGGGTGGGGGGGGGGGGGGGTGGGGGGGGGGGGGGGTGGGGGGGGGGGGGGGTGGGGGGGGGGGGGGGTGGGGGGGGGGGGGGGTGGGGGGGGGGGGGGGTGGGGGGGGGGGGGGGTGGGGGGGGGGGGGGGTGGGGGGGGGGGGGGGTGGGGGGGGGGGGGGGTGGGGGGGGGGGGGGGTGGGGGGGGGGGGGGGTGGGGGGGGGGGGGGGTGGGGGGGGGGGGGGGTGGGGGGGGGGGGGGGTGGGGGGGGGGGGGGGTGGGGGGGGGGGGGGGTGGGGGGGGGGGGGGGTGGGGGGGGGGGGGGGTGGGGGGGGGGGGGGGTGGGGGGGGGGGGGGGTGGGGGGGGGGGGGGGTGGGGGGGGGGGGGGGTGGGGGGGGGGGGGGGTGGGGGGGGGGGGGGGTGGGGGGGGGGGGGGGTGGGGGGGGGGGGGGGTGGGGGGGGGGGGGGGTGGGGGGGGGGGGGGGTGGGGGGGGGGGGGGGTGGGGGGGGGGGGGGGTGGGGGGGGGGGGGGGTGGGGGGGGGGGGGGGTGGGGGGGGGGGGGGGTGGGGGGGGGGGGGGGTGGGGGGGGGGGGGGGTGGGGGGGGGGGGGGGTGGGGGGGGGGGGGGGTGGGGGGGGGGGGGGGTGGGGGGGGGGGGGGGTGGGGGGGGGGGGGGGTGGGGGGGGGGGGGGGTGGGGGGGGGGGGGGGTGGGGGGGGGGGGGGGTGGGGGGGGGGGGGGGTGGGGGGGGGGGGGGGTGGGGGGGGGGGGGGGTGGGGGGGGGGGGGGGTGGGGGGGGGGGGGGGTGGGGGGGGGGGGGGGTGGGGGGGGGGGGGGGTGGGGGGGGGGGGGGGTGGGGGGGGGGGGGGGTGGGGGGGGGGGGGGGTGGGGGGGGGGGGGGGTGGGGGGGGGGGGGGGTGGGGGGGGGGGGGGGTGGGGGGGGGGGGGGGTGGGGGGGGGGGGGGGTGGGGGGGGGGGGGGGTGGGGGGGGGGGGGGGTGGGGGGGGGGGGGGGTGGGGGGGGGGGGGGGTGGGGGGGGGGGGGGGTGGGGGGGGGGGGGGGTGGGGGGGGGGGGGGGTGGGGGGGGGGGGGGGTGGGGGGGGGGGGGGGTGGGGGGGGGGGGGGGTGGGGGGGGGGGGGGGTGGGGGGGGGGGGGGGTGGGGGGGGGGGGGGGTGGGGGGGGGGGGGGGTGGGGGGGGGGGGGGGTGGGGGGGGGGGGGGGTGGGGGGGGGGGGGGGTGGGGGGGGGGGGGGGTGGGGGGGGGGGGGGGTGGGGGGGGGGGGGGGTGGGGGGGGGGGGGGGTGGGGGGGGGGGGGGGTGGGGGGGGGGGGGGGTGGGGGGGGGGGGGGGTGGGGGGGGGGGGGGGTGGGGGGGGGGGGGGGTGGGGGGGGGGGGGGGTGGGGGGGGGGGGGGGTGGGGGGGGGGGGGGGTGGGGGGGGGGGGGGGTGGGGGGGGGGGGGGGTGGGGGGGGGGGGGGGTGGGGGGGGGGGGGGGTGGGGGGGGGGGGGGGTGGGGGGGGGGGGGGGTGGGGGGGGGGGGGGGTGGGGGGGGGGGGGGGTGGGGGGGGGGGGGGGTGGGGGGGGGGGGGGGTGGGGGGGGGGGGGGGTGGGGGGGGGGGGGGGTGGGGGGGGGGGGGGGTGGGGGGGGGGGGGGGTGGGGGGGGGGGGGGGTGGGGGGGGGGGGGGGTGGGGGGGGGGGGGGGTGGGGGGGGGGGGGGGTGGGGGGGGGGGGGGGTGGGGGGGGGGGGGGGTGGGGGGGGGGGGGGGTGGGGGGGGGGGGGGGTGGGGGGGGGGGGGGGTGGGGGGGGGGGGGGGTGGGGGGGGGGGGGGGTGGGGGGGGGGGGGGGTGGGGGGGGGGGGGGGTGGGGGGGGGGGGGGGTGGGGGGGGGGGGGGGTGGGGGGGGGGGGGGGTGGGGGGGGGGGGGGGTGGGGGGGGGGGGGGGTGGGGGGGGGGGGGGGTGGGGGGGGGGGGGGGTGGGGGGGGGGGGGGGTGGGGGGGGGGGGGGGTGGGGGGGGGGGGGGGTGGGGGGGGGGGGGGGTGGGGGGGGGGGGGGGTGGGGGGGGGGGGGGGTGGGGGGGGGGGGGGGTGGGGGGGGGGGGGGGTGGGGGGGGGGGGGGGTGGGGGGGGGGGGGGGTGGGGGGGGGGGGGGGTGGGGGGGGGGGGGGGTGGGGGGGGGGGGGGGTGGGGGGGGGGGGGGGTGGGGGGGGGGGGGGGTGGGGGGGGGGGGGGGTGGGGGGGGGGGGGGGTGGGGGGGGGGGGGGGTGGGGGGGGGGGGGGGTGGGGGGGGGGGGGGGTGGGGGGGGGGGGGGGTGGGGGGGGGGGGGGGTGGGGGGGGGGGGGGGTGGGGGGGGGGGGGGGTGGGGGGGGGGGGGGGTGGGGGGGGGGGGGGGTGGGGGGGGGGGGGGGTGGGGGGGGGGGGGGGTGGGGGGGGGGGGGGGTGGGGGGGGGGGGGGGTGGGGGGGGGGGGGGGTGGGGGGGGGGGGGGGTGGGGGGGGGGGGGGGTGGGGGGGGGGGGGGGTGGGGGGGGGGGGGGGTGGGGGGGGGGGGGGGTGGGGGGGGGGGGGGGTGGGGGGGGGGGGGGGTGGGGGGGGGGGGGGGTGGGGGGGGGGGGGGGTGGGGGGGGGGGGGGGTGGGGGGGGGGGGGGGTGGGGGGGGGGGGGGGTGGGGGGGGGGGGGGGTGGGGGGGGGGGGGGGTGGGGGGGGGGGGGGGTGGGGGGGGGGGGGGGTGGGGGGGGGGGGGGGTGGGGGGGGGGGGGGGTGGGGGGGGGGGGGGGTGGGGGGGGGGGGGGGTGGGGGGGGGGGGGGGTGGGGGGGGGGGGGGGTGGGGGGGGGGGGGGGTGGGGGGGGGGGGGGGTGGGGGGGGGGGGGGGTGGGGGGGGGGGGGGGTGGGGGGGGGGGGGGGTGGGGGGGGGGGGGGGTGGGGGGGGGGGGGGGTGGGGGGGGGGGGGGGTGGGGGGGGGGGGGGGTGGGGGGGGGGGGGGGTGGGGGGGGGGGGGGGTGGGGGGGGGGGGGGGTGGGGGGGGGGGGGGGTGGGGGGGGGGGGGGGTGGGGGGGGGGGGGGGTGGGGGGGGGGGGGGGTGGGGGGGGGGGGGGGTGGGGGGGGGGGGGGGTGGGGGGGGGGGGGGGTGGGGGGGGGGGGGGGTGGGGGGGGGGGGGGGTGGGGGGGGGGGGGGGTGGGGGGGGGGGGGGGTGGGGGGGGGGGGGGGTGGGGGGGGGGGGGGGTGGGGGGGGGGGGGGGTGGGGGGGGGGGGGGGTGGGGGGGGGGGGGGGTGGGGGGGGGGGGGGGTGGGGGGGGGGGGGGGTGGGGGGGGGGGGGGGTGGGGGGGGGGGGGGGTGGGGGGGGGGGGGGGTGGGGGGGGGGGGGGGTGGGGGGGGGGGGGGGTGGGGGGGGGGGGGGGTGGGGGGGGGGGGGGGTGGGGGGGGGGGGGGGTGGGGGGGGGGGGGGGTGGGGGGGGGGGGGGGTGGGGGGGGGGGGGGGTGGGGGGGGGGGGGGGTGGGGGGGGGGGGGGGTGGGGGGGGGGGGGGGTGGGGGGGGGGGGGGGTGGGGGGGGGGGGGGGTGGGGGGGGGGGGGGGTGGGGGGGGGGGGGGGTGGGGGGGGGGGGGGGTGGGGGGGGGGGGGGGTGGGGGGGGGGGGGGGTGGGGGGGGGGGGGGGTGGGGGGGGGGGGGGGTGGGGGGGGGGGGGGGTGGGGGGGGGGGGGGGTGGGGGGGGGGGGGGGTGGGGGGGGGGGGGGGTGGGGGGGGGGGGGGGTGGGGGGGGGGGGGGGTGGGGGGGGGGGGGGGTGGGGGGGGGGGGGGGTGGGGGGGGGGGGGGGTGGGGGGGGGGGGGGGTGGGGGGGGGGGGGGGTGGGGGGGGGGGGGGGTGGGGGGGGGGGGGGGTGGGGGGGGGGGGGGGTGGGGGGGGGGGGGGGTGGGGGGGGGGGGGGGTGGGGGGGGGGGGGGGTGGGGGGGGGGGGGGGTGGGGGGGGGGGGGGGTGGGGGGGGGGGGGGGTGGGGGGGGGGGGGGGTGGGGGGGGGGGGGGGTGGGGGGGGGGGGGGGTGGGGGGGGGGGGGGGTGGGGGGGGGGGGGGGTGGGGGGGGGGGGGGGTGGGGGGGGGGGGGGGTGGGGGGGGGGGGGGGTGGGGGGGGGGGGGGGTGGGGGGGGGGGGGGGTGGGGGGGGGGGGGGGTGGGGGGGGGGGGGGGTGGGGGGGGGGGGGGGTGGGGGGGGGGGGGGGTGGGGGGGGGGGGGGGTGGGGGGGGGGGGGGGTGGGGGGGGGGGGGGGTGGGGGGGGGGGGGGGTGGGGGGGGGGGGGGGTGGGGGGGGGGGGGGGTGGGGGGGGGGGGGGGTGGGGGGGGGGGGGGGTGGGGGGGGGGGGGGGTGGGGGGGGGGGGGGGTGGGGGGGGGGGGGGGTGGGGGGGGGGGGGGGTGGGGGGGGGGGGGGGTGGGGGGGGGGGGGGGTGGGGGGGGGGGGGGGTGGGGGGGGGGGGGGGTGGGGGGGGGGGGGGGTGGGGGGGGGGGGGGGTGGGGGGGGGGGGGGGTGGGGGGGGGGGGGGGTGGGGGGGGGGGGGGGTGGGGGGGGGGGGGGGTGGGGGGGGGGGGGGGTGGGGGGGGGGGGGGGTGGGGGGGGGGGGGGGTGGGGGGGGGGGGGGGTGGGGGGGGGGGGGGGTGGGGGGGGGGGGGGGTGGGGGGGGGGGGGGGTGGGGGGGGGGGGGGGTGGGGGGGGGGGGGGGTGGGGGGGGGGGGGGGTGGGGGGGGGGGGGGGTGGGGGGGGGGGGGGGTGGGGGGGGGGGGGGGTGGGGGGGGGGGGGGGTGGGGGGGGGGGGGGGTGGGGGGGGGGGGGGGTGGGGGGGGGGGGGGGTGGGGGGGGGGGGGGGTGGGGGGGGGGGGGGGTGGGGGGGGGGGGGGGTGGGGGGGGGGGGGGGTGGGGGGGGGGGGGGGTGGGGGGGGGGGGGGGTGGGGGGGGGGGGGGGTGGGGGGGGGGGGGGGTGGGGGGGGGGGGGGGTGGGGGGGGGGGGGGGTGGGGGGGGGGGGGGGTGGGGGGGGGGGGGGGTGGGGGGGGGGGGGGGTGGGGGGGGGGGGGGGTGGGGGGGGGGGGGGGTGGGGGGGGGGGGGGGTGGGGGGGGGGGGGGGTGGGGGGGGGGGGGGGTGGGGGGGGGGGGGGGTGGGGGGGGGGGGGGGTGGGGGGGGGGGGGGGTGGGGGGGGGGGGGGGTGGGGGGGGGGGGGGGTGGGGGGGGGGGGGGGTGGGGGGGGGGGGGGGTGGGGGGGGGGGGGGGTGGGGGGGGGGGGGGGTGGGGGGGGGGGGGGGTGGGGGGGGGGGGGGGTGGGGGGGGGGGGGGGTGGGGGGGGGGGGGGGTGGGGGGGGGGGGGGGTGGGGGGGGGGGGGGGTGGGGGGGGGGGGGGGTGGGGGGGGGGGGGGGTGGGGGGGGGGGGGGGTGGGGGGGGGGGGGGGTGGGGGGGGGGGGGGGTGGGGGGGGGGGGGGGTGGGGGGGGGGGGGGGTGGGGGGGGGGGGGGGTGGGGGGGGGGGGGGGTGGGGGGGGGGGGGGGTGGGGGGGGGGGGGGGTGGGGGGGGGGGGGGGTGGGGGGGGGGGGGGGTGGGGGGGGGGGGGGGTGGGGGGGGGGGGGGGTGGGGGGGGGGGGGGGTGGGGGGGGGGGGGGGTGGGGGGGGGGGGGGGTGGGGGGGGGGGGGGGTGGGGGGGGGGGGGGGTGGGGGGGGGGGGGGGTGGGGGGGGGGGGGGGTGGGGGGGGGGGGGGGTGGGGGGGGGGGGGGGTGGGGGGGGGGGGGGGTGGGGGGGGGGGGGGGTGGGGGGGGGGGGGGGTGGGGGGGGGGGGGGGTGGGGGGGGGGGGGGGTGGGGGGGGGGGGGGGTGGGGGGGGGGGGGGGTGGGGGGGGGGGGGGGTGGGGGGGGGGGGGGGTGGGGGGGGGGGGGGGTGGGGGGGGGGGGGGGTGGGGGGGGGGGGGGGTGGGGGGGGGGGGGGGTGGGGGGGGGGGGGGGTGGGGGGGGGGGGGGGTGGGGGGGGGGGGGGGTGGGGGGGGGGGGGGGTGGGGGGGGGGGGGGGTGGGGGGGGGGGGGGGTGGGGGGGGGGGGGGGTGGGGGGGGGGGGGGGTGGGGGGGGGGGGGGGTGGGGGGGGGGGGGGGTGGGGGGGGGGGGGGGTGGGGGGGGGGGGGGGTGGGGGGGGGGGGGGGTGGGGGGGGGGGGGGGTGGGGGGGGGGGGGGGTGGGGGGGGGGGGGGGTGGGGGGGGGGGGGGGTGGGGGGGGGGGGGGGTGGGGGGGGGGGGGGGTGGGGGGGGGGGGGGGTGGGGGGGGGGGGGGGTGGGGGGGGGGGGGGGTGGGGGGGGGGGGGGGTGGGGGGGGGGGGGGGTGGGGGGGGGGGGGGGTGGGGGGGGGGGGGGGTGGGGGGGGGGGGGGGTGGGGGGGGGGGGGGGTGGGGGGGGGGGGGGGTGGGGGGGGGGGGGGGTGGGGGGGGGGGGGGGTGGGGGGGGGGGGGGGTGGGGGGGGGGGGGGGTGGGGGGGGGGGGGGGTGGGGGGGGGGGGGGGTGGGGGGGGGGGGGGGTGGGGGGGGGGGGGGGTGGGGGGGGGGGGGGGTGGGGGGGGGGGGGGGTGGGGGGGGGGGGGGGTGGGGGGGGGGGGGGGTGGGGGGGGGGGGGGGTGGGGGGGGGGGGGGGTGGGGGGGGGGGGGGGTGGGGGGGGGGGGGGGTGGGGGGGGGGGGGGGTGGGGGGGGGGGGGGGTGGGGGGGGGGGGGGGTGGGGGGGGGGGGGGGTGGGGGGGGGGGGGGGTGGGGGGGGGGGGGGGTGGGGGGGGGGGGGGGTGGGGGGGGGGGGGGGTGGGGGGGGGGGGGGGTGGGGGGGGGGGGGGGTGGGGGGGGGGGGGGGTGGGGGGGGGGGGGGGTGGGGGGGGGGGGGGGTGGGGGGGGGGGGGGGTGGGGGGGGGGGGGGGTGGGGGGGGGGGGGGGTGGGGGGGGGGGGGGGTGGGGGGGGGGGGGGGTGGGGGGGGGGGGGGGTGGGGGGGGGGGGGGGTGGGGGGGGGGGGGGGTGGGGGGGGGGGGGGGTGGGGGGGGGGGGGGGTGGGGGGGGGGGGGGGTGGGGGGGGGGGGGGGTGGGGGGGGGGGGGGGTGGGGGGGGGGGGGGGTGGGGGGGGGGGGGGGTGGGGGGGGGGGGGGGTGGGGGGGGGGGGGGGTGGGGGGGGGGGGGGGTGGGGGGGGGGGGGGGTGGGGGGGGGGGGGGGTGGGGGGGGGGGGGGGTGGGGGGGGGGGGGGGTGGGGGGGGGGGGGGGTGGGGGGGGGGGGGGGTGGGGGGGGGGGGGGGTGGGGGGGGGGGGGGGTGGGGGGGGGGGGGGGTGGGGGGGGGGGGGGGTGGGGGGGGGGGGGGGTGGGGGGGGGGGGGGGTGGGGGGGGGGGGGGGTGGGGGGGGGGGGGGGTGGGGGGGGGGGGGGGTGGGGGGGGGGGGGGGTGGGGGGGGGGGGGGGTGGGGGGGGGGGGGGGTGGGGGGGGGGGGGGGTGGGGGGGGGGGGGGGTGGGGGGGGGGGGGGGTGGGGGGGGGGGGGGGTGGGGGGGGGGGGGGGTGGGGGGGGGGGGGGGTGGGGGGGGGGGGGGGTGGGGGGGGGGGGGGGTGGGGGGGGGGGGGGGTGGGGGGGGGGGGGGGTGGGGGGGGGGGGGGGTGGGGGGGGGGGGGGGTGGGGGGGGGGGGGGGTGGGGGGGGGGGGGGGTGGGGGGGGGGGGGGGTGGGGGGGGGGGGGGGTGGGGGGGGGGGGGGGTGGGGGGGGGGGGGGGTGGGGGGGGGGGGGGGTGGGGGGGGGGGGGGGTGGGGGGGGGGGGGGGTGGGGGGGGGGGGGGGTGGGGGGGGGGGGGGGTGGGGGGGGGGGGGGGTGGGGGGGGGGGGGGGTGGGGGGGGGGGGGGGTGGGGGGGGGGGGGGGTGGGGGGGGGGGGGGGTGGGGGGGGGGGGGGGTGGGGGGGGGGGGGGGTGGGGGGGGGGGGGGGTGGGGGGGGGGGGGGGTGGGGGGGGGGGGGGGTGGGGGGGGGGGGGGGTGGGGGGGGGGGGGGGTGGGGGGGGGGGGGGGTGGGGGGGGGGGGGGGTGGGGGGGGGGGGGGGTGGGGGGGGGGGGGGGTGGGGGGGGGGGGGGGTGGGGGGGGGGGGGGGTGGGGGGGGGGGGGGGTGGGGGGGGGGGGGGGTGGGGGGGGGGGGGGGTGGGGGGGGGGGGGGGTGGGGGGGGGGGGGGGTGGGGGGGGGGGGGGGTGGGGGGGGGGGGGGGTGGGGGGGGGGGGGGGTGGGGGGGGGGGGGGGTGGGGGGGGGGGGGGGTGGGGGGGGGGGGGGGTGGGGGGGGGGGGGGGTGGGGGGGGGGGGGGGTGGGGGGGGGGGGGGGTGGGGGGGGGGGGGGGTGGGGGGGGGGGGGGGTGGGGGGGGGGGGGGGTGGGGGGGGGGGGGGGTGGGGGGGGGGGGGGGTGGGGGGGGGGGGGGGTGGGGGGGGGGGGGGGTGGGGGGGGGGGGGGGTGGGGGGGGGGGGGGGTGGGGGGGGGGGGGGGTGGGGGGGGGGGGGGGTGGGGGGGGGGGGGGGTGGGGGGGGGGGGGGGTGGGGGGGGGGGGGGGTGGGGGGGGGGGGGGGTGGGGGGGGGGGGGGGTGGGGGGGGGGGGGGGTGGGGGGGGGGGGGGGTGGGGGGGGGGGGGGGTGGGGGGGGGGGGGGGTGGGGGGGGGGGGGGGTGGGGGGGGGGGGGGGTGGGGGGGGGGGGGGGTGGGGGGGGGGGGGGGTGGGGGGGGGGGGGGGTGGGGGGGGGGGGGGGTGGGGGGGGGGGGGGGTGGGGGGGGGGGGGGGTGGGGGGGGGGGGGGGTGGGGGGGGGGGGGGGTGGGGGGGGGGGGGGGTGGGGGGGGGGGGGGGTGGGGGGGGGGGGGGGTGGGGGGGGGGGGGGGTGGGGGGGGGGGGGGGTGGGGGGGGGGGGGGGTGGGGGGGGGGGGGGGTGGGGGGGGGGGGGGGTGGGGGGGGGGGGGGGTGGGGGGGGGGGGGGGTGGGGGGGGGGGGGGGTGGGGGGGGGGGGGGGTGGGGGGGGGGGGGGGTGGGGGGGGGGGGGGGTGGGGGGGGGGGGGGGTGGGGGGGGGGGGGGGTGGGGGGGGGGGGGGGTGGGGGGGGGGGGGGGTGGGGGGGGGGGGGGGTGGGGGGGGGGGGGGGTGGGGGGGGGGGGGGGTGGGGGGGGGGGGGGGTGGGGGGGGGGGGGGGTGGGGGGGGGGGGGGGTGGGGGGGGGGGGGGGTGGGGGGGGGGGGGGGTGGGGGGGGGGGGGGGTGGGGGGGGGGGGGGGTGGGGGGGGGGGGGGGTGGGGGGGGGGGGGGGTGGGGGGGGGGGGGGGTGGGGGGGGGGGGGGGTGGGGGGGGGGGGGGGTGGGGGGGGGGGGGGGTGGGGGGGGGGGGGGGTGGGGGGGGGGGGGGGTGGGGGGGGGGGGGGGTGGGGGGGGGGGGGGGTGGGGGGGGGGGGGGGTGGGGGGGGGGGGGGGTGGGGGGGGGGGGGGGTGGGGGGGGGGGGGGGTGGGGGGGGGGGGGGGTGGGGGGGGGGGGGGGTGGGGGGGGGGGGGGGTGGGGGGGGGGGGGGGTGGGGGGGGGGGGGGGTGGGGGGGGGGGGGGGTGGGGGGGGGGGGGGGTGGGGGGGGGGGGGGGTGGGGGGGGGGGGGGGTGGGGGGGGGGGGGGGTGGGGGGGGGGGGGGGTGGGGGGGGGGGGGGGTGGGGGGGGGGGGGGGTGGGGGGGGGGGGGGGTGGGGGGGGGGGGGGGTGGGGGGGGGGGGGGGTGGGGGGGGGGGGGGGTGGGGGGGGGGGGGGGTGGGGGGGGGGGGGGGTGGGGGGGGGGGGGGGTGGGGGGGGGGGGGGGTGGGGGGGGGGGGGGGTGGGGGGGGGGGGGGGTGGGGGGGGGGGGGGGTGGGGGGGGGGGGGGGTGGGGGGGGGGGGGGGTGGGGGGGGGGGGGGGTGGGGGGGGGGGGGGGTGGGGGGGGGGGGGGGTGGGGGGGGGGGGGGGTGGGGGGGGGGGGGGGTGGGGGGGGGGGGGGGTGGGGGGGGGGGGGGGTGGGGGGGGGGGGGGGTGGGGGGGGGGGGGGGTGGGGGGGGGGGGGGGTGGGGGGGGGGGGGGGTGGGGGGGGGGGGGGGTGGGGGGGGGGGGGGGTGGGGGGGGGGGGGGGTGGGGGGGGGGGGGGGTGGGGGGGGGGGGGGGTGGGGGGGGGGGGGGGTGGGGGGGGGGGGGGGTGGGGGGGGGGGGGGGTGGGGGGGGGGGGGGGTGGGGGGGGGGGGGGGTGGGGGGGGGGGGGGGTGGGGGGGGGGGGGGGTGGGGGGGGGGGGGGGTGGGGGGGGGGGGGGGTGGGGGGGGGGGGGGGTGGGGGGGGGGGGGGGTGGGGGGGGGGGGGGGTGGGGGGGGGGGGGGGTGGGGGGGGGGGGGGGTGGGGGGGGGGGGGGGTGGGGGGGGGGGGGGGTGGGGGGGGGGGGGGGTGGGGGGGGGGGGGGGTGGGGGGGGGGGGGGGTGGGGGGGGGGGGGGGTGGGGGGGGGGGGGGGTGGGGGGGGGGGGGGGTGGGGGGGGGGGGGGGTGGGGGGGGGGGGGGGTGGGGGGGGGGGGGGGTGGGGGGGGGGGGGGGTGGGGGGGGGGGGGGGTGGGGGGGGGGGGGGGTGGGGGGGGGGGGGGGTGGGGGGGGGGGGGGGTGGGGGGGGGGGGGGGTGGGGGGGGGGGGGGGTGGGGGGGGGGGGGGGTGGGGGGGGGGGGGGGTGGGGGGGGGGGGGGGTGGGGGGGGGGGGGGGTGGGGGGGGGGGGGGGTGGGGGGGGGGGGGGGTGGGGGGGGGGGGGGGTGGGGGGGGGGGGGGGTGGGGGGGGGGGGGGGTGGGGGGGGGGGGGGGTGGGGGGGGGGGGGGGTGGGGGGGGGGGGGGGTGGGGGGGGGGGGGGGTGGGGGGGGGGGGGGGTGGGGGGGGGGGGGGGTGGGGGGGGGGGGGGGTGGGGGGGGGGGGGGGTGGGGGGGGGGGGGGGTGGGGGGGGGGGGGGGTGGGGGGGGGGGGGGGTGGGGGGGGGGGGGGGTGGGGGGGGGGGGGGGTGGGGGGGGGGGGGGGTGGGGGGGGGGGGGGGTGGGGGGGGGGGGGGGTGGGGGGGGGGGGGGGTGGGGGGGGGGGGGGGTGGGGGGGGGGGGGGGTGGGGGGGGGGGGGGGTGGGGGGGGGGGGGGGTGGGGGGGGGGGGGGGTGGGGGGGGGGGGGGGTGGGGGGGGGGGGGGGTGGGGGGGGGGGGGGGTGGGGGGGGGGGGGGGTGGGGGGGGGGGGGGGTGGGGGGGGGGGGGGGTGGGGGGGGGGGGGGGTGGGGGGGGGGGGGGGTGGGGGGGGGGGGGGGTGGGGGGGGGGGGGGGTGGGGGGGGGGGGGGGTGGGGGGGGGGGGGGGTGGGGGGGGGGGGGGGTGGGGGGGGGGGGGGGTGGGGGGGGGGGGGGGTGGGGGGGGGGGGGGGTGGGGGGGGGGGGGGGTGGGGGGGGGGGGGGGTGGGGGGGGGGGGGGGTGGGGGGGGGGGGGGGTGGGGGGGGGGGGGGGTGGGGGGGGGGGGGGGTGGGGGGGGGGGGGGGTGGGGGGGGGGGGGGGTGGGGGGGGGGGGGGGTGGGGGGGGGGGGGGGTGGGGGGGGGGGGGGGTGGGGGGGGGGGGGGGTGGGGGGGGGGGGGGGTGGGGGGGGGGGGGGGTGGGGGGGGGGGGGGGTGGGGGGGGGGGGGGGTGGGGGGGGGGGGGGGTGGGGGGGGGGGGGGGTGGGGGGGGGGGGGGGTGGGGGGGGGGGGGGGTGGGGGGGGGGGGGGGTGGGGGGGGGGGGGGGTGGGGGGGGGGGGGGGTGGGGGGGGGGGGGGGTGGGGGGGGGGGGGGGTGGGGGGGGGGGGGGGTGGGGGGGGGGGGGGGTGGGGGGGGGGGGGGGTGGGGGGGGGGGGGGGTGGGGGGGGGGGGGGGTGGGGGGGGGGGGGGGTGGGGGGGGGGGGGGGTGGGGGGGGGGGGGGGTGGGGGGGGGGGGGGGTGGGGGGGGGGGGGGGTGGGGGGGGGGGGGGGTGGGGGGGGGGGGGGGTGGGGGGGGGGGGGGGTGGGGGGGGGGGGGGGTGGGGGGGGGGGGGGGTGGGGGGGGGGGGGGGTGGGGGGGGGGGGGGGTGGGGGGGGGGGGGGGTGGGGGGGGGGGGGGGTGGGGGGGGGGGGGGGTGGGGGGGGGGGGGGGTGGGGGGGGGGGGGGGTGGGGGGGGGGGGGGGTGGGGGGGGGGGGGGGTGGGGGGGGGGGGGGGTGGGGGGGGGGGGGGGTGGGGGGGGGGGGGGGTGGGGGGGGGGGGGGGTGGGGGGGGGGGGGGGTGGGGGGGGGGGGGGGTGGGGGGGGGGGGGGGTGGGGGGGGGGGGGGGTGGGGGGGGGGGGGGGTGGGGGGGGGGGGGGGTGGGGGGGGGGGGGGGTGGGGGGGGGGGGGGGTGGGGGGGGGGGGGGGTGGGGGGGGGGGGGGGTGGGGGGGGGGGGGGGTGGGGGGGGGGGGGGGTGGGGGGGGGGGGGGGTGGGGGGGGGGGGGGGTGGGGGGGGGGGGGGGTGGGGGGGGGGGGGGGTGGGGGGGGGGGGGGGTGGGGGGGGGGGGGGGTGGGGGGGGGGGGGGGTGGGGGGGGGGGGGGGTGGGGGGGGGGGGGGGTGGGGGGGGGGGGGGGTGGGGGGGGGGGGGGGTGGGGGGGGGGGGGGGTGGGGGGGGGGGGGGGTGGGGGGGGGGGGGGGTGGGGGGGGGGGGGGGTGGGGGGGGGGGGGGGTGGGGGGGGGGGGGGGTGGGGGGGGGGGGGGGTGGGGGGGGGGGGGGGTGGGGGGGGGGGGGGGTGGGGGGGGGGGGGGGTGGGGGGGGGGGGGGGTGGGGGGGGGGGGGGGTGGGGGGGGGGGGGGGTGGGGGGGGGGGGGGGTGGGGGGGGGGGGGGGTGGGGGGGGGGGGGGGTGGGGGGGGGGGGGGGTGGGGGGGGGGGGGGGTGGGGGGGGGGGGGGGTGGGGGGGGGGGGGGGTGGGGGGGGGGGGGGGTGGGGGGGGGGGGGGGTGGGGGGGGGGGGGGGTGGGGGGGGGGGGGGGTGGGGGGGGGGGGGGGTGGGGGGGGGGGGGGGTGGGGGGGGGGGGGGGTGGGGGGGGGGGGGGGTGGGGGGGGGGGGGGGTGGGGGGGGGGGGGGGTGGGGGGGGGGGGGGGTGGGGGGGGGGGGGGGTGGGGGGGGGGGGGGGTGGGGGGGGGGGGGGGTGGGGGGGGGGGGGGGTGGGGGGGGGGGGGGGTGGGGGGGGGGGGGGGTGGGGGGGGGGGGGGGTGGGGGGGGGGGGGGGTGGGGGGGGGGGGGGGTGGGGGGGGGGGGGGGTGGGGGGGGGGGGGGGTGGGGGGGGGGGGGGGTGGGGGGGGGGGGGGGTGGGGGGGGGGGGGGGTGGGGGGGGGGGGGGGTGGGGGGGGGGGGGGGTGGGGGGGGGGGGGGGTGGGGGGGGGGGGGGGTGGGGGGGGGGGGGGGTGGGGGGGGGGGGGGGTGGGGGGGGGGGGGGGTGGGGGGGGGGGGGGGTGGGGGGGGGGGGGGGTGGGGGGGGGGGGGGGTGGGGGGGGGGGGGGGTGGGGGGGGGGGGGGGTGGGGGGGGGGGGGGGTGGGGGGGGGGGGGGGTGGGGGGGGGGGGGGGTGGGGGGGGGGGGGGGTGGGGGGGGGGGGGGGTGGGGGGGGGGGGGGGTGGGGGGGGGGGGGGGTGGGGGGGGGGGGGGGTGGGGGGGGGGGGGGGTGGGGGGGGGGGGGGGTGGGGGGGGGGGGGGGTGGGGGGGGGGGGGGGTGGGGGGGGGGGGGGGTGGGGGGGGGGGGGGGTGGGGGGGGGGGGGGGTGGGGGGGGGGGGGGGTGGGGGGGGGGGGGGGTGGGGGGGGGGGGGGGTGGGGGGGGGGGGGGGTGGGGGGGGGGGGGGGTGGGGGGGGGGGGGGGTGGGGGGGGGGGGGGGTGGGGGGGGGGGGGGGTGGGGGGGGGGGGGGGTGGGGGGGGGGGGGGGTGGGGGGGGGGGGGGGTGGGGGGGGGGGGGGGTGGGGGGGGGGGGGGGTGGGGGGGGGGGGGGGTGGGGGGGGGGGGGGGTGGGGGGGGGGGGGGGTGGGGGGGGGGGGGGGTGGGGGGGGGGGGGGGTGGGGGGGGGGGGGGGTGGGGGGGGGGGGGGGTGGGGGGGGGGGGGGGTGGGGGGGGGGGGGGGTGGGGGGGGGGGGGGGTGGGGGGGGGGGGGGGTGGGGGGGGGGGGGGGTGGGGGGGGGGGGGGGTGGGGGGGGGGGGGGGTGGGGGGGGGGGGGGGTGGGGGGGGGGGGGGGTGGGGGGGGGGGGGGGTGGGGGGGGGGGGGGGTGGGGGGGGGGGGGGGTGGGGGGGGGGGGGGGTGGGGGGGGGGGGGGGTGGGGGGGGGGGGGGGTGGGGGGGGGGGGGGGTGGGGGGGGGGGGGGGTGGGGGGGGGGGGGGGTGGGGGGGGGGGGGGGTGGGGGGGGGGGGGGGTGGGGGGGGGGGGGGGTGGGGGGGGGGGGGGGTGGGGGGGGGGGGGGGTGGGGGGGGGGGGGGGTGGGGGGGGGGGGGGGTGGGGGGGGGGGGGGGTGGGGGGGGGGGGGGGTGGGGGGGGGGGGGGGTGGGGGGGGGGGGGGGTGGGGGGGGGGGGGGGTGGGGGGGGGGGGGGGTGGGGGGGGGGGGGGGTGGGGGGGGGGGGGGGTGGGGGGGGGGGGGGGTGGGGGGGGGGGGGGGTGGGGGGGGGGGGGGGTGGGGGGGGGGGGGGGTGGGGGGGGGGGGGGGTGGGGGGGGGGGGGGGTGGGGGGGGGGGGGGGTGGGGGGGGGGGGGGGTGGGGGGGGGGGGGGGTGGGGGGGGGGGGGGGTGGGGGGGGGGGGGGGTGGGGGGGGGGGGGGGTGGGGGGGGGGGGGGGTGGGGGGGGGGGGGGGTGGGGGGGGGGGGGGGTGGGGGGGGGGGGGGGTGGGGGGGGGGGGGGGTGGGGGGGGGGGGGGGTGGGGGGGGGGGGGGGTGGGGGGGGGGGGGGGTGGGGGGGGGGGGGGGTGGGGGGGGGGGGGGGTGGGGGGGGGGGGGGGTGGGGGGGGGGGGGGGTGGGGGGGGGGGGGGGTGGGGGGGGGGGGGGGTGGGGGGGGGGGGGGGTGGGGGGGGGGGGGGGTGGGGGGGGGGGGGGGTGGGGGGGGGGGGGGGTGGGGGGGGGGGGGGGTGGGGGGGGGGGGGGGTGGGGGGGGGGGGGGGTGGGGGGGGGGGGGGGTGGGGGGGGGGGGGGGTGGGGGGGGGGGGGGGTGGGGGGGGGGGGGGGTGGGGGGGGGGGGGGGTGGGGGGGGGGGGGGGTGGGGGGGGGGGGGGGTGGGGGGGGGGGGGGGTGGGGGGGGGGGGGGGTGGGGGGGGGGGGGGGTGGGGGGGGGGGGGGGTGGGGGGGGGGGGGGGTGGGGGGGGGGGGGGGTGGGGGGGGGGGGGGGTGGGGGGGGGGGGGGGTGGGGGGGGGGGGGGGTGGGGGGGGGGGGGGGTGGGGGGGGGGGGGGGTGGGGGGGGGGGGGGGTGGGGGGGGGGGGGGGTGGGGGGGGGGGGGGGTGGGGGGGGGGGGGGGTGGGGGGGGGGGGGGGTGGGGGGGGGGGGGGGTGGGGGGGGGGGGGGGTGGGGGGGGGGGGGGGTGGGGGGGGGGGGGGGTGGGGGGGGGGGGGGGTGGGGGGGGGGGGGGGTGGGGGGGGGGGGGGGTGGGGGGGGGGGGGGGTGGGGGGGGGGGGGGGTGGGGGGGGGGGGGGGTGGGGGGGGGGGGGGGTGGGGGGGGGGGGGGGTGGGGGGGGGGGGGGGTGGGGGGGGGGGGGGGTGGGGGGGGGGGGGGGTGGGGGGGGGGGGGGGTGGGGGGGGGGGGGGGTGGGGGGGGGGGGGGGTGGGGGGGGGGGGGGGTGGGGGGGGGGGGGGGTGGGGGGGGGGGGGGGTGGGGGGGGGGGGGGGTGGGGGGGGGGGGGGGTGGGGGGGGGGGGGGGTGGGGGGGGGGGGGGGTGGGGGGGGGGGGGGGTGGGGGGGGGGGGGGGTGGGGGGGGGGGGGGGTGGGGGGGGGGGGGGGTGGGGGGGGGGGGGGGTGGGGGGGGGGGGGGGTGGGGGGGGGGGGGGGTGGGGGGGGGGGGGGGTGGGGGGGGGGGGGGGTGGGGGGGGGGGGGGGTGGGGGGGGGGGGGGGTGGGGGGGGGGGGGGGTGGGGGGGGGGGGGGGTGGGGGGGGGGGGGGGTGGGGGGGGGGGGGGGTGGGGGGGGGGGGGGGTGGGGGGGGGGGGGGGTGGGGGGGGGGGGGGGTGGGGGGGGGGGGGGGTGGGGGGGGGGGGGGGTGGGGGGGGGGGGGGGTGGGGGGGGGGGGGGGTGGGGGGGGGGGGGGGTGGGGGGGGGGGGGGGTGGGGGGGGGGGGGGGTGGGGGGGGGGGGGGGTGGGGGGGGGGGGGGGTGGGGGGGGGGGGGGGTGGGGGGGGGGGGGGGTGGGGGGGGGGGGGGGTGGGGGGGGGGGGGGGTGGGGGGGGGGGGGGGTGGGGGGGGGGGGGGGTGGGGGGGGGGGGGGGTGGGGGGGGGGGGGGGTGGGGGGGGGGGGGGGTGGGGGGGGGGGGGGGTGGGGGGGGGGGGGGGTGGGGGGGGGGGGGGGTGGGGGGGGGGGGGGGTGGGGGGGGGGGGGGGTGGGGGGGGGGGGGGGTGGGGGGGGGGGGGGGTGGGGGGGGGGGGGGGTGGGGGGGGGGGGGGGTGGGGGGGGGGGGGGGTGGGGGGGGGGGGGGGTGGGGGGGGGGGGGGGTGGGGGGGGGGGGGGGTGGGGGGGGGGGGGGGTGGGGGGGGGGGGGGGTGGGGGGGGGGGGGGGTGGGGGGGGGGGGGGGTGGGGGGGGGGGGGGGTGGGGGGGGGGGGGGGTGGGGGGGGGGGGGGGTGGGGGGGGGGGGGGGTGGGGGGGGGGGGGGGTGGGGGGGGGGGGGGGTGGGGGGGGGGGGGGGTGGGGGGGGGGGGGGGTGGGGGGGGGGGGGGGTGGGGGGGGGGGGGGGTGGGGGGGGGGGGGGGTGGGGGGGGGGGGGGGTGGGGGGGGGGGGGGGTGGGGGGGGGGGGGGGTGGGGGGGGGGGGGGGTGGGGGGGGGGGGGGGTGGGGGGGGGGGGGGGTGGGGGGGGGGGGGGGTGGGGGGGGGGGGGGGTGGGGGGGGGGGGGGGTGGGGGGGGGGGGGGGTGGGGGGGGGGGGGGGTGGGGGGGGGGGGGGGTGGGGGGGGGGGGGGGTGGGGGGGGGGGGGGGTGGGGGGGGGGGGGGGTGGGGGGGGGGGGGGGTGGGGGGGGGGGGGGGTGGGGGGGGGGGGGGGTGGGGGGGGGGGGGGGTGGGGGGGGGGGGGGGTGGGGGGGGGGGGGGGTGGGGGGGGGGGGGGGTGGGGGGGGGGGGGGGTGGGGGGGGGGGGGGGTGGGGGGGGGGGGGGGTGGGGGGGGGGGGGGGTGGGGGGGGGGGGGGGTGGGGGGGGGGGGGGGTGGGGGGGGGGGGGGGTGGGGGGGGGGGGGGGTGGGGGGGGGGGGGGGTGGGGGGGGGGGGGGGTGGGGGGGGGGGGGGGTGGGGGGGGGGGGGGGTGGGGGGGGGGGGGGGTGGGGGGGGGGGGGGGTGGGGGGGGGGGGGGGTGGGGGGGGGGGGGGGTGGGGGGGGGGGGGGGTGGGGGGGGGGGGGGGTGGGGGGGGGGGGGGGTGGGGGGGGGGGGGGGTGGGGGGGGGGGGGGGTGGGGGGGGGGGGGGGTGGGGGGGGGGGGGGGTGGGGGGGGGGGGGGGTGGGGGGGGGGGGGGGTGGGGGGGGGGGGGGGTGGGGGGGGGGGTGGGTGTGGATGGGTGGTGGGGGGGAGGGGGGTGTAGGGGGTGGGTGGGGGGGGGGGGGGGTGGGGGGGGGGGGGGGGGGGGGGGGGGGGGGGGGGGGGGGGGGGGGGGGGGGGGGGTGGGTCAGGGTGGGGGTGGGGGGTAGGTTAAAGAAAGATGTAAGGTTCGGGAAATACCTGCACGGATGTTAGTCAGACAAACGTATTTAACCTGAAAAATGCTCTCAGCTTGCATATCTATCTGCTTTGTATTATATGTCCTTCTCCTCTGTAGATTGGGGGAAAATGTGTGTGTGGGGGGGGTGGGGGTTAAAGAAAGATGTAAGGTTTGGGAAATACCCGCACGGATGTTAGTCAGACAAACATATTTAACACACAGCTTGCATCTGCCTTATGTAAATGTGAGAGTTTCACTGGCTGAGCCAATGGGCTACAATGCAGGTACAGCAGTTTAATGAAAAAAGCACAGGGGGTGGGGGATGAAAAGGGATTTGCCAGAATGTAGCGTGAGCTGAATGGTAAGGAGCCAACATGCGTCAGCATCCCTGCAAATCCCCCTCCCCATTATTAAGCCAGCCTGAAGTCGGCAGAATTACACGCTAAGGAAAACCCTTCCACTAAACGTGTAATTATTCCAAACAGAATCAATGCAGCTCAGTTAATCAGTTTGCAAACTGAATTAGGTTTCATTTTGTCATGTCTGTATCTCCTAGTGAAATGAGAGGAACACACGAGTCTGCCAGAAACACAGAGGAAAATTCCAAAATTCTTTACTTCCATATTTCTTCCTGGGTTTAGGGGAGTCGAAATGATCTGGTTTTGTTTCCCAAGGGGGGGTTGATGCATTAGGAATTCTCCAATTGTTTTTTATTTCTAGATTTGTACTGTAGTTTAAAAAGAGTGCTGGGTAGGCATATGTGGTTCATTGCAGGTTTCAGGTTTTCAAAGGTACTTGCTTTTCATACCTCTGAAACTGGAAATAACTTCATTAGGAATCAGTTCTAGGAATTAAATCGGCCACTGCGTGAAAACAGGATGCTGGATACATGGACCACTGGTCTGCTCCAGCAGGGCTCTTCTTAAGTTCTTAAATCCCACTTAGGAAACAGAGAAATACAGAAAAAGCACACAGTGCAGTTCTGTTGGGGGGATACCACTTTGGAATACAGGCTGGTGAATGTTTAGATGTTTCTATAGTGCAGTGATGGCGAACCTTTTTAAGACCGAGTGCCCAAATTGCAACCCAAACCTCACTTATTTATCGCAAAGTGCCAACCTGGCTATTTTTTATTATTATTATTATTATTATTATTATTATTATTATTATTATTATTATTATTATTATTATTATATTAATATTAATATATTATTAACCTGAATGCTGAGGTTTTATTTTTTAAAAAGCCTGTTGGCTCCACCTACTCAAGCAGTGGCCCCACCCGCTTGAGCAGGGGCCAGCCTGCTCTAGCCTACAGCAAGTCCCACACGCACTGCTCTGTGCCTCTCTAGCATCTCTGCCTCCTCTGCACCACCATCACCACCACCCCAGGAAGCAGCCACCCGGAGCACAGGCACCAGACCCGCCAGCTGAGTCCTCCCTGCTCACCATGGTGCACGCATGTTGTGCTCAGTGGCCCAGGCCAGCCTACATGTGTGTGTGTGTGGGGGGGTGATTTTCTGCCCCCCACATGATGAACTCTGTGTTCACGTGCCCACAGAGAGGGCTCCAAGTGCCACCTCTGGCACCCATGCCATAGGTTCACCATCACTGCTATAGTGCCTCACCATTCCGAATGACAAGAAGTCTTGAGAGCTTTATATGACGAGGAGGCGGCATCACGGTTGAAACAGATGTGCAGCCAAAATTTGAGCGTGGCAAGCCATAAGGAGGAGTCTGTACTCTAGCCCATGAAAAACAGTGTGTCACTTTTTTTTAAACCTCAGCCCCAAAATAAATGGCAGAGAAAAGATTCAGGCTGCCAACCTCCAGATGGGGCAGGGAGATCTCCAGGAATTACAACTGATCTCCAGATGACAGAGATCATTTCCTCTAAAGCAGAGGTGTCCAACTCTGGCACTTCCAAATGTTACTGGACTACAATTCCCATCAGCCCCTGCTGGCAAGGCCAATTGGGAAATGTAGTCCATGAAATGTAGTCCATGAACAGGTGCCAGAGTTGGATACCCCTCCTCTAGAAGAAGAAGAAGAAGAAGAGTTTGGATTTATATCCCCCCTTTCTCTCCTGCAGGAGACTCAAAGGGGCTTACAATCTCCTTGCCCTTCCCCCCTCACAACAAACACCCTGTGAGGTAGGTGGGGCTGAGAGAGCTCCGAGAAGCTGTGACTAGCCCAAGGTCACCCAGCTGGCATGTGTGGGAGTGTACAGGCTAATCTGAATTCCCCAGATAAGCCTCCACAGCTCAGGCGGCAGAGCTGGGAATCAAACCCGGTTCCTCCAGATTAGATACACGAGCTCTTAACCTCCTACACCACTGCTGCTCCTCTAGGGGAAATGGCTGGATTAAAGGGCAGACTCTGCATTATAGCAGGCTGAGCTCCCTCCCCTACCCCAGTCCCGTCTTCCCCAAATCCCTCCCCATTAATTTCCAGGATTTCCCCAACCAGACCTGGCAACACCGTTTCAAAAGATAGGCAGCCCATGTGGATGCATGGCTGCAAAGGGGGATCATTCACGCGGTCAGTACCAGAAATACCACCAACCATGCCCCCCATATTCATAGCATGCATACCACATTTGACTACAGAATCTAATGGTGCCGATAACCAAACAAAGTAATAAAGGGTGAGTGGCACATTCCAACCTCTACACACTTTTGATTTATTCCAACCTGACAGGGTTCCTTTTAACATGTAAATTGGCTCAACAATTTACTGTCTAGATTGCAGCAAAATTAATCAACTGGGCAAGGGCTGCCGCTGAACACTCTTCTGAACTTTCAAGTGCCACCAAAACCCTTTTAAAATAAATACATACTTTTCCAAATGAAAAGGAGAATGTACCTAGAATAATTAGCTGGGCCTGCCTTGCCAAACTTTCTCTCCCAGGAATCCATCAGAGGATAAATTCTTGACAGTAGAAAATTTCACTAACAATCCTTCCCTAAGACCTCCAGTCTGCTAACTTTCCCTCATTTTATTAAATGAAAGGTTCACAAACGTTGGCCTAGTGTGCAGGGGTCAAACTCGTGGCCCTCCAGATGTTATGGACTACAGTTCCCATCATCCCCTGCCAGAAAAGATGGACAGCAGGCCTGCTACCCTTGTTCTCTACACACAAACTCAAAAGGCTGTTTTAAAAATGGCAGTGCTACAGCTGCTCTCAGCCAGTCAGGAGCAGATCCATGACCTGCCTCAGAGTCCTGGTTCTGAAAATCACTCCAGACGGTACGCATGGAGCTCTGAACGACATTCAGAAATAATAAATAAATAATACAAATAGAAAAACAGATCATTCCTGACGCATCCGTCCTACTCAGAAATAAGACCAGGTAACTGAAAGTCCAAGAGTGGATACAAAGAATTTCACAAACACTCCTGCTTTGAGACCCCGTGTTTTTCGTTTTCTGAATTCACCGACAAAATGTCCCCCGAAGAGACCCACGGGGCTACCAGGCAATACAAAACAAGCTGGAAAATTGGGGCCTCATGAAGTAGAAACCACACAAGGCTTGTTATTTGTTGAGAGCAGGCATTCGTAGAAGTACCTTTCCCCCTAAAACTTTTATGCAGTCTGGAATATCTCTCCCTCCCATGAAAAGTGACATTTATCGAGAGATGATATTCTTCCCTACAAGCAGGATATACATTTTAATAACAAAGACAAACACAGTGAGTTGTTGGGAAATTCACAGCTAGGAAAAGGATTGAAGTGCCTTCCATGCTTCTTGGAGAAGAAGGTCTGGCTGCTGGGCTATGCCACACAGAGGACAGGGGAACAGGAGTCAAAGCCTTCTCCAGGCAGAGTTAAGGCCTAACATAAAGCTCAGCCTAAGGCAGTGGTGGCAAACCTTTGACACTCCAGATGTTATGGACTACAATTCCCATCAGCCCCTGCCAGCTTGGCCAGTTGGCCATGCTGGCCACGGGCCTAAGACAAGGGGGAAAGGGAGTCGGATCACATGCAAGTGACTCATGACTCGGGGGCCGTTTCCCCACTCGCCTTTTGTTGCGCGCCACTCGCTCCAAGTAACACGGGGTCCAGCGGCACTCCCCACTACCGGAGCGGCGACAACACAGCCGCCTCAATTCTACCGCCCTCGCAACCCTTCAACGCGCGTCATTTCTGTCCCTGTTCAGAATGGCGCCTTGTGCAAAACCCCGCGCAGAGCACGGGCAGTGGGGAGCATGACTGCGCGCTCAGAAACACCCACTGTTAACGAAGCCCGGTAAGCCTTGCTTTTCTTTTCAAAGTGGGGAAACGGCCAGGGTCTCCCTCTCATCCACAGCCACAGCCCGGCACAAATTCTACCCACACAGTTAGAAACAGAATCTCAAAACCTATTTGCAGCGGCATCCAAAACATGTTCATTTCTTAGCTCCTCAATACCATTTAAACAGGGATGCATAGCAGGTTATATATGCATAATGTCTTAGGAGAGCCATATCATTGGCTAGGTTCAATGTTCTGCCTTCAACGCTGCTATATGGTAGATTTAAAAAAATAGACAGTGCAAAGAGATTCTGCTTCTGTAACCCTAATCAACTGGAAGCTTTAACCCGTTCCCTCTTCTATTGCACTAAATATGAGGGGATTAGGGGAAAATATGCAAATGCTCTTCTCTTGAACTGTGTCAGGATTTCAGATACTCAAAAGATCTTATACTTGCTAAATTACCCTGATTTGGTATTGTGAATTGGTGGCCAAATTTTTACTAGAAATAACACCCTAAAGGATACTTTTGTTTTTTAACTTTGCTGTGTCACTCTGGCCCCTTCCACACACGCAAAATAATGCATTTTCAAACCACTTTCACAACTGTTTGCAAGTGGATTTTGCTATTCCGCACAGCTTCAAAGAGCACTGAAAGCAGTTTGAAAGTGCATTATTCTGCATGTGCGGAATGAGCCTCTGTTCTTAAGAGATTCTTTGTTATCATTCTCTTTGGAGATTGTTTTAAATCTGGTTTTTGTTTTTTGTTTTATTCTCTGTATTTTATCTATATCGTCTTATATGTTAATAAAACCTTGGTGCTACTACTACCGGTATGACCCACACAGTCAGTTCCAAATGACAGGTGGCATGCTCTCCTAAGCAGAGTTACACTGTTTGACACTCATTGACTTCAATGTACTTACAAGTGCCATAATAAAACTTCCTTTGAAGTTGGGGTAGACATCTTTCCTTTATGCCAATGGACATCTCCCAAATCACAGCTGATCTCTGGACCATATAGGGATGTATTTATGTTTTTTAATTCCAGTTACATTCATTCCTACTTCTACTTAAAAAAATGGCTGCCCTTTCTTTGTCATCTCTCTTGTTCAGATTTTAGTCTGTAAGCTCCTTGGGTGAAAGACACTTGCCTTCTTGAACTCTGCAAACCATCACGTGTGTTGGCCGCTCCATAAAATAAAAATGCCACCATTCAGTTCAGCTGGCTGTAAACTAAAGGGGCTTAAATGAATGGGTTTAGACATGCTAAGTTTGTGTCAATGAAAACAAGAACCTGCGTAACCTACAAGCTATGTATTGCAACATGACCTTCTACAGTCTCAAGCATTCGTTTTGGTTTAAGCTAATGTCATGTGGCAGGCCAGCGGCTGTCACTAGAGCACTATGTAACTATAATGGAAGAAAAGGAAGAAAAATACCCACGAGGATTAAATGAAGGAGGAGAAAATGATGGGTCCCCGTGAGGAGAAAAGTGGGTTACAAATGAGCTAAAAAAACCAGACCATTAGAAGAGCAGGTATTGATGAGTATTACCATGGTAAGGTTCCTCCTAGAAGCTCAGTGGCAGGATGGAATCCCATGGCATCGGTGCTAGAGGCGGGGCACTCGGAGCCCTCTCTGTGGGCACCCGCTCACAGAGTTCATCATGTGGGGGGTGGAAAATCACCCCCCCCACACACACACATCTAGGCTGGCCTGGGCCACTGAGCACAACGTACGCGCATCATGGTGAGCAGGGAGGACTTGGCTGGCGGGCCTGGTGCCTGTGCTTCGGGTGGCTCCTGCCCGAGGGGGGGTGTGCAGAGGAGGCAGAGATGCTAGAGAGGCACAGAACAGAGTTCGTGGGACTTGCTGGAGGCTAGAGCAGGCTGGCCCCTGCTCGAGCGAGTGGGGCGGAGGAAGAGGGAGCCAACCGGTTTTTTCTAAACTAAAACCTCAGTATTCAGGTTAAATTGCCGAGTTGGCACTTTGCGATAAATAAGTGGGGTTTGGGTTGCAATTTGGGCACTCGGCCTCAAAAAGGTTCGCCATCACTGTCCTAGCCAGATATTACAACATAAACATTGCACCGGTCTTGGACCTATTTTTGTAGAAATGTACTTTATTTAGCCAGTATATGCATAATTATGCTGATAATCCTCACAGAACAATTAGTTCTTACAGTGAGAAGCTCTAAAAATAAACGTGTTTACTTCAGCTGGACTCAGTCGGCACTGATTGTTACAAATGGGTCTTGTGCCATTTTAGAACCATGATGTTCTAATAAGAGCCTGATGGGGGGGGAAAGAACTCCAATGAACTTTCAGTCAAGAACTGAAAAATCTCAAAAGGCTTATAAACGGTGGTACTCTTTGCCACAGATGTAATGCACTCTATGAATAGCTCTATAAATTAGGCAGTCTGCTACTTGTTCTAATTTGAGATGTATTAGAGAGATACAAAAGAGAATAAATTTAACTCATTTTGTACAATATGAGCCCGAATTGGGACAAAGCTGTGCTTGCCACTTTTTGTAAATGTTTTTAGCGGTGCCAAAAACCAACTTGTTCAGGATAATTTTGGAGTATCATTGCAAGAATGTTTTGTTATTCATTTAAATTGCTGAATTTACCATTTGTGGACATACTGGGGAGTGACTCCCATTGAAAAGCACACAGCTTGCTTCCAAGCAAATTTAGAAGCTGGACTTAACCCTTTTTTTTGCAAACAATTTTTTGGCAGTGCAAAAAAAACCCCCTCCTTGCAAAATGTTTGGTTATTCATTGAATCCCCCTCACTTGCTTGTACCTGCAAATGCTGTCAGATGTCTCAAATGGCATCACTGTTCAGTTTTATCCAACTGTTTGTGACAATTCATGTGAATGTAATTTTTAATTTTTTTTATTTCTGCACCTATCCAAAGACTTCCTCAAGATAGCCAACATGGGGGAAACAAACAATAAGAGCATACAATGTAAAACACGCCATAAAATTATTGCTAAAATGTTAACAGCAGTAGACCTAAAAACAACACTGGTTAAATGGGAGTAGGCAGGCCAGAAAAGAGCCATCTCTTTTCTGAGCAGCAGTGGCGTGGTGGCTAAGAGCAGTGGCTAAGAGCAGGTACACGCTGATCTGGAGGAACCAGGTTTGATTCCCAGCTCTGCCGCCTGAGCTGTGGAGGCTTATCTGGGGAATTCAGATTAGCCTGTACATTCCCACACAAGCCAGCTGGGTGACCTTGGGCTAGTCACAGCTCTTCTGAGCTCTCTCAGCCCCACCCACCTCACAGGGTGTTTGTTGTGAGGGGGGAAGGGCAAGGAGATTGTAAGCCCCTTTGAGTCTCCTACAGGAGAGATAGGGGGGATATAAAGCCAAACTCTTCTTCTTCTTCTTCTTCTTCATCTCAAAATAAACTGTAATTTAAAACCTGGGTAAAAAGAAATGTTTTGGTCCGGTAGGCCTATACAACAGTAGGGTAGCTACCTAAAGGATGAGGGACTTCCAAAAGCAAAGAGCTACATAAGAACATAAGAAAGTCCATCTAGTCCAGCACTCTGCTACTCGCAGTGGCCCACCAGATGCCTTTGGAAGCTCAGATACAGCAATGGCCTCCTGCTGCTGCTGCTACTCCTGAGCATCTGGTCTGCTAAGGCATTTGCAAGCTCAGATCAAGGAGGATCAAGATTGGTAGCCATAGATCGACTTCTCCTCCATAAATCTGCCCAAGCCCTTTTTAAAGCTATCCAGGTTAGTGGCCATCACGTAATTGCTGCGGGTGGCATATTCCAAACAGAACTGCATCACAAGGCTATGGGTGATTAGAAGTTTTTCCTTTCTTTACTAGTCCCACCTATCACAGTAAAGTAGCCACCCCCTACGTGCTATCTCCAGTACCAATGAATGTAGGTGGCTTGGAGAGAGGAGGGCTTGAAAGGAAGATCTCAACTGACATGTCGGACACTCCAAGAGAAGGCAGCCCTTCAGGTAACCCAGTTCCAGGCCAAAAATGTTAGTTTCTACTTGAAACTGGAGAATACCACAGCCTGCTTATAGACATTTACAGCCAAGAAGACCTGTGCAGACACCCACCATTCCTTTTGGGATGCCTCCACAGTCAAACAATTATCAACTACAAGCCATTAAAACATAACTTTAGAAGGACTGAAAGCACCACAAAATGCCTTCCAAAGTACAATATTCAGGGAGACTCTTGAGTGGGTCAGTATCAGACAACAGATGCAGAAAAATCTCGATTTCTGAAAGCAGATGTAGGCATCTCTTTGGCAGATGTCTGGAGACAACAGATGTCTGGAGACAACAAGAACAAGAGAAGAATGCCTGATTGGCTTGACCGACATAGGTAATAAGCAGAAAGGAATGCCCCACCTTCACTGAACATGAGATTGAACCATCCTGGAACATTTGGGGGTGGGGACTTCTTGTTGTCTGTAGAAGACTAGATGGAAGGACACTGGAGGACTTGAATCGGAAATTCTAGGAGTTATGGGTTAATTTGCCAGCACATAGGCCAGGGCAAATGACATGGATGGGATGACGATCCGGCAACCTCTTTGCCTTTTTAACATGCTGTTACTGAACATGTTCTCACCAACACTCAATGCAGTTCTCAGAATGGCCCTGGATTGTATTTCAATCACACTCCTTCGAGTGTCCTTTCCTGGATGCAAGCCTAGACATCTCTTGACATTTATACCACCATGTTTTAATTTCCTCTCTAATATAATTACTCCATTAAATATTGACAGGATTTATACTAGCAGGTTCTTCCCATCCCCATATACCTCTTGAGCATGTCATTTCTGGCAGAGTCAATGGGCACCTGGCTCTAACTCAGAGCCGGCAGTTTCTGATTTCTTCCTGAATGGGAAGGTGAGTTAGGTTAATTAGCATCTTCCCTTTGCTGAACTGTCAGCTACCTAAATAACAGCTGGTATTCCCAAGGTCAACTGAGTTGCGTTTTTTTTTAAGCTGGGCTTTCATTCTTAAAAAATGACTAAATGAGAGGATTCCATAGATATGCTGAACAGATTCCAAGAAAAAAAAAGAAATGCAGGTGGAAATAAAAACAAATAAATCATATAGCTTTTTTAAAAAATCCCCCAATGAAAATGGAGGAGGGGGGGGGGATGAACTGTCTCTTTAAATGCATGAAGATGGCAGGTCAATGGGTTTTTGGCTGATGTGCATCTGTCCATATGTTCTCCTCACTTGTCTGTTCCTCTAGACAGGTATAAATTCAGAATTGAAATTTGCAAAGAATGATAGCAGCAGCCAGACCTCCTCCGGGTCAATGTGATTCATACAGAGTGGTGTATTCAGGATGACTCTGGTGTCCCTGTCTGGCAAAACTCAATCATCAGTTATGGGTTCAACTCTTTTCCCACGTGCATGGTGCCCAATTCAGATTGGAATCATGATGTGAATGGAGAAGGGGCCTCATTCCTCATGCCATTTTCTCAATCTAAGAACATAAGAACATAAGAACAAGCCAGCTGGGTCAGACCAGAGTCCATCTAGTCCAGCTCTCTGCTACTCGCAGTGGCCCACCAGGTGCCTTGGGGAGCTCACATGCAGGATGTGAAAGCAATGGCCTTCTGCGGCTGTTGCTCCCGAGCACCTGGACTGTTAAGGCATTTGCAGTCTCAGATCAAAGAGGATCAAGATTGGTAGCCATAAATGGTCCTAGTAGCAAAATTGACCTCTTGGGGAAACACATGTGCACCTTGAGATTTCCCAGCAGGCCATGGAGCGCTCCCAGGACTTTTCAGGTTGGATGTGCATGAAAGGAAAGCTACAAATTCTTCTCCATTGTACTGCAGGCTCAGTTTGAACTGGGCATCATGCATGCAGGTACTGAGGAAAATCCACAGTTCCTACATGACATCTTATGTGGGCGGGGGTGGGGGCACACACAAGGTGTTAATGTACTGAGACCTGACAACTATACCCTCCAGGGTCCAATAAGCAAACCTTGCTTACGCACACACGTGCACACATATGTCTTAATGACAGGCAATTAATGACATGTCTAAATAATAGGCATAATACTAAACAAAACAAAAAACAGACTTGAAACACATTGCTGATGTATTGTGGCATAATGGGTACTTTTGATTGCCAGGAAACAGAACTTTGCCAAGGTTAAATTTACAATGTGAAGGACTTTATGGCTCTCATAAAATAGCTTTGCTATATTTTCATCTGGCTATTAGCTAATGATCCCAAACACATATGTCTGCACCAGCTGTCTAAACCTTCCATACTCAGGTGAAGCAATATCTCCAAGGAGCCATTTTAAATATGAATAACAATGACAGTGTAGAGTTGCCACCAAATTTCACCTAAAACAACATTTCAAGGTAATATTTGAAGGACCTAATGTCTCACTAACGTTGAAGGCCTCTCAAAAAAAAGTGGGAATGGGTGAATTATCCCCCCATCTCCCCTGGTGTTTAGCCCATGGGACCTAATTACATGCTACTCTTCCCTTCCTGTCATAATTTTCAGTCAGATGAGCTCTGTGAGTGACATTCTCAGAACCCCAGGTGCACAGTGGCTAATTTGGATATGTGGGGAGAAGACTTCCATAGGGTTGCTAGCCACCAAGTGAGGTCTACAGAGCTCCCTGGACCATAGAGATCAGTTCCCCTGGAGAAAATGGTGACTTTGGAGGATGGACTCTATGGTATTATACCCACGGAGGTCCCTCCCCAAACCCCATCCTCCTCAAGCTCCACCCCCAAATCTCTAGGAATTTTCCACCCTGCAGTTGCCAACTCTAGCCTTTGACCTTCTTGCTCCTGACATTTTCCTAACCAGAGACAGCCCCAGGGAACAGCTGTTTATCCCACTGGAGAAACTTATTGTCAGCTAGAAACTTACTGGACTAGTATTCCCCAGCAGGCCAAAGAACAGCTGCCAGGAGCCATTTCAGAATGGGAAAATGCCACTGGGAAGAAGGCTAAAGCCCTTCTCCCTGCATTGCCCACATGGCATAGTGGCTAAGAGCAGTGGGCTCTAATCTGGAGAACCGAGTTTGATTCCCCACCCCCGAACCAATTTCAGAAATTCAACAAAAAAAAGTAACATTACACTTTATTGGGCAAGGCTAGAGAAATCCATAATCCCCTGATTTTCAGGTTTTTACCAGTGGTGGGATTCAAATAATTTAACAACTGGTTGTTTACAAGCACCATTTTAACAAGCGGTTCTGCCGAAGTGGTGCAAACCAGCTGAATCCCACCACTGGTTCTTACCTAAGGAAAATATCTAAGGATATTCGAGGGACAGATAGAATATCTCGCTATGACTAGTAAAATCCTATATTGGGCCCAAATTTATCACTGTAATCAGTCCAAGGCACTCATTGTGTAACCGGGAATAAGGAGTGAACGTCGTGCAGTGACATCTTAAGCACACCGAAGCATTTTATATCCCGCATAAGGACCTTTTGCCTAAATTAATTTGGAGTACTTTAAAGTGCTTCGCTTCTAACATGAGAGCTATTAGAACTCAATTTTTGCTGGAAGTCACTTTTTCCACCTGAAAGCCAGCCTCCTTATCGTAGAGGTGCAAGAGTGAACTTTGGTTGCCTAATAGTGAAAGACATACAGTTTTTTGCACAGGTCTTAGTTTGTCTATATGAGCAAAAGGGTATGCTATCAACTCTTGTTTTCAGAAGGGGAGCTTAGCAGCGTGGCATGAAAGAGTCAGTGGCATTGGTTCATTTTTTCCCCTCCTTTACACAAGCTTTAAAGGTGCCTTTGATCACCCTATCAGCCATTGCGGGCTCCAAAAACAGAATCAGATGGAGCAAGCCAAAGCAGGTCTACTCAAGAAGTAAGTCCCTCATTATTCAGCAGCAGGGGTGTAACGAGGCAAACTGGAGCCCTGGGCAAAACCTGAGTTGGATGCCCCCCTCCCCCATGGGTGGCCACTCCACCCCAACCAATTTTTTTTTTGCACCAGGACATTGGTGCCTGCAGGGGGTGCATTTTAAACATATCAGCATCAAAAATTCAGTGTACCATTAGGAGACTGTCCTTATGCTACCCCTCAGGTTTGGTGAGGTTTGGTTCAAGGAGTCCAAAGCTACGGACTCCAAAAGGGGGTGCCCCATCCCCCATTGTTTCCAATGGGAGCTAATAGGAGATGGGGGCTACAGTTTTGAGGGTCCATAACTTTGGCCCCCCTGAACCAAACTGCACCAAACCTGGGGGTATCATCAGGGCAGTCTCCTGATGAGACCCTGAAAGTTTTGAGACTGTGCCTTCAGAAATGTGCCCCCCCCCCCCCAGCCTGCAACCTTCATTGACAGTGTTCTCCATCTGTAAAATGGATAAATGTTAGGGTTGGGGGTCACCACAACATGAGGAACTGTATTAAAGGGCCGTGGCATTAGGAAGGTTGAGAACCACTGCTCCAGGGGAATTGATCTTCGTAGTCTGGAGTGTCAAGAAACTGAATTCCACCTTCCGTTTCTTGCTCTTTCAAAGTTTGGTTCAGGCTGAGACCGCTCTAAAATAAGAGAGAGAATTCAGTTGTGCTGTGTGGTAGCAAAAATGCCAGGGTGCTGATCTTTGACAATTCATAAGGAAGCCAGGTGCTGGAAATTAAAATATGGTCCCCTGCTTTACTTTCTGGGTCTTCAAGGTCTTGGAATCTTGATGCCACATTTCAGGCAATTAAGCTGATAAAATTATTGCAGCGTCATCATGAAAAGGGAGGGGTTATGGCTGTGGAGTAAATCCGGCCTTGTTACCATGCCCTGACCTTTAAGGTCAGCTGACCAGCAACTGGGTACATGAGTGGTAGTACGGCCAGTACGATCAGGAGATCATCAGGCATCAATTTAATTGGCCAATGGGCCTCTGACCATCTCAATTTTTTGCCACAAACATGGCTACCCAAGCCTAGCAAAATTGTGCTTCATTAGGAATCTTACAACAGGGTCCTACATTCACCATTTTGGATCTTTATAAGGAGGTTCTGCGTGCCTGAAACTATGGCTGCCTCGGAACTTTGTTCTGGACTGAATGGCCTCTATGCAGCTGAGGAACAGCTGGGATTTAATAACATTTTGCTTTGACTTTGACTTTGAATCAGTTTACTTTTACTGTTTACTTAGTCCTCCTTGGTATACATTTTATTACTTTATTCCTCACAGCCAATGTTCTCTTTGTTGTATTCTTGCACCATTTTAATAAATTTCCTTTAATCATATTTGGAGATCTTTTCTGTCTTCAAATGGCTTCAGTCCAAATCCAGTCTTGACACCTTTAGTGATGTACTACCAAGATAACTATTTTGTGGAAACTCACTCTGCAAACTGTCTACCTTGCAGAGCGGACTTTCTTGTTTGTACTCCCAGGCAGACCGGGGGTCCGGCCTTCGGCTTCTTGCTGTTGGGAAAGACAAAAGTGGCAGTACTACCAAACTGAGGTTTGTGGACGCACTCCAAAAGTATTGGCAGCTTTTGTCGGTGTTCTCCTCACAGCACCTTCTTTGGATTAAGGTGGCATGAAGAAGAGTTGCCATTCTGGGAATCCCAAGATCCCACCTAGAGATCCGTACACCCAAATTGACTTCTGATGGCAGGGAAATACAAACTAACATCACACTGGATCAGAGCATCTAGCAGGGGTGGCCAACCTATGGTGCTCCAGATGTTCATGGACAACAATTCCCATCAGCCCCTGCCAGCATGGCCAATTGGTTGGCCACCCCGTGATAGCTTGTGTTGCTTACTCTCTCTGATTGGCAGAGCTTCTGAATGAAAGGTTAGCTGCTGTTTTTCTGGTCAAAACGATCTGATGAAAATCATGTATGTGTATAGTTCAAGAATAAAAGTCAGCACCGAGCATGCTGCTAAATGGGCAGACTGATTTCCAGTAGAACTGTCAGTCGATTAGAGAAGGATGTGTCATTTAATCATAAGAATTAATCAATTGATTCAATCTGCATAAATTCATCAAACAATTGTTTTAAAGAAAAATGGATGCTGTTTTTGGGTGATGCATATATGTATACATATACATGTGTGTGTGTGAAAATATGTGCATGCATGCATACACACACACACACACACACCCAGTTCAGTAGTGTGTGCATGAGGGCACTACTGGACTCGAATCTAGCTATAAACACATAGACTACAGAATGTTCCCACAAGATGCTTCTTTCCTAGAAGAAGCATTCTTCAAGCTTGTGCTTGAAGAAGGAATGCTTCTTCTACCATCTGAAACGTTTATAAGTGTTTATATGAAGAACATTAATATTTCTCTTTTTTAAAAAAAAATTGCACAGTTTAACAAGGGCACCAAAAGTCTTATCGCTGATTACCCTGTGAATCAATTAACATTTGCAGCCTTACTTTTCAGACAGAATTCTAACATTTAAATGGGAAAGAGGCTAACCTTTTCAGCATGGGATAGGAATTTCCAAGAGACCTCTGACTTTTCTGCATTTTCTCTCAGTAGTTTTCTGTGGACTCGGACCACACAAAAGTGTGCTAGGAACAACGGACGATCCTTGGGCCATACTGTAACAAACACTGTTCTTGTAGGCAATGTACCATCCTGGCTCCAGGGGGTGGTTATGTGTAAAGAGCAGAGATTTCATTTTGGGCAGCATCTCCCCATACCTTCTGCAACAAAAATATGGCATCTCTGAGAGGCCGAGTGCCAAAAAGCAAGCATTTGGAGATGTTTCTCTGTGACACAAACACACTCGCAAGCTATTCCGTTTGCCAGTTGCCATTTCTCTGCTTTCCAATCTCTTCTCTCTATTTCCCTCTTCCTGTTATTAGCATTAAACATTTATAGTACAGTTGCACCCAAGAGGACTTTGATCAGGAATGAAGCCCAGTTCTGTCTCTTCATATATTTTTTTCTCCGTCTGAACTACATACCAGCCGGCCTTCCTATTTTTCTGCTCTCTTCTTGAATTAACAAGAGCCCTAAGTACATTCTGTTCCTTTCCTGAAGCCCAGATTCTGCCATGGTCCTGATAATCACCTGCAGTTCTTCTGGATGCACCTGTTTAAATGGCCCAGTACAAAATATGAGACAAAGCATTGGAAATGACAGAATATAAAGGAATCTGGAGCTCTGATTGGGATAGCCCAGGCTAACGTGATCTCATCAGATCTCAGATGCTAAGCACGGGTTGATGCTGGTTAGCTGGATGGGAGACCAGAGGTGGGATCCAGCAGGTTCCCACGGGTTCCCGAGAGTAGGTTACTTCACCATTTGTAAAGCAAGAGGGAGTTACTTCACCTCATGATTTTACCACGCGGATTTTTTGGTCTTTAAGCCACGCCTCCCTCTCCTCTCTAGCAGAAGCGCGCAGAACTCTGTGCTGTGTCTAGCAGGAGGTGCACCTAGAATACGTGGCAGCTCATGCGCCAAGTGCAGACCTACCAGCCTCTGTTGACCTACAGAGTAGCCAAGGCCTTGCCACAGCTCCCACTCATAGGGAAATGTCTGGCCACGCCCCTGCCTCTGGACCCACCCAGCCCCATTGGCGCTACGCCACAGTTTGAATCCCACCACCATGGGAACCTGTTACTAACATTTTTGGATCCCACCACTGGAGGACCCCCTGAAAGAATGTCCCATATTGTGCAGCACCCTAAGTTGGCTACCAGGGAGGCACCTCCTACCTCACCTGAATCCAACAGATGTGGAAGCTTGTTCTACATCATCGGTTCTCAACCTGTGGGTCGCGACCCCTTTGGGATCGCCTAAGACTCTCTGCATCAGTGTTCTCCATCTGTAAAATGGATAAATGTTAGGGTTGGGGGTCACCACAACATGAGGAACTGTATTAAAGGGTTCATGGAGCTGGAAGATTCTGAGGTTTTTAAAGGGTTTTTAGAAAGGCTGGTCAAAACGCCTTGTGCAGGTATTTAGACAAATGTATTTTGTTCTTTATTTTTCACCACATACCTGTGAGTCTCTTGCTTTGAAACCCCTACAGGGTTGTCAGAAATCAGCTGTGACTTGGTGGCACTTTACACACACACACAAAGGAATCGGACAGGTGAGAGACAATGCCACTACCCAATCTTAAAGTTGCAGCAGAGCCTAAGGAAGTCCAAAACAGGGCCTCCCCACTTGCAGGAGCCTGTGGTCATTTTTAGTATTCTGCCAAAGTGTATTATGGACTGCCACAAAACAGCTGTCTAAGAAGCACTGCTAGTCACAAAATGGCTACCACAGGGGTAAGTCACAGGGCAAGTCACATAATGTTGGAAGGTCCCACTAATATGTTGTCAGGCCAATGATCCTCAGGATGGCAAAGGAAGCTGCTTGTAAATGAATGAATGGTGCAGGTGCAAAGGTCACATAACCCGTGGGTTCTTTGGGAGCATTTCCTGCAGTTTAGAGGTAGAAGAAAGTTGGGATCAAATCTTTGGCTCATTCCGCACATGCAGAATAATGCACTTTCAAACTGCTCTTCAGTGCTTAGGAGCAGCAGTGGCGTAGGAGGTTAAGAGCTCGTGTATCTAATCTGGAGGAACCGGGTTTGATTCCCAGCTCTGCTGCCTGAGCTGTGGAGGCTTCTCTGGGGAATTCAGATTAGCCTGTACACTCCCACACATGCCAGCTGGGGGACCTTGGGCTAGTCACAGCTTCTTGGAGCTCTCTCTGCCCCACCTACCTCACAGGGTGTTTGTTGTAGGGAGGGGGAAGGGCAAGGAGATTGTCAGCCCCCTTGAGTCTCCTACAAGAGAGAAAGGGGGGATATAAATCCAAACTCTTCTTCTACTTCTTTGAAGCTGTGCGGAATAGCAAAATCCACTTTCAAACAGTTGTGAAAGTGGTTTGAAAATGCATTATTTTGCATGTGCGGAAAGGGCCTTTGTTTGAAGGAGCAGACAGTATGAGGCTTTAGTTCCCAAAGAACAAGGATTTGCTCCCTGAAGGGCCATAGGAAAAGGCTGCCAAGTGCTGCCTAGAAATCTCCCACTATTACAAATGATCCCCCCAAACAACAGAGATCGGGTCCCTTGGAGAAAATGGCTGCTTTGGAGGAGTTAGCAATCCAAGGCCCCTTCCGCACACGCAGAATAATGCGTTTTCAAACCACTTTCACAACTGTTTGCAAGGGGATTTTGCTATTCCGCACAGTTTCAAAGAGCATTGAAAGCAGTTTGAAAGTGCATTATTCTGCACGTGCAGAAGGAGCCCAAGAGAGCCTGACTGTCTTTCTTGCCCCCTCCCACGCAACAAGAAGCACAAAGAAAAAGCCTCCAGCCGAGCCCCATTGTTTTGTGAGAGTCTTCTCTGGCGACAGCTCCTCAGCAGGCCTCAGCAGAACTGATCTCTTTTTCAGCCCCAATAAAGTGTGCCAGCCCGGGAGTTGATGCCAGGCCTAGACTCCGTGGAAAGAAGTTCCAAGAGTGTGCACAGATCTTCTCCCTTCTGGGATCATGGCCATTGTTTCAGAGGCTGGAAAGCAGGGATTAGACAGCAAGAAGAAACACAGGGGTGCCAACTGGCGAGTCTTAGAAAAATTGGTCCAAGCCGTCAAATTAAGTTACGGTAGGTTGCCAGTGCTGAATCTGGGATGCCGGCAAGATTCAGATTTTTACTGCAGCCATTATTCAGCCAGCAGCCTAGCTGAAAAGAGTCTATCCAGATTCTGGAGTTGACACACTAAACTGACTCATGCTAGCCTTGCCCAAGAAGAAGAAGAAGAAGAAGAAGAAGGAGGAGGAGGAGGAGGAGGAGGAGGAGGAGTTTAGATTTATATCCCCCTTTTCTCTCCTGCAGGAGACTCAAAGGGGCTTACAATCTCCTTGCCCTTCCCCCCTCACAACAAACACCCTGTGAGGTAGGTGGGGCTGAGAGAGCTCCGAGAAGCTGTGACTAGCCCAAGGTCACCCAGCTGGCGTGTGTGGGAGTGTACAGGCTAATCTGAATTTCCCAGATAAGCCTCCACAGCTCAGGCGGCAGAGCGGGGAATCAAACCCGGTTCCTCCAGATTAGATACATGAGCTCTTAACCTCCTACGCCACTGCTGAACCAGGATTGGGACCAGCCACTATTTCCTGTACTTTGGGTTGCACATTTTGCCACCAACTTCAGTATCACTTTGTCTCATTCTCATTGTTGTCACTGATTATGATTGTGCCTCTATTACATTGTTGATGTGCCATTTCTTATACGTCTTGCACTGTTGGTATGCGGCCGACACAAAACCAAGCCTGAAAAAAGCTTTTCCTTTTAGCAGCAGCACATTTGATGTGAGAAAAGAGCTAAGATAAAAAGGATTCTCAGGTTCCTTTCTCGCAAGGGAGAAAATGGAGAGTTTTGAACCGAACGAGACACTTTTCGAAACTCATCCCTAGCAAAGATATTTTAGCTCTAATCCAATCCAATCACTTTTCTTGGCATAAAAAAAGATAAAGAAGAACATAAGAAGAACATAAGAACATAAGAACTAGCCAGCTGGGTCAGACCAGAGTCCATCTAGTCCAGCACTCTGCTACTCGCAGTGGCCCACCAGGTGCCTTTGGGAGCTCACATGCAGGATGTGAAAGCAATGGCCTTCTGCTGCTGCTGCTCCCGAGCACCTGGTCTGCTAAGGCATTTGCAATCTCAGATCAAGGAGGATCAAGATTGGTAGCCATAGATCGACTTCTCCTCCATAAATATGATTAATGAATGTTAACAGTGTCATAAATATATTACTATAAGTAGTAAATAGGAGCAGAGTACAAAATAGGGCAAAATAGAAGAGAATGAATGCAATCAGGATTTGAATTCTCCAAACCTAATAGCCAGTTGCGAAATTTTTGCCACCCTGTTGTTTACGGAGGAATCCTGATTAGAAAGAAGAAGTCACACCTTAAAATTGAATGGCCGTTCCATTGGGTTAGGAGAGTATTGAGGAGTTTGGTCTGAATTTCTGCATGAAAGGGGCACTAAAGGAGGCCACGGAGGGCAACAGAGTCTACATGGCCTCATTTACATAGTTAGTGTCTATTTGCAAACGGGATCTTCTCGAGCACCGGTGTCAAACTCGCGGGCCTCCAGGTGTTATGGACTACAGTTCCCATAATCCCCTGCCAGCATGATGCTGGCAGGGGGTGATTGGAACTGTAGTCCATAACATCTGGAGGGCTGCAAGTTTGACACCTGTGTTTTTGAGCCTCCCTGCCAGCACAGCTGAAGATGAAACAGCTGCCTCCAACAGGTTTTCAAGAGGCAGGCAGTTGAAGAAACAAGGAAAACCCTCCCTGCCATCAGGAAGCCCTCCATGGGGCCCAATGGACTTCAGCCACCCAAAAGTGTGGTGTAAGTCCAGGCCCAGGGCACAACTGGCCACAAACCCAGGGTAGAAGCCGACTAATAGCGGCTCCACCCCCAGGAACGCCCCAGCCTACCCCCCACGCTGGCATCCATTCCAATAGGTCAGCACAGCTCAGTGGTGGCCTGGACTTCCAGCTCTGCCAGAGCATTTGATCCCAGCATCGGCAGAGATGCCCCTTATGCAGCAGGGGAAGGGCAGGAAACGTGGCAGCACAGCCCTGCGCTGTCCCCTAACTGTCAAGCTCCAGATTTGCATCAATGTCGAACTCAGTGATTTTAATCAGCAGCCTTTATTGACAGACAACAGCAGGGCCTCAGAAGAATCCAGTTCTAAAGAATGGCCTCCCAAGCACCCTTTTTTATGTCCATCAAGATGCCTTTTTCCCTTCACCCCCCACTCACCCCGCCCCCAGAGATAGCTTTAAAAAGGGCTTGGACAGATTTATGCAGGAGAAGTCGATCTATGGCTACCAATCTTGATCCTCCTTGATCTGAGATTGCAAATGCATTAGCAGACCAGGTGCTCAGGAGCAGCAGCAGCAGAAGGCCATTGCTTTCACATTCTGCACGTGAGCTCCCAAAGGCACCTGGTGGGCCACTGCGAGTAGCAGAGTGCTGGACTAGATGGACTCTGGTCTGATCCAGCAGGCTAGTTCTTATGTTCTTAGAGATATCAAAGCAAACCATTACAGAACAGGAATGTGAAATCTTGTAGTTCTCAAGACCATAGGAAGGGCTACCAGCCCAACTGGCACTTGGATGCAATCTACATTACTACAGGTTACAAGGCACAAAGGCAGCAGGAAATCAACAGTAGAGAAGACCCATTACCATGACAGAAACCAGGACCCTGTTTGAAGTCAGGTGTGCCGCCAGACACTGAGCATGTTCGGCCCTCCCATCTGGATTGGGCTGAAAACCTGGCAAGAATAAAAGCTCTATATTGTTGTGGATTGGATAGATGATAAAGGTAAGGCGCTCCAGGGGAAGGTAAAACCCCTATCAGGGGTCTGCCAACTGCAGCTCTCCAGATGTTCATGGACTACAATTCCCATCAGCCCCTGCCACCATGGCCAATTGGGAACTATAGTCCACGAACATCTGGAGAGGCGCAGGTTGCAGATCCCATAGAGCAGAGAGCAAATTTTCATGGCTGCCTCATTTAGATCTTGCGATTCTATATTAAGGATTCTATGTTTTATGATTTTGTATGTTGGTGCTGCTCATGTTAGAACTAGCAAATCTAAAGAAATTCCTAAATTGAGATAGCAACTATTGTAGCTCCTCCTTTTCATCTCTGGAAATTGCTTTTAAAAAATCTTTACATATTTTATTTTACTTTTATTATACTTCTAAGTTGCTGTAACTGGAGCTGCTTTGTTTTAGACAACTTTGGCGGGCGTTGTTGCTGACGATATCATCACCTCCAGACAAAACTTCCTGTTCAATGAACAGCAAACCAATTGAAAGGGGAGTGCTTCATTCCTGCCTCAAGTTTGCAATTCAAGTTTGCACCAGTGTTTTCACAGGACAAATACAATCAGCGTCATTAAGAAGTATGTGGATATTTTAACTGAAAATTAGTCAGCTATAGGAAGGAAGAAATTACAACTTTGAATGAAAATGTATCAGATTTGAAGGGGAAAAGGTTAGACACAAAAATAGAGGTTTTAAAAAAAACTTTGAAAAGAAATGTATCAGATTTGGGGAGAAATAAGTTAAATATAAACATGGAGGTTTTTTAATGAGATATTCATACACCCATGCATATATTCACATTGGCTGATTCCACATGGGCCAAAAACAGCAGTGTGAAAACGGTGTAAAAGGGTTTAAAATGGTGTAAAAGGGTTTATACTGTTTTCACACCGTTTTCACACCGCTGTTTTTGGCCAATGCGGAATCAGCCAATGGGTGTATGAATATCTCATTTAAAAACCTGTATCTCTTTCTTCAAAGGATCAATAGTGTTGCCAGGTCATCCTGACAACCATTGAGAGTCGGGGGGGGGGGGGAATAGGGTTGTGGGGGGGGGGCAGATATCAGCAATGGCATAATACTATTTCCAGGGAAACCCCACATGCATCCAAACCAAAGATATACTTTGGATATGCTTTGGATTGGAGTGGTCCTTTGGTACAGGGCACTGCGTACCACGTTTCCTCTTTTCAAGTATTGCAGTTCAAGATTCTGAAAGCTATTTCTCCTGTTCAGATAGGAGACGCAACCAGATTCTTTTTTGGTGTCACTTGTATTATAGTAGTTATGCCGATTTCTGGACTGCCTGTGAATGATTTTGTTTATTTATTTATTTAGATAGGTAGTTAGGATTAAAAGGACTGTTTATTCTCAGGTTAATGGACTATAATTATTAAGAGGAAGTCGCCATCTGAAACTCTTTCTTATTAGTGTCAGGTTAAAATTTTGTTCGATCGTTGGGATGGGTTTATTATTGGTCATGATGGACTACTGTGTTATTATGATAGACTTGTGTAGATGTTAGGTTGTTCTGTTGGCTGATATTCTATGAATGTTATTATGTTGTATTATTGAGAAATGATGTTGAACTTGTGAAATGCTATTTCTGACGTTGATGTTAGTTAATATGTGGTGAACTGTGTTATTGACAATCTGATATTAGATATTGTTAAGAGTTATTGAGTTTTTGAAGGTATTCTGTTTTGATGCATTGTATCTATTATGTATTATTGGTTGTACCGTGTTTCCCCGAAAATAAGACAGTGTCTTATATTCATTTTTGCTCCCAAAGATGAGCTATGTCTTATTTTCAGGGGATGTCTTATTTTTCTGTGTTCTGTTCGTCGGGCATGCTTCCAAACAAAAACTTTGCTACGTCTTACTTTTGGGGGATGCCTTATATTTCGCACTTCAGCAAAACCTCTACTACGTCTTATTTTCTGGGGATGTCTTATATTCGGGCAAACAGGGTATTATCGTTTACTGTTGTCCACCGCCCTGAGCCCTCAGGGGGAGGGCGGTATATAAATTAAATTTAACATAACATAACATGTATTTATACCCCTCAGTGGGATCCAAAGTGCTTTACAACATCATTCTACCCTCCTCCATTTTATCCTCACAACGCCCCTGTGAGGTAGGTAATATTCAGACTATCGAGCCCATGGTCACCCAGCAAGCTTCCATGGCAGAAAGAGGATCTGAGCCTTGGACCTCTGACCACAATGCTGATTCTCTTGCAAGGTTGACATCTACCCTGTTTCCCCAAATATAAGACATCCCCTAAAAATAAGACATAGTAGAGGCTTTGCTGAAGTGTGAAATATAAGGCATCCCCCAAAAGTAAGACATAGCAAAGTTTTTGTTTGGAAGAATGCCCGACAAACAGAACACATAAAAATAAGACATCCCCTGAAAATAAGACATAGCGCATCTTTGGGATAAGGACACAGCTATACCGTAAAACAATAGTTCTGATAATTGCACAGCACAATGCCTTTCATTTCATCTGGTCCCCTGGCACCAGGAGGCTTGTCATAAAAATTCCACACAACGTGTAAGGATAGGTTTATACAGAACTGAAACACAGCTAGCTCTGGGATGATAGGTGATAGGTTTAGCGGAGCGTGGCTAAACGCAACCCGGACAATGAGAATGCAAACAGTGTAGAATGCCTGTTTCAATTGGTATTGGTGGGTGATTTAATGGAAAAGGCCTGGGGTTGAATTCTGGGAAGAACGCTAACACTCTGATTTAGATCCCCCCCCCCCCCCCCCCCCAAAAAAGGGTTCCTGTGCCAACCAGAAATTTGAAAGATGTAGCATCACTGAGCACAGAAATAGCGGGGTTGGAGAAAGTTAATTCTATTTCATTTTTGCTGGATATGTAGCTGTCCAAAGAGCAAACATGCAGCCAGAACAAAAATAGGCTGCCGCGGAAGGAGGTCTACACCAGCAGTCTGCAGTCCTTAGTGGTGGATTGCATTAAATGCAGCACAAATTAGAGTTGATTCAGTTTCCCTCCCTGCCATCTTGATCGGAAAATCCACCCCTGAGCAAGTCAAACCGGAGGTTCTTTATTTCCCACCACGTTGTTGCCTTGTACTAAAATTTTGCCATCAAAGGCATGCATTTTTTCACCAGTATGCATGCAACTATGGCCCCTTCTGCACATGCAGAATAATGCACTTTCAAACCACTTCCAATGCACTTTGCAGCTGGGTTTTACTGTGCAGAATAGCAGACTCCACTTGCAAACAATTGTGAAAGTGGATTGAAAGTGCATTATTCTGCATGTGCGGAAGGGGCCATAGTTGCATGCATACTGGTGAAAAAATGCATGCCTTTGATGGCAAAATTTTAGTACAAGTCAGCATTAAACATTATACATACAAAAGACACACATTGGCCCTTTCTGCACATCCCAAATAAAACACTTTTGAGGCAGGAAATAAAAAAAATTCCTCTGTGCAGTTCGCATAGGACAAGGTTAGGATCCATCCCCAAGGATCAAAGTCCTCCTTCTATCAGGCAACTGATCAGATTGAGCAAAACCATTCCTAGGCCTGAGAGAGAAGAGGCTGGAACAGGGAGGTGACAAGAAGGCCCAAATCTCATGTGGTTTATCGGCTATTTCCCCAGCTAAGGTTCTGTATTCAAGAGACAGCCCAGATTGATATTCAACACTAATTCATAGTGAGTTCGAATCTTCTCATTGTTTTCCAACATCTGTATGCAGCTGTTGACCACCATTGACCAGAGTCTCGGGGTTTGGAGCCATTGGTATGCTGGTAGTTTCTTGCTGCATCTTCTTTTCTCATCCGATTCAGAAGCAGAAGATAATTCAGCAAGTGACAGAGCTCTGCTTGAGCCAGCAGATGGACTAATAAACAGAAATGGAATCCTAACTAGGCTGGCAGACAGCAGATTGGAAAAGAAAACTGATCAATTGCATTTCCCCCCATCCTTTCTCTACCATAATATTAGAATTCAGGTTTACTCAAAGAAATTAATGTATAGTATATTCAGGAAAGGCAAAGAAAGTTATTCAGACAAGGTATAAATGCCTTGTGGGATTTGTTGCTATTGGTGGTGGTGATGGCTGCCAACTTGCAGCCCCGTCTAAACCTGGAGCCGGGGTGCCAGTCGGTTGCCACCCTGCCAGCTCTAAGGGGACTTTCTGATGGTACAAGAAGCCATCAGAAAAGCTCCCACACACACACACACACACACCTGCTGCTGAAAAGCCCTTAAAGTCTTACAGGACTTAATCCCACCAAAACAGTGGCGTAAGTCTGAGGGCCAGGGTGCTGCACGGCCAGCCCTCAACCCCAGGAGGGAGCCGAATAATGTCAGCTCCACCCACAGAAATGTCCCGGCCTGCCCCACCCCCCATGCTGACATCCAAATGGGATGCCAGCACAACCCAGCCACTGCCTGGACTTCTGGGTTCTGCAGCAGTGGGGCTGGAGGATGGGTGGTCACCAGCACTTCTGCCTCCTCTGCTGGGGCAAATGCCTTGGAGAGGGCAAATGTGATATTTCAAGGCAGCAGCACTCCCTAAAGCAGGGGTCTGCAACCTGCGGCTCTCCAGATGTTCATGGACTACAAATCCCATCAGCCCCTGCCAGCCCCTTGAACCCCATGAGCCCCATGAACCTCTGGAGAGCCGCAGGTTGCAGACCCCTGTCCTAGAGCCCTTCTGACCCCCTTCCCAGATGGGGCTATCAAAGAACTTTGAAATTGGACTAGTTAAATTCAAGGACGGTAAGTTTATCAACTTCTATTAGCTAATAATAATTGCGTGCGGTCAAATCACAACTGACTTATAGTGACCACAGGACCCCGAGGATTTCAAGGCATAAAATGAGCTGAAGCGGTTTGCCATTGCCTCCCTCTGCTCAGCAAGCCCAGTCTTCCATGGTGTTCTCCTGTCTCAGGATTAACCACAGACAACCTTGCTTAGCTTCCAAGTCCCCAATCTTAAGGTATTCAGCCTACTTTTTATCAGCAATGGTCGCTAAATGGAATTTCCAAGGTCAGCTCACTATTGTGGACTAGAAGCAGTGGCGTACCGCCCATTGGAATCCCAATCTACTAGTGGTCCCTGGCCCTTCGGTGATGCGGCTGGCCTCCACACGGGCCAGGGCCTTTACGGCTCTGGCCCCGGCCTGGTGGAACGCTCTTCCTCCAGCTGTCCGGGCCCTGCGGGACCTTGGTGAGTTCCGCAGGGCCTGTAAGACGGAGCTGTTCCTCCGGGCCTTTGGAGGAACCGGCCGCTAATGGTGCCCCCTTCCTGTGGCCCCTGACATCTGGGCCATTTGTCATTTAACAAGACTCGCCATGCCTCCCTTTGGGGGGGGGGAGGGAATTTTAAAATTGGAATGCTGGACGCCACTCTATTTCATTGAGATTCTTGTATAATCCTTGGAACTAAATTTTTAATTCTTGTATAATCCTTGGAACTAAATTTTTAATTCTTGTATAATCCTTGGAACTAAATTTTAATTTTTAAGTCACATGGGGCGCCTGATTTCTAAGTACCGCCCTCTCTTTACGGTGGTCCACAAGCCACCAGAGGCAGAACAGGAGGTCAGGGAACTCTGCCTCTGGTGAACTTGGGCTGCTGGGGCCGTCCAGGAAGGGAGAGTGCCATGGCTGAGCTGCTCCACCCACGGGGGGCATCAAACTCAGTTTTTTCCCAGGGCGCCAGTTTGCCTAGGTACACCACTGACTAGAAGGCTTTTTGCCAGTAGGGTTCATCTTGCATCCCTTTTAAAAATCCTGCCTAACACATCCAAGTTTGAGAATTAGAACTTGGTTAAGAATTGAGTATCTTTATCTCCACATGCAAGTTATTCAGGTGGGATATTCAAGCACTGTACTATGTGATATGGGCTAGTCCAGGGGTAGGGAACCTTTAACACTCAAAGAGCCATTTGGACCCGTTTTCCACGGGAAAAGAAAACACTTGGAGCCGCAAATAATTTTTGACATTTAAAATAAAGATAACACTGTATATATTGGGTTTTTTTTACCTTTTACTCCACTCATTCTGAGAAGCGCATGGATGCACCCGCCCTGCTGCCTGCAGGGCGGGCAAGGATGGGGCCAGCGGCTTGGCCTTGCCGGCCGCCGGGAAAGCACCCGCCCCACTCGAACAAGGCGGGCAAGAGGGGAAGCCCACGGCGCTGCCCAGCTGGCCGCGGGCAATTGGTGCGCCCGCCCTGCTGCCTGCAGGGTGGGCAAGGACGAAGTTGGCGGCTCGGCCTTGCCGTCCGCCGGGAAAGCGCCCGTCCCGCTCCAACGGGGCGGGTGAGAGGGGAAGCCCGCAGCCCAGCCGGCCGCGGGCAATTGGTGCGCCCGCCCTGCTGCCTGCAGGGCGGGCAAGGATGAAGCCGGCGGCTCGGCTCATGGAGCCGCAGTGCAAGGGCAGAAGAGGTGCATGCGGCTCTCGAGCCGCAGGTTCCCTACCCCTGGGCTAGTCAGCCAAAGGACCCTGAAGGAAAAGGGCAGCTCTGGACCTTAATGAAGCTTGTAAAAACCACTGAGGCTAAACACATCTTAGGCTTCACCGAATGCCTGATTTATATAGAAAATATCTCAGCGTGGCAGCAAGCCTACAGTTTCCAGGCTGACAAATCCGCAAAGATTGGCGCTAGTGCCCAAATCACTCCACCAATCAGTGTAAGATCAAATGTTTCAGGGGTAATAAAAACAGGTACAACAAGATGTACAAAGCATGTGGTGCGGCGTCTAGAACACGGGTCTCAAACATGACGGGTCAGATCTGGCTTTTTTAGAGAGTTTATCAAGCCTGTTAGCCTGCAGAGGAAATCCCCCACCCTCACGTCTGATTTAGGCTGACGAGCCCTCAAGGGGTTCTGTTCTGGGCTGGCAAGCCTACTGTGAGATCGCTAGCTGGGGCAGCCACCCCACCCCAGCCCTTGCAAGAAACAAGTTTGACACCCCTGGTCTAGAATGTTAGAACAAAATCAAATTGGCGATTTTTGAAAATCCCGGGATGAGGGAAATATCGTGGAGCAAATGTGCTTTAAGACCAGGAACCGTGTGAACTTCTTGGCCAGACCAGGATATTTCCCTTGCTCAACCTAGGCCTGTGGTGGCAAAGCTATGGCACAGGTGCCAGAGGTGGGACTCAGAGCCCTCTGTGTGGGCACAGACAAATAGAGTCACCCCCCCCCCACACACACACATCTAGGCTGGCCTGGGCCACTGGGCTTGATTATTAGCATTAAACCTAAGACCTAGATTTGGGGAAGCAGTGTAGGTAACCCTGTGAGCCCTTCCGGACACACGAGTCGACTCAGGTTTGACTCGTGTCGGCGGAGTCTTACCTTGACTCGAGTCCTCCCGTTCCTCCCGCGATTGGTAGCTTAGCTTCGATTTCGTCAGGTCTCCGAGCCGAAGCTCAGAGGGCGGGACCACCTCTCCTGTGCTGCGTCTCCGATTATTGCTGTGTCCCCCGTTCTGGCATGCCCAAAAGCTACGCGCGCGCCACGCAGTCTCCCCTTCTGGGCGCATGGGCGAAATACTTTAGATTGTGGATTGGGCTACATGGCAGAAGTCGAGTGGACCGGAGATTCCAGCGACTCCGTCGGCTTCGGCTCGAAAAGTGGCAACCTGAAGTCCGCCAGTCGACTCTAACTCCCCAGTAGAGTCGCAGAAATTCAATGGCGAGAGGGAGGTGAGTCGAATTTCCGTGACACGAGTCCCGACGCCACGTCTGCAGCGGGAGGGACTCGGGTCGGACTCTAGTCGATCTCAGGTCGAGCACGACAATGCGGAAGCACCCTGTTAGGCACTGGTAAACCCCACTGATTTTTATCCGAAGAACTAAAGCGTGATCCTTTACCTGGGAGCAAGCTTGGTTGCTGGCAATGGGGCTTGCTTCTGAGTAAACCCTCCTAGGGTCGTGATTCACCCATTGGAAGAGTTGCACGGTTGCTTCAAAGCAAAGCCACCCACTACTCACCTCAAGCTTACTCCCTCGAAAGTGCAACGCATGCGCTCTCAAGATTTCTGCCAGAGTTTTTTTCTAAACTAAAACCTCAGTATTCAGGTTAAATTGCCGTGTTGGCACTTTGCGATAAATAAGTGGGTTTTGGGTTGCAATTTGAGCACTTGGTCTCGAAAAGGTTCGCTATCACTGACCTAGGCTATTTGGACCATGCAGAAACGGCAATGGACAGATTCTCTCCACCCAAGGAATCTTTTTTCAATGTTCCCTTTAGTACTACTTGGGGGCAAGTGTATAAGCCCTCCTGTGGCTGTTACTTGATACTAGAGATGCCGAGAATCGAACCAGAGACTTTTTGTCTGCCAAGTAGAAGCTGAGCCATGGTACTGATGGAGCTGCCTTCTAGGAGACAGAAGAAAATAATGATGGCCTCCATCAGAATCCATAAAAACAGCTAGTGGATCAAACGTTTCTCTAATGCTAAATGGAACCTGCCGATTCTTTAAAAGGCTGGAAACAGATGAAAAATGCAGCAGCCATTACGCTAACAAAAGTGGAGCTTAATTTAGATAATGAACTAGGTAAAGAGTCAATGGAAGCCAAATAGGTAATATCACCTAGTGGATGGGATGGGACGTGGTGTCTGGGTAGGGATGCAAAATGTACTTCATCACAAAGATTCATTTTTTTAAGAATCCATCTCTGGACAAGGGATGGGGAGCAGAATAATTCATTGCAGCCATTAGTGAATGATTTAAAAATAGCAAACATTTATAACAAACGTGCTCTGAACACATCATCATTTGAGCCATTTAGAGGCTCGTTAGAGCATCCCCAGCTTGGTGGTTAGCTATTAATGATGAGGCTGACATTCACACTGCAGTAGAAAAAAATATCAGTCTTAATGAAAAGCCATTTTTTCTGAACTTCACAGAACGGAGAAACAAAAGCAGGTCGTCACCCCGAGGCGCACATGGGACATCTTTCTTGTGATGTGCTTGGTTCTCTTTGGTTCTATCAAGTTTAGAAGGCCTGTGTTTTGGGGCGTCCAATCATACGCTTGGGTGCCCTATGCCATGGCCAAAAAGCTGGAAATACCACTTAATATTCAATCAACAGTTTAAGAACCTAAAGACTGTGTTGCTCAGACTCCCGATTCCAACAACCAGCTGCTCTGGTGAAGCTCACAAGCGGTGCATGAAAGCCCTTTGTGTATTCTCCGATATTTGGTATACTGTCACTGCATTTGGAGGTTCCATTTAACTGTCACAGCTAATGATCAGGCTGGCATCGACGAGGGGCAGGGCCTTTTCAGCCCTGGCCCCTACCTGGTGGAACAGGCTCCCTAGGCAGATCAGGGCCCTGCGGGACTTACAGAGTTTCTGCAGGGCCTGCAAGACGGACCTGTTCCGCCAGGCATTTAGCCAGCCTGGTTTAAAATACATCTACCATGTCATCTGGCCTCCCATGGGCACAAGGGGGAGGGGGGGGTGGCCAGACGCCATCCACATTTTTAAAATGGGTTCTGTTTTTATGTAATTAATATTTAAATTATGTTTTAATGTATGTTTTAACCTTGTTGTGAACCGCCCTGAGCCCTCAGGGGGAGGGCGGTATATAAAATTAATAATAATAAATAAATAAATCTACAACCTAACAGCAGCACTATAGTCACTATACTTATACAGGTAGTGTAGGTGCAGAAGGCATATAAAGGATATACTTTGTTATATGCAAAAGTTTTCTTCTTGCCCCCCATTACTTTCTTTCTGTAATGGGGAGTTGGCAACCATAATGCAGCTGAGCAAAGAAAAGATGCAGGCCTGAAAGTCTATTTTCTTTCTGTCACTAGGCAAGCTTGATAGTTCAGCAGAATGCCCTTTGTCCAGAGTTATACAGAATGTGCAGATTCAACTGTTTTAAGGTCTTAGATGCCTTGAATTTGCCCTTCTTCTGGAGACAGAAGAAAGAAGCATAAAGATGTTTAGGCTCTCTTTTTGAGAAGAAGAACAACAAAAGGCAAAATAGATAGGAAAGAAAGAGGTCCTAGTTCATCTTGCGTCAAAAGATCAGGTGTTCCCACCTTCCAATAAGGGTCTCTTAGAAAGTTCAATTGTTTTGGGAAGAAGGGAAATCTCCACCTTTCTGTATGACTAAGTGATGATGATGAACTTTGGAGTGTATTCTTTTTACTGCTATTCTAATGTAACCTATAAAAGTAAGAACACACTGTCATCTTGCGTGGTTCCCCTGATGCTGTTTGCCCGGTTGTTGGCGTGAATAAAATATTAGATTTTATTCCTTTGTCGGCTTAAGCTTTTTGGCTTAAATATTTTGAACCCGTTACCCTGCTGTAACAGTAGCACTTCCCAGGTGTTAACTAAGCCATGAAAAGTTTCAGGAGCAAAACCACCTTAGAGAGCACTAGAAAAGTACGGGTCCGTCCCTTGTAGCATTTGCTACACAGCACAGATGGTGGCAAGCAGGCACTCCTACAAGTCAGCAGATCCACAGATGCCCAGAGATCTCCAAGGTGCTTCAAGCAACTCAAAGCTGGCTCTGCTCCTCAACTTTTGCCTGCCTGCCTATCTCTTTGTTCTCCACACTCAAACCAGCTATGTCTTCGCACAAGCTTCTGCTCCCTTTCCTCGGCTGGAGTGACTCACTTTCTCCAAGCTCTGCTGGATATTTAACAGAGCTATCTGGGGACTGTCCCCAAACAATTAGTGCCCATTCGAGAAGTGTCAGCGAGATGTTCTGAGTCATTAACCTAACAAAGGAATGGTCAGCTAGCTGCCAAAGCAGCGGATACTGACCAGAGAGGAAAGAACCAAGCACTTGAAACTGCCTTACACTGAATTAGTTAGTATTGTCTATACTCGTGGTGGCGAACCTTTGGCACTCCAGATGTTATGGGCTACAATTCCCATCAGCCCCTGCCATGCTGGAGTGCCAAAGGTTCGCCACCACTGGTCTATTCCAACCAGCAGCAGCTCTCCAGTGGTCTCTCAGCTCTGAGGGCATTCACATCAGATTAACTGGAGGTGCCAGGGGCTAAACCTAAACCCCACCCTTTTCAGGTTCCACTGGCAACCCTACATACAACCTGCCGGGACAAAAATCTGGGTGCACAGTTGAAGATAAGTAATGTAAAAATAAATAAAAATTAATAATGACACCTGTTACGACCCCTTTCTTTATGTACTGGCTTTAGGAGTTGTATAAGGCACGGCAGTTGGAAAGGAAATGAATGTAACACAGCAGCTGGCAAAGAACACTAAGGAAAACGGAGGGCACTCTGGTTGCTGTGATTGATAGAAGGAGTGTAATGAAGGCACCTTCCGCACATGCAGAATAATGCACTTTCAAACTGCTTTCAGTGCTCTTTGAAGCTGTGCAGAATAGCAAAATCAACTTGCAAACAGTTGTGAAAGTGGTTTGAAAACGCATTATTCTGCGTGTGCGGAAGGGGCCTTAGATTACCGACTGGCCAGGAAAAAAGAAAGCCCTGACCCTTTAATAAAGGCTTAATATACAGAAGTGTTTGATATGCAGTTGATGTTTTCCATGACATGGCGCTAAATACCATCAACTGATAATTGCCACAGATCAAAGTCAGAGAGACCAGTTAAGAAGAAGACGAGGAAGAGGAGGAGGAGGAGAAGGAGGAATTGTTTGGATTTATAACCCCCCCCCCTTCTCTCCTGTAAGGAAACTCAAAGGGGCTTACAAACTCCTTCTTTTCCTCTCCCCACAACAGACACTTTGGCTCATTCCGCACTTGCAGAATAATGCACTTTCAAACTTTTAGTGCTCTTTGAAGCTGTGCAGAATGGCAAAATCCACTTGCAAACATTTGTGAAAGTGGTTTGAAAACACATTATTTTGCATGTGCAGAAGGGGCCTTTGTGAGATAGGGCCAAGGGAATTCTGAAGAACTGGGACTAGCCCAAGAGTACCTAGCAGGCTTCATCTGTAGGAGTGGGGAAGCAAATCCAGTTCATCAGATACGAGTCTGCCCCTCAGACGGAGGAGTGGGGAGTCAAACCTGGTTCTCTAGATTGGAGTCTACTTGCTCTTAACCTGGCAACATGAAAGGTAATAAGAACAAAAGTTATTTTCATGTTGGAGCATGCGAATGGCTTGAGTTCTCCTCCTCAGCAGACTGTGCAAGTGGGACAAATGTGAACGGGTGCCTGCCTCATCAGCATGGGTGCATCGTGAAATGCTAATGGAGACATGGGCTAAAACTGGGATCGTACCTTGCATAATAAGCACTGCTCTTGGATGCACGCCTCATTTATTCAAATAAGAAATGCACTTGATAATCATCGAAATAATATAAAACCCAGCTGCTTTGCCCTGCTGTTTCTGCTATCACTTTTTTTTTTCAAATGCAAATCTCCCCACAACAAAACTTTTTGTTGCAGTTGAAAGAAAGGAGCCATGCCCTCGCTAAACATTAAGAGGCAATGAAATCACATTCATAACGATACGGCTTTGATCCGGTACTTGAAAAAACTGTTAATGTTCCATCAAATGACTGTGAACAGTTGTGTGTGTGTTTTTTTAAAAAATAAATGGGTACCATTTAGTTAGCACAAAAATCCCTTGCAATGGACTAAAACGGTCAGCTGTTCTTCCGCTACAATGGTTCCCAGCACAAAATCCCTGTTCATTTTGTAATCTGGATCCTGGCACCAGATTCCGATAAGCTTTTTGCCGATGCTGCATCATTTCTATGGGCATCAAAGACCCGTCTGAACGACCATTCCGTGTCTCTTTGAACAATTTGCTGGAAACTATGAATTAGTAGTCTAAGCTGTTGAATAAGTAGGATACTGACAGGCCACTCTGCCCAAGGGCTGCTGCATATTGGAGACGGCATTTTTCGGAACTGATGCCATGGAAATAAAAAACAGAAGATTAGAAAATGGTGCCTTTTCCCTGGTTCTAAAACTGCTTCAGTCCTACTCATAAGAACATAAGAACATAAGAACAAGCCAGCTGGATCAGACCAGAGTCCATCTAGTCCAGCTCTCTGCTACTCGCAGTGGCCCACCAGGTGCCATCGGGAGCTCACATGCAGGATGTGAAAGCAATGGCCTTCTGCGGCTGTTGCTCCCGAGCACCTGGACTGCTAAGGCATTTGCAATCCTAGATCAAAGAGGGATCAAGATTGCAGCTATAAACTGAATTCCTCTCCATAAATCTGTCCAAGCCCCTTTTAAAGCTATCCAGGTTAGTGGCCATCACCCCCTCCTGTGGCAGCATATTCCAAACACCAATCACACGTTGCGTGAAGAAGTGTTTCCTTTTATTAGTCCTAATTCTCCCCCCCAGCATTTTCAATGAATGCCCCCTGGTTCTAGTATTGTGAGAAAGAGAGAAAAATGTCTCTCTGTCAACATTTTCAACCCCATGCATAATTTTATAGACTTCAATCATATCCCCCCTCAGCCGTCTCCTCTCCAAACTAAAGAGTCCCAAACGCTGCAGCCTCTCCTCATAAGGAAGGTGCTCCAGTCCCTCAATCATCCCTTAAGCTACCCTCTCCTTCCTGTACTTTTTCTATCTCTTCTACATCCTTTTTGGGATGGGGCGACCAGAACTGGACACACAGTACCTGGCAAGGGCACGCACTGCACGGCTTCTTGTATATATAAGGGCATGACAATCTTTGCAGTTTTATTCTCAATTCCTTTTCTAATGACCCCCAGCATAGAGTTTGCCTTATTTCTCTTCTTCACAGTCTGCTGACTTAGTGCTGAAACCTTGTTACTCTCCCACAGATGTGGGGAGGACCAGGGTTAGGGTTCCCAGCTCTGGATTGGGAAATACCTAGAGATTTGGTGGTGAAACCTGAGGAGGATAGGGTTTGGAAAGGAAATGGACATCAGTGGGATATAATGCCACATAATTGACCATCGCAGGGGTCTGCAACCTGCGACTCTCCAGATGTTCATGGCCAATTGGCCATGCTGACAGGGGCTGATGAGAAGTGTAGTTCATGAACATCTGGAGAGCCGCAGGCTGCAGATCCCTAGATCAGTGATGGCGAAGCTTTTTGAGATCAAGTGCCCAAACTGCAACCCAAAACCCATTTATTTACAGCAAAGTGCCAATGCGGCAATTTAACCTGAATACTGAGGTTTTCGTTTAAAAAAAACAGTTGGCTCCAAGGCACGCATGACTTGGGAGTAAGCTTGGTGATAGTCGGTGGCTTTGCTTTGAAGCAACCGTGCAACTCTTCCAACAGGTGAATCACGACCCAAGGAGGGTTTACTCAGAAGCAAGCCCCATTGCCAGCAACCGAGCTTACTCCCAGGTAAAGGATTGTGTTTTAGTTCTTCCCATGAAAATCAGTGGGGTTTAACAGCACTTAACAGGGTTACCTACATGTCGTTCCCAGCGGCCGAGGCCAGCCTAGATGTGTGTGTGTGGGGGGGTGATTTTTGCCCTCCCCCCACATGACGAGCTCTGTGCATGTGTGCCCACAGAGAGGGCTCTGAGTGCCACCTCTGGCACCTGTGCCATAGGTTCGCCACCACTGCCCTAGATGAACTGATCTCCCGGAGATCAGTTGTAATCTTAGGAGAGCTCCAGCCACTATCTGGAGGCTGGTAACACCAGGTAAAGTTTACTCATGCAGGTAAAGCCACTGACAAGAGTCCCAGATTCTGTCCCTGGCATCCAGGTGATGGGAAAGCCCTAGCTGAATTGTTTGAAAAAAAATGTCTCCTAAAACTCCCTGAAAATAAAATGAGAATGAAATTTTACCTACATGCTCCAACAGCCCTACTGAGGAGGGACAGTTTTGGGTTCCTGTTCCTAGCAAATTAATTGCTTCATTATTACAAAAATTATACTTTGCTTTTTCCCCCAGTGGTGGCCCAGAGCAGCTTATAACATCCTCATCCTCCATTTTATGCCCACAGTAGCAAGTAGTATAAGAGAGTGATTGGCACAAGGTCACCCAGTGGGCTTCTGTGATAGGGCAGGGGTTCAAACATGGATCCCCCAACCCCCCCCCCACAATCTAACCACTGCACCATGCTGCCTTTCCCTATGGGACAATGGGAGAATGGGTGAAGTGTGTCACTCCAAATGTGGTTTGAATTTCCAAGGTTAATTTCAGAGCAGTGAAAACATGCACATTGCATACCATGACGGTTGCACAAGAGTAGAGCCAACTGTGCCTTTAGGTCCGCGGTGGCGAACTTTTGGCACTCCAGATGTTATGGACTACAATTCCCATCAGCCCCTGCCAGCATGGTCGGGGGGGGGGGGGGTGGGGGGGGGGGGGGGTGGGGGGGGGGGGGGGTGGGGGGGGGGGGGGGTGGGGGGGGGGGGGGGTGGGGGGGGGGGGGGGTGGGGGGGGGGGGGGGTGGGGGGGGGGGGGGGTGGGGGGGGGGGGGGGTGGGGGGGGGGGGGGGTGGGGGGGGGGGGGGGTGGGGGGGGGGGGGGGTGGGGGGGGGGGGGGGTGGGGGGGGGGGGGGGTGGGGGGGGGGGGGGGTGGGGGGGGGGGGGGGTGGGGGGGGGGGGGGGTGGGGGGGGGGGGGGGTGGGGGGGGGGGGGGGTGGGGGGGGGGGGGGGTGGGGGGGGGGGGGGGTGGGGGGGGGGGGGGGTGGGGGGGGGGGGGGGTGGGGGGGGGGGGGGGTGGGGGGGGGGGGGGGTGGGGGGGGGGGGGGGTGGGGGGGGGGGGGGGTGGGGGGGGGGGGGGGTGGGGGGGGGGGGGGGTGGGGGGGGGGGGGGGTGGGGGGGGGGGGGGGTGGGGGGGGGGGGGGGTGGGGGGGGGGGGGGGTGGGGGGGGGGGGGGGTGGGGGGGGGGGGGGGTGGGGGGGGGGGGGGGTGGGGGGGGGGGGGGGTGGGGGGGGGGGGGGGTGGGGGGGGGGGGGGGTGGGGGGGGGGGGGGGTGGGGGGGGGGGGGGGTGGGGGGGGGGGGGGGTGGGGGGGGGGGGGGGTGGGGGGGGGGGGGGGTGGGGGGGGGGGGGGGTGGGGGGGGGGGGGGGTGGGGGGGGGGGGGGGTGGGGGGGGGGGGGGGTGGGGGGGGGGGGGGGTGGGGGGGGGGGGGGGTGGGGGGGGGGGGGGGTGGGGGGGGGGGGGGGTGGGGGGGGGGGGGGGTGGGGGGGGGGGGGGGTGGGGGGGGGGGGGGGTGGGGGGGGGGGGGGGTGGGGGGGGGGGGGGGTGGGGGGGGGGGGGGGTGGGGGGGGGGGGGGGTGGGGGGGGGGGGGGGTGGGGGGGGGGGGGGGTGGGGGGGGGGGGGGGTGGGGGGGGGGGGGGGTGGGGGGGGGGGGGGGTGGGGGGGGGGGGGGGTGGGGGGGGGGGGGGGTGGGGGGGGGGGGGGGTGGGGGGGGGGGGGGGTGGGGGGGGGGGGGGGTGGGGGGGGGGGGGGGTGGGGGGGGGGGGGGGTGGGGGGGGGGGGGGGTGGGGGGGGGGGGGGGTGGGGGGGGGGGGGGGTGGGGGGGGGGGGGGGTGGGGGGGGGGGGGGGTGGGGGGGGGGGGGGGTGGGGGGGGGGGGGGGTGGGGGGGGGGGGGGGTGGGGGGGGGGGGGGGTGGGGGGGGGGGGGGGTGGGGGGGGGGGGGGGTGGGGGGGGGGGGGGGTGGGGGGGGGGGGGGGTGGGGGGGGGGGGGGGTGGGGGGGGGGGGGGGTGGGGGGGGGGGGGGGTGGGGGGGGGGGGGGGTGGGGGGGGGGGGGGGTGGGGGGGGGGGGGGGTGGGGGGGGGGGGGGGTGGGGGGGGGGGGGGGTGGGGGGGGGGGGGGGTGGGGGGGGGGGGGGGTGGGGGGGGGGGGGGGTGGGGGGGGGGGGGGGTGGGGGGGGGGGGGGGTGGGGGGGGGGGGGGGTGGGGGGGGGGGGGGGTGGGGGGGGGGGGGGGTGGGGGGGGGGGGGGGTGGGGGGGGGGGGGGGTGGGGGGGGGGGGGGGTGGGGGGGGGGGGGGGTGGGGGGGGGGGGGGGTGGGGGGGGGGGGGGGTGGGGGGGGGGGGGGGTGGGGGGGGGGGGGGGTGGGGGGGGGGGGGGGTGGGGGGGGGGGGGGGTGGGGGGGGGGGGGGGTGGGGGGGGGGGGGGGTGGGGGGGGGGGGGGGTGGGGGGGGGGGGGGGTGGGGGGGGGGGGGGGTGGGGGGGGGGGGGGGTGGGGGGGGGGGGGGGTGGGGGGGGGGGGGGGTGGGGGGGGGGGGGGGTGGGGGGGGGGGGGGGTGGGGGGGGGGGGGGGTGGGGGGGGGGGGGGGTGGGGGGGGGGGGGGGTGGGGGGGGGGGGGGGTGGGGGGGGGGGGGGGTGGGGGGGGGGGGGGGTGGGGGGGGGGGGGGGTGGGGGGGGGGGGGGGTGGGGGGGGGGGGGGGTGGGGGGGGGGGGGGGTGGGGGGGGGGGGGGGTGGGGGGGGGGGGGGGTGGGGGGGGGGGGGGGTGGGGGGGGGGGGGGGTGGGGGGGGGGGGGGGTGGGGGGGGGGGGGGGTGGGGGGGGGGGGGGGTGGGGGGGGGGGGGGGTGGGGGGGGGGGGGGGTGGGGGGGGGGGGGGGTGGGGGGGGGGGGGGGTGGGGGGGGGGGGGGGTGGGGGGGGGGGGGGGTGGGGGGGGGGGGGGGTGGGGGGGGGGGGGGGTGGGGGGGGGGGGGGGTGGGGGGGGGGGGGGGTGGGGGGGGGGGGGGGTGGGGGGGGGGGGGGGTGGGGGGGGGGGGGGGTGGGGGGGGGGGGGGGTGGGGGGGGGGGGGGGTGGGGGGGGGGGGGGGTGGGGGGGGGGGGGGGTGGGGGGGGGGGGGGGTGGGGGGGGGGGGGGGTGGGGGGGGGGGGGGGTGGGGGGGGGGGGGGGTGGGGGGGGGGGGGGGTGGGGGGGGGGGGGGGTGGGGGGGGGGGGGGGTGGGGGGGGGGGGGGGTGGGGGGGGGGGGGGGTGGGGGGGGGGGGGGGTGGGGGGGGGGGGGGGTGGGGGGGGGGGGGGGTGGGGGGGGGGGGGGGTGGGGGGGGGGGGGGGTGGGGGGGGGGGGGGGTGGGGGGGGGGGGGGGTGGGGGGGGGGGGGGGTGGGGGGGGGGGGGGGTGGGGGGGGGGGGGGGTGGGGGGGGGGGGGGGTGGGGGGGGGGGGGGGTGGGGGGGGGGGGGGGTGGGGGGGGGGGGGGGTGGGGGGGGGGGGGGGTGGGGGGGGGGGGGGGTGGGGGGGGGGGGGGGTGGGGGGGGGGGGGGGTGGGGGGGGGGGGGGGTGGGGGGGGGGGGGGGTGGGGGGGGGGGGGGGTGGGGGGGGGGGGGGGTGGGGGGGGGGGGGGGTGGGGGGGGGGGGGGGTGGGGGGGGGGGGGGGTGGGGGGGGGGGGGGGTGGGGGGGGGGGGGGGTGGGGGGGGGGGGGGGTGGGGGGGGGGGGGGGTGGGGGGGGGGGGGGGTGGGGGGGGGGGGGGGTGGGGGGGGGGGGGGGTGGGGGGGGGGGGGGGTGGGGGGGGGGGGGGGTGGGGGGGGGGGGGGGTGGGGGGGGGGGGGGGTGGGGGGGGGGGGGGGTGGGGGGGGGGGGGGGTGGGGGGGGGGGGGGGTGGGGGGGGGGGGGGGTGGGGGGGGGGGGGGGTGGGGGGGGGGGGGGGTGGGGGGGGGGGGGGGTGGGGGGGGGGGGGGGTGGGGGGGGGGGGGGGTGGGGGGGGGGGGGGGTGGGGGGGGGGGGGGGTGGGGGGGGGGGGGGGTGGGGGGGGGGGGGGGTGGGGGGGGGGGGGGGTGGGGGGGGGGGGGGGTGGGGGGGGGGGGGGGTGGGGGGGGGGGGGGGTGGGGGGGGGGGGGGGTGGGGGGGGGGGGGGGTGGGGGGGGGGGGGGGTGGGGGGGGGGGGGGGTGGGGGGGGGGGGGGGTGGGGGGGGGGGGGGGTGGGGGGGGGGGGGGGTGGGGGGGGGGGGGGGTGGGGGGGGGGGGGGGTGGGGGGGGGGGGGGGTGGGGGGGGGGGGGGGTGGGGGGGGGGGGGGGTGGGGGGGGGGGGGGGTGGGGGGGGGGGGGGGTGGGGGGGGGGGGGGGTGGGGGGGGGGGGGGGTGGGGGGGGGGGGGGGTGGGGGGGGGGGGGGGTGGGGGGGGGGGGGGGTGGGGGGGGGGGGGGGTGGGGGGGGGGGGGGGTGGGGGGGGGGGGGGGTGGGGGGGGGGGGGGGTGGGGGGGGGGGGGGGTGGGGGGGGGGGGGGGTGGGGGGGGGGGGGGGTGGGGGGGGGGGGGGGTGGGGGGGGGGGGGGGTGGGGGGGGGGGGGGGTGGGGGGGGGGGGGGGTGGGGGGGGGGGGGGGTGGGGGGGGGGGGGGGTGGGGGGGGGGGGGGGTGGGGGGGGGGGGGGGTGGGGGGGGGGGGGGGTGGGGGGGGGGGGGGGTGGGGGGGGGGGGGGGTGGGGGGGGGGGGGGGTGGGGGGGGGGGGGGGTGGGGGGGGGGGGGGGTGGGGGGGGGGGGGGGTGGGGGGGGGGGGGGGTGGGGGGGGGGGGGGGTGGGGGGGGGGGGGGGTGGGGGGGGGGGGGGGTGGGGGGGGGGGGGGGTGGGGGGGGGGGGGGGTGGGGGGGGGGGGGGGTGGGGGGGGGGGGGGGTGGGGGGGGGGGGGGGTGGGGGGGGGGGGGGGTGGGGGGGGGGGGGGGTGGGGGGGGGGGGGGGTGGGGGGGGGGGGGGGTGGGGGGGGGGGGGGGTGGGGGGGGGGGGGGGTGGGGGGGGGGGGGGGTGGGGGGGGGGGGGGGTGGGGGGGGGGGGGGGTGGGGGGGGGGGGGGGTGGGGGGGGGGGGGGGTGGGGGGGGGGGGGGGTGGGGGGGGGGGGGGGTGGGGGGGGGGGGGGGTGGGGGGGGGGGGGGGTGGGGGGGGGGGGGGGTGGGGGGGGGGGGGGGTGGGGGGGGGGGGGGGTGGGGGGGGGGGGGGGTGGGGGGGGGGGGGGGTGGGGGGGGGGGGGGGTGGGGGGGGGGGGGGGTGGGGGGGGGGGGGGGTGGGGGGGGGGGGGGGTGGGGGGGGGGGGGGGTGGGGGGGGGGGGGGGTGGGGGGGGGGGGGGGTGGGGGGGGGGGGGGGTGGGGGGGGGGGGGGGTGGGGGGGGGGGGGGGTGGGGGGGGGGGGGGGTGGGGGGGGGGGGGGGTGGGGGGGGGGGGGGGTGGGGGGGGGGGGGGGTGGGGGGGGGGGGGGGTGGGGGGGGGGGGGGGTGGGGGGGGGGGGGGGTGGGGGGGGGGGGGGGTGGGGGGGGGGGGGGGTGGGGGGGGGGGGGGGTGGGGGGGGGGGGGGGTGGGGGGGGGGGGGGGTGGGGGGGGGGGGGGGTGGGGGGGGGGGGGGGTGGGGGGGGGGGGGGGTGGGGGGGGGGGGGGGTGGGGGGGGGGGGGGGTGGGGGGGGGGGGGGGTGGGGGGGGGGGGGGGTGGGGGGGGGGGGGGGTGGGGGGGGGGGGGGGTGGGGGGGGGGGGGGGTGGGGGGGGGGGGGGGTGGGGGGGGGGGGGGGTGGGGGGGGGGGGGGGTGGGGGGGGGGGGGGGTGGGGGGGGGGGGGGGTGGGGGGGGGGGGGGGTGGGGGGGGGGGGGGGTGGGGGGGGGGGGGGGTGGGGGGGGGGGGGGGTGGGGGGGGGGGGGGGTGGGGGGGGGGGGGGGTGGGGGGGGGGGGGGGTGGGGGGGGGGGGGGGTGGGGGGGGGGGGGGGTGGGGGGGGGGGGGGGTGGGGGGGGGGGGGGGTGGGGGGGGGGGGGGGTGGGGGGGGGGGGGGGTGGGGGGGGGGGGGGGTGGGGGGGGGGGGGGGTGGGGGGGGGGGGGGGTGGGGGGGGGGGGGGGTGGGGGGGGGGGGGGGTGGGGGGGGGGGGGGGTGGGGGGGGGGGGGGGTGGGGGGGGGGGGGGGTGGGGGGGGGGGGGGGTGGGGGGGGGGGGGGGTGGGGGGGGGGGGGGGTGGGGGGGGGGGGGGGTGGGGGGGGGGGGGGGTGGGGGGGGGGGGGGGTGGGGGGGGGGGGGGGTGGGGGGGGGGGGGGGTGGGGGGGGGGGGGGGTGGGGGGGGGGGGGGGTGGGGGGGGGGGGGGGTGGGGGGGGGGGGGGGTGGGGGGGGGGGGGGGTGGGGGGGGGGGGGGGTGGGGGGGGGGGGGGGTGGGGGGGGGGGGGGGTGGGGGGGGGGGGGGGTGGGGGGGGGGGGGGGTGGGGGGGGGGGGGGGTGGGGGGGGGGGGGGGTGGGGGGGGGGGGGGGTGGGGGGGGGGGGGGGTGGGGGGGGGGGGGGGTGGGGGGGGGGGGGGGTGGGGGGGGGGGGGGGTGGGGGGGGGGGGGGGTGGGGGGGGGGGGGGGTGGGGGGGGGGGGGGGTGGGGGGGGGGGGGGGTGGGGGGGGGGGGGGGTGGGGGGGGGGGGGGGTGGGGGGGGGGGGGGGTGGGGGGGGGGGGGGGTGGGGGGGGGGGGGGGTGGGGGGGGGGGGGGGTGGGGGGGGGGGGGGGTGGGGGGGGGGGGGGGTGGGGGGGGGGGGGGGTGGGGGGGGGGGGGGGTGGGGGGGGGGGGGGGTGGGGGGGGGGGGGGGTGGGGGGGGGGGGGGGTGGGGGGGGGGGGGGGTGGGGGGGGGGGGGGGTGGGGGGGGGGGGGGGTGGGGGGGGGGGGGGGTGGGGGGGGGGGGGGGTGGGGGGGGGGGGGGGTGGGGGGGGGGGGGGGTGGGGGGGGGGGGGGGTGGGGGGGGGGGGGGGTGGGGGGGGGGGGGGGTGGGGGGGGGGGGGGGTGGGGGGGGGGGGGGGTGGGGGGGGGGGGGGGTGGGGGGGGGGGGGGGTGGGGGGGGGGGGGGGTGGGGGGGGGGGGGGGTGGGGGGGGGGGGGGGTGGGGGGGGGGGGGGGTGGGGGGGGGGGGGGGTGGGGGGGGGGGGGGGTGGGGGGGGGGGGGGGTGGGGGGGGGGGGGGGTGGGGGGGGGGGGGGGTGGGGGGGGGGGGGGGTGGGGGGGGGGGGGGGTGGGGGGGGGGGGGGGTGGGGGGGGGGGGGGGTGGGGGGGGGGGGGGGTGGGGGGGGGGGGGGGTGGGGGGGGGGGGGGGTGGGGGGGGGGGGGGGTGGGGGGGGGGGGGGGTGGGGGGGGGGGGGGGTGGGGGGGGGGGGGGGTGGGGGGGGGGGGGGGTGGGGGGGGGGGGGGGTGGGGGGGGGGGGGGGTGGGGGGGGGGGGGGGTGGGGGGGGGGGGGGGTGGGGGGGGGGGGGGGTGGGGGGGGGGGGGGGTGGGGGGGGGGGGGGGTGGGGGGGGGGGGGGGTGGGGGGGGGGGGGGGTGGGGGGGGGGGGGGGTGGGGGGGGGGGGGGGTGGGGGGGGGGGGGGGTGGGGGGGGGGGGGGGTGGGGGGGGGGGGGGGTGGGGGGGGGGGGGGGTGGGGGGGGGGGGGGGTGGGGGGGGGGGGGGGTGGGGGGGGGGGGGGGTGGGGGGGGGGGGGGGTGGGGGGGGGGGGGGGTGGGGGGGGGGGGGGGTGGGGGGGGGGGGGGGTGGGGGGGGGGGGGGGTGGGGGGGGGGGGGGGTGGGGGGGGGGGGGGGTGGGGGGGGGGGGGGGTGGGGGGGGGGGGGGGTGGGGGGGGGGGGGGGTGGGGGGGGGGGGGGGTGGGGGGGGGGGGGGGTGGGGGGGGGGGGGGGTGGGGGGGGGGGGGGGTGGGGGGGGGGGGGGGTGGGGGGGGGGGGGGGTGGGGGGGGGGGGGGGTGGGGGGGGGGGGGGGTGGGGGGGGGGGGGGGTGGGGGGGGGGGGGGGTGGGGGGGGGGGGGGGTGGGGGGGGGGGGGGGTGGGGGGGGGGGGGGGTGGGGGGGGGGGGGGGTGGGGGGGGGGGGGGGTGGGGGGGGGGGGGGGTGGGGGGGGGGGGGGGTGGGGGGGGGGGGGGGTGGGGGGGGGGGGGGGTGGGGGGGGGGGGGGGTGGGGGGGGGGGGGGGTGGGGGGGGGGGGGGGTGGGGGGGGGGGGGGGTGGGGGGGGGGGGGGGTGGGGGGGGGGGGGGGTGGGGGGGGGGGGGGGTGGGGGGGGGGGGGGGTGGGGGGGGGGGGGGGTGGGGGGGGGGGGGGGTGGGGGGGGGGGGGGGTGGGGGGGGGGGGGGGTGGGGGGGGGGGGGGGTGGGGGGGGGGGGGGGTGGGGGGGGGGGGGGGTGGGGGGGGGGGGGGGTGGGGGGGGGGGGGGGTGGGGGGGGGGGGGGGTGGGGGGGGGGGGGGGTGGGGGGGGGGGGGGGTGGGGGGGGGGGGGGGTGGGGGGGGGGGGGGGTGGGGGGGGGGGGGGGTGGGGGGGGGGGGGGGTGGGGGGGGGGGGGGGTGGGGGGGGGGGGGGGTGGGGGGGGGGGGGGGTGGGGGGGGGGGGGGGTGGGGGGGGGGGGGGGTGGGGGGGGGGGGGGGTGGGGGGGGGGGGGGGTGGGGGGGGGGGGGGGTGGGGGGGGGGGGGGGTGGGGGGGGGGGGGGGTGGGGGGGGGGGGGGGTGGGGGGGGGGGGGGGTGGGGGGGGGGGGGGGTGGGGGGGGGGGGGGGTGGGGGGGGGGGGGGGTGGGGGGGGGGGGGGGTGGGGGGGGGGGGGGGTGGGGGGGGGGGGGGGTGGGGGGGGGGGGGGGTGGGGGGGGGGGGGGGTGGGGGGGGGGGGGGGTGGGGGGGGGGGGGGGTGGGGGGGGGGGGGGGTGGGGGGGGGGGGGGGTGGGGGGGGGGGGGGGTGGGGGGGGGGGGGGGTGGGGGGGGGGGGGGGTGGGGGGGGGGGGGGGTGGGGGGGGGGGGGGGTGGGGGGGGGGGGGGGTGGGGGGGGGGGGGGGTGGGGGGGGGGGGGGGTGGGGGGGGGGGGGGGTGGGGGGGGGGGGGGGTGGGGGGGGGGGGGGGTGGGGGGGGGGGGGGGTGGGGGGGGGGGGGGGTGGGGGGGGGGGGGGGTGGGGGGGGGGGGGGGTGGGGGGGGGGGGGGGTGGGGGGGGGGGGGGGTGGGGGGGGGGGGGGGTGGGGGGGGGGGGGGGTGGGGGGGGGGGGGGGTGGGGGGGGGGGGGGGTGGGGGGGGGGGGGGGTGGGGGGGGGGGGGGGTGGGGGGGGGGGGGGGTGGGGGGGGGGGGGGGTGGGGGGGGGGGGGGGTGGGGGGGGGGGGGGGTGGGGGGGGGGGGGGGTGGGGGGGGGGGGGGGTGGGGGGGGGGGGGGGTGGGGGGGGGGGGGGGTGGGGGGGGGGGGGGGTGGGGGGGGGGGGGGGTGGGGGGGGGGGGGGGTGGGGGGGGGGGGGGGTGGGGGGGGGGGGGGGTGGGGGGGGGGGGGGGTGGGGGGGGGGGGGGGTGGGGGGGGGGGGGGGTGGGGGGGGGGGGGGGTGGGGGGGGGGGGGGGTGGGGGGGGGGGGGGGTGGGGGGGGGGGGGGGTGGGGGGGGGGGGGGGTGGGGGGGGGGGGGGGTGGGGGGGGGGGGGGGTGGGGGGGGGGGGGGGTGGGGGGGGGGGGGGGTGGGGGGGGGGGGGGGTGGGGGGGGGGGGGGGTGGGGGGGGGGGGGGGTGGGGGGGGGGGGGGGTGGGGGGGGGGGGGGGTGGGGGGGGGGGGGGGTGGGGGGGGGGGGGGGTGGGGGGGGGGGGGGGTGGGGGGGGGGGGGGGTGGGGGGGGGGGGGGGTGGGGGGGGGGGGGGGTGGGGGGGGGGGGGGGTGGGGGGGGGGGGGGGTGGGGGGGGGGGGGGGTGGGGGGGGGGGGGGGTGGGGGGGGGGGGGGGTGGGGGGGGGGGGGGGTGGGGGGGGGGGGGGGTGGGGGGGGGGGGGGGTGGGGGGGGGGGGGGGTGGGGGGGGGGGGGGGTGGGGGGGGGGGGGGGTGGGGGGGGGGGGGGGTGGGGGGGGGGGGGGGTGGGGGGGGGGGGGGGTGGGGGGGGGGGGGGGTGGGGGGGGGGGGGGGTGGGGGGGGGGGGGGGTGGGGGGGGGGGGGGGTGGGGGGGGGGGGGGGTGGGGGGGGGGGGGGGTGGGGGGGGGGGGGGGTGGGGGGGGGGGGGGGTGGGGGGGGGGGGGGGTGGGGGGGGGGGGGGGTGGGGGGGGGGGGGGGTGGGGGGGGGGGGGGGTGGGGGGGGGGGGGGGTGGGGGGGGGGGGGGGTGGGGGGGGGGGGGGGTGGGGGGGGGGGGGGGTGGGGGGGGGGGGGGGTGGGGGGGGGGGGGGGTGGGGGGGGGGGGGGGTGGGGGGGGGGGGGGGTGGGGGGGGGGGGGGGTGGGGGGGGGGGGGGGTGGGGGGGGGGGGGGGTGGGGGGGGGGGGGGGTGGGGGGGGGGGGGGGTGGGGGGGGGGGGGGGTGGGGGGGGGGGGGGGTGGGGGGGGGGGGGGGTGGGGGGGGGGGGGGGTGGGGGGGGGGGGGGGTGGGGGGGGGGGGGGGTGGGGGGGGGGGGGGGTGGGGGGGGGGGGGGGTGGGGGGGGGGGGGGGTGGGGGGGGGGGGGGGTGGGGGGGGGGGGGGGTGGGGGGGGGGGGGGGTGGGGGGGGGGGGGGGTGGGGGGGGGGGGGGGTGGGGGGGGGGGGGGGTGGGGGGGGGGGGGGGTGGGGGGGGGGGGGGGTGGGGGGGGGGGGGGGTGGGGGGGGGGGGGGGTGGGGGGGGGGGGGGGTGGGGGGGGGGGGGGGTGGGGGGGGGGGGGGGTGGGGGGGGGGGGGGGTGGGGGGGGGGGGGGGTGGGGGGGGGGGGGGGTGGGGGGGGGGGGGGGTGGGGGGGGGGGGGGGTGGGGGGGGGGGGGGGTGGGGGGGGGGGGGGGTGGGGGGGGGGGGGGGTGGGGGGGGGGGGGGGTGGGGGGGGGGGGGGGTGGGGGGGGGGGGGGGTGGGGGGGGGGGGGGGTGGGGGGGGGGGGGGGTGGGGGGGGGGGGGGGTGGGGGGGGGGGGGGGTGGGGGGGGGGGGGGGTGGGGGGGGGGGGGGGTGGGGGGGGGGGGGGGTGGGGGGGGGGGGGGGTGGGGGGGGGGGGGGGTGGGGGGGGGGGGGGGTGGGGGGGGGGGGGGGTGGGGGGGGGGGGGGGTGGGGGGGGGGGGGGGTGGGGGGGGGGGGGGGTGGGGGGGGGGGGGGGTGGGGGGGGGGGGGGGTGGGGGGGGGGGGGGGTGGGGGGGGGGGGGGGTGGGGGGGGGGGGGGGTGGGGGGGGGGGGGGGTGGGGGGGGGGGGGGGTGGGGGGGGGGGGGGGTGGGGGGGGGGGGGGGTGGGGGGGGGGGGGGGTGGGGGGGGGGGGGGGTGGGGGGGGGGGGGGGTGGGGGGGGGGGGGGGTGGGGGGGGGGGGGGGTGGGGGGGGGGGGGGGTGGGGGGGGGGGGGGGTGGGGGGGGGGGGGGGTGGGGGGGGGGGGGGGTGGGGGGGGGGGGGGGTGGGGGGGGGGGGGGGTGGGGGGGGGGGGGGGTGGGGGGGGGGGGGGGTGGGGGGGGGGGGGGGTGGGGGGGGGGGGGGGTGGGGGGGGGGGGGGGTGGGGGGGGGGGGGGGTGGGGGGGGGGGGGGGTGGGGGGGGGGGGGGGTGGGGGGGGGGGGGGGTGGGGGGGGGGGGGGGTGGGGGGGGGGGGGGGTGGGGGGGGGGGGGGGTGGGGGGGGGGGGGGGTGGGGGGGGGGGGGGGTGGGGGGGGGGGGGGGTGGGGGGGGGGGGGGGTGGGGGGGGGGGGGGGTGGGGGGGGGGGGGGGTGGGGGGGGGGGGGGGTGGGGGGGGGGGGGGGTGGGGGGGGGGGGGGGTGGGGGGGGGGGGGGGTGGGGGGGGGGGGGGGTGGGGGGGGGGGGGGGTGGGGGGGGGGGGGGGTGGGGGGGGGGGGGGGTGGGGGGGGGGGGGGGTGGGGGGGGGGGGGGGTGGGGGGGGGGGGGGGTGGGGGGGGGGGGGGGTGGGGGGGGGGGGGGGTGGGGGGGGGGGGGGGTGGGGGGGGGGGGGGGTGGGGGGGGGGGGGGGTGGGGGGGGGGGGGGGTGGGGGGGGGGGGGGGTGGGGGGGGGGGGGGGTGGGGGGGGGGGGGGGTGGGGGGGGGGGGGGGTGGGGGGGGGGGGGGGTGGGGGGGGGGGGGGGTGGGGGGGGGGGGGGGTGGGGGGGGGGGGGGGTGGGGGGGGGGGGGGGTGGGGGGGGGGGGGGGTGGGGGGGGGGGGGGGTGGGGGGGGGGGGGGGTGGGGGGGGGGGGGGGTGGGGGGGGGGGGGGGTGGGGGGGGGGGGGGGTGGGGGGGGGGGGGGGTGGGGGGGGGGGGGGGTGGGGGGGGGGGGGGGTGGGGGGGGGGGGGGGTGGGGGGGGGGGGGGGTGGGGGGGGGGGGGGGTGGGGGGGGGGGGGGGTGGGGGGGGGGGGGGGTGGGGGGGGGGGGGGGTGGGGGGGGGGGGGGGTGGGGGGGGGGGGGGGTGGGGGGGGGGGGGGGTGGGGGGGGGGGGGGGTGGGGGGGGGGGGGGGTGGGGGGGGGGGGGGGTGGGGGGGGGGGGGGGTGGGGGGGGGGGGGGGTGGGGGGGGGGGGGGGTGGGGGGGGGGGGGGGTGGGGGGGGGGGGGGGTGGGGGGGGGGGGGGGTGGGGGGGGGGGGGGGTGGGGGGGGGGGGGGGTGGGGGGGGGGGGGGGTGGGGGGGGGGGGGGGTGGGGGGGGGGGGGGGTGGGGGGGGGGGGGGGTGGGGGGGGGGGGGGGTGGGGGGGGGGGGGGGTGGGGGGGGGGGGGGGTGGGGGGGGGGGGGGGTGGGGGGGGGGGGGGGTGGGGGGGGGGGGGGGTGGGGGGGGGGGGGGGTGGGGGGGGGGGGGGGTGGGGGGGGGGGGGGGTGGGGGGGGGGGGGGGTGGGGGGGGGGGGGGGTGGGGGGGGGGGGGGGTGGGGGGGGGGGGGGGTGGGGGGGGGGGGGGGTGGGGGGGGGGGGGGGTGGGGGGGGGGGGGGGTGGGGGGGGGGGGGGGTGGGGGGGGGGGGGGGTGGGGGGGGGGGGGGGTGGGGGGGGGGGGGGGTGGGGGGGGGGGGGGGTGGGGGGGGGGGGGGGTGGGGGGGGGGGGGGGTGGGGGGGGGGGGGGGTGGGGGGGGGGGGGGGTGGGGGGGGGGGGGGGTGGGGGGGGGGGGGGGTGGGGGGGGGGGGGGGTGGGGGGGGGGGGGGGTGGGGGGGGGGGGGGGTGGGGGGGGGGGGGGGTGGGGGGGGGGGGGGGTGGGGGGGGGGGGGGGTGGGGGGGGGGGGGGGTGGGGGGGGGGGGGGGTGGGGGGGGGGGGGGGTGGGGGGGGGGGGGGGTGGGGGGGGGGGGGGGTGGGGGGGGGGGGGGGTGGGGGGGGGGGGGGGTGGGGGGGGGGGGGGGTGGGGGGGGGGGGGGGTGGGGGGGGGGGGGGGTGGGGGGGGGGGGGGGTGGGGGGGGGGGGGGGTGGGGGGGGGGGGGGGTGGGGGGGGGGGGGGGTGGGGGGGGGGGGGGGTGGGGGGGGGGGGGGGTGGGGGGGGGGGGGGGTGGGGGGGGGGGGGGGTGGGGGGGGGGGGGGGTGGGGGGGGGGGGGGGTGGGGGGGGGGGGGGGTGGGGGGGGGGGGGGGTGGGGGGGGGGGGGGGTGGGGGGGGGGGGGGGTGGGGGGGGGGGGGGGTGGGGGGGGGGGGGGGTGGGGGGGGGGGGGGGTGGGGGGGGGGGGGGGTGGGGGGGGGGGGGGGTGGGGGGGGGGGGGGGTGGGGGGGGGGGGGGGTGGGGGGGGGGGGGGGTGGGGGGGGGGGGGGGTGGGGGGGGGGGGGGGTGGGGGGGGGGGGGGGTGGGGGGGGGGGGGGGTGGGGGGGGGGGGGGGTGGGGGGGGGGGGGGGTGGGGGGGGGGGGGGGTGGGGGGGGGGGGGGGTGGGGGGGGGGGGGGGTGGGGGGGGGGGGGGGTGGGGGGGGGGGGGGGTGGGGGGGGGGGGGGGTGGGGGGGGGGGGGGGTGGGGGGGGGGGGGGGTGGGGGGGGGGGGGGGTGGGGGGGGGGGGGGGTGGGGGGGGGGGGGGGTGGGGGGGGGGGGGGGTGGGGGGGGGGGGGGGTGGGGGGGGGGGGGGGTGGGGGGGGGGGGGGGTGGGGGGGGGGGGGGGTGGGGGGGGGGGGGGGTGGGGGGGGGGGGGGGTGGGGGGGGGGGGGGGTGGGGGGGGGGGGGGGTGGGGGGGGGGGGGGGTGGGGGGGGGGGGGGGTGGGGGGGGGGGGGGGTGGGGGGGGGGGGGGGTGGGGGGGGGGGGGGGTGGGGGGGGGGGGGGGTGGGGGGGGGGGGGGGTGGGGGGGGGGGGGGGTGGGGGGGGGGGGGGGTGGGGGGGGGGGGGGGTGGGGGGGGGGGGGGGTGGGGGGGGGGGGGGGTGGGGGGGGGGGGGGGTGGGGGGGGGGGGGGGTGGGGGGGGGGGGGGGTGGGGGGGGGGGGGGGTGGGGGGGGGGGGGGGTGGGGGGGGGGGGGGGTGGGGGGGGGGGGGGGTGGGGGGGGGGGGGGGTGGGGGGGGGGGGGGGTGGGGGGGGGGGGGGGTGGGGGGGGGGGGGGGTGGGGGGGGGGGGGGGTGGGGGGGGGGGGGGGTGGGGGGGGGGGGGGGTGGGGGGGGGGGGGGGTGGGGGGGGGGGGGGGTGGGGGGGGGGGGGGGTGGGGGGGGGGGGGGGTGGGGGGGGGGGGGGGTGGGGGGGGGGGGGGGTGGGGGGGGGGGGGGGTGGGGGGGGGGGGGGGTGGGGGGGGGGGGGGGTGGGGGGGGGGGGGGGTGGGGGGGGGGGGGGGTGGGGGGGGGGGGGGGTGGGGGGGGGGGGGGGTGGGGGGGGGGGGGGGTGGGGGGGGGGGGGGGTGGGGGGGGGGGGGGGTGGGGGGGGGGGGGGGTGGGGGGGGGGGGGGGTGGGGGGGGGGGGGGGTGGGGGGGGGGGGGGGTGGGGGGGGGGGGGGGTGGGGGGGGGGGGGGGTGGGGGGGGGGGGGGGTGGGGGGGGGGGGGGGTGGGGGGGGGGGGGGGTGGGGGGGGGGGGGGGTGGGGGGGGGGGGGGGTGGGGGGGGGGGGGGGTGGGGGGGGGGGGGGGTGGGGGGGGGGGGGGGTGGGGGGGGGGGGGGGTGGGGGGGGGGGGGGGTGGGGGGGGGGGGGGGTGGGGGGGGGGGGGGGTGGGGGGGGGGGGGGGTGGGGGGGGGGGGGGGTGGGGGGGGGGGGGGGTGGGGGGGGGGGGGGGTGGGGGGGGGGGGGGGTGGGGGGGGGGGGGGGTGGGGGGGGGGGGGGGTGGGGGGGGGGGGGGGTGGGGGGGGGGGGGGGTGGGGGGGGGGGGGGGTGGGGGGGGGGGGGGGTGGGGGGGGGGGGGGGTGGGGGGGGGGGGGGGTGGGGGGGGGGGGGGGTGGGGGGGGGGGGGGGTGGGGGGGGGGGGGGGTGGGGGGGGGGGGGGGTGGGGGGGGGGGGGGGTGGGGGGGGGGGGGGGTGGGGGGGGGGGGGGGTGGGGGGGGGGGGGGGTGGGGGGGGGGGGGGGTGGGGGGGGGGGGGGGTGGGGGGGGGGGGGGGTGGGGGGGGGGGGGGGTGGGGGGGGGGGGGGGTGGGGGGGGGGGGGGGTGGGGGGGGGGGGGGGTGGGGGGGGGGGGGGGTGGGGGGGGGGGGGGGTGGGGGGGGGGGGGGGTGGGGGGGGGGGGGGGTGGGGGGGGGGGGGGGTGGGGGGGGGGGGGGGTGGGGGGGGGGGGGGGTGGGGGGGGGGGGGGGTGGGGGGGGGGGGGGGTGGGGGGGGGGGGGGGTGGGGGGGGGGGGGGGTGGGGGGGGGGGGGGGTGGGGGGGGGGGGGGGTGGGGGGGGGGGGGGGTGGGGGGGGGGGGGGGTGGGGGGGGGGGGGGGTGGGGGGGGGGGGGGGTGGGGGGGGGGGGGGGTGGGGGGGGGGGGGGGTGGGGGGGGGGGGGGGTGGGGGGGGGGGGGGGTGGGGGGGGGGGGGGGTGGGGGGGGGGGGGGGTGGGGGGGGGGGGGGGTGGGGGGGGGGGGGGGTGGGGGGGGGGGGGGGTGGGGGGGGGGGGGGGTGGGGGGGGGGGGGGGTGGGGGGGGGGGGGGGTGGGGGGGGGGGGGGGTGGGGGGGGGGGGGGGTGGGGGGGGGGGGGGGTGGGGGGGGGGGGGGGTGGGGGGGGGGGGGGGTGGGGGGGGGGGGGGGTGGGGGGGGGGGGGGGTGGGGGGGGGGGGGGGTGGGGGGGGGGGGGGGTGGGGGGGGGGGGGGGTGGGGGGGGGGGGGGGTGGGGGGGGGGGGGGGTGGGGGGGGGGGGGGGTGGGGGGGGGGGGGGGTGGGGGGGGGGGGGGGTGGGGGGGGGGGGGGGTGGGGGGGGGGGGGGGTGGGGGGGGGGGGGGGTGGGGGGGGGGGGGGGTGGGGGGGGGGGGGGGTGGGGGGGGGGGGGGGTGGGGGGGGGGGGGGGTGGGGGGGGGGGGGGGTGGGGGGGGGGGGGGGTGGGGGGGGGGGGGGGTGGGGGGGGGGGGGGGTGGGGGGGGGGGGGGGTGGGGGGGGGGGGGGGTGGGGGGGGGGGGGGGTGGGGGGGGGGGGGGGTGGGGGGGGGGGGGGGTGGGGGGGGGGGGGGGTGGGGGGGGGGGGGGGTGGGGGGGGGGGGGGGTGGGGGGGGGGGGGGGTGGGGGGGGGGGGGGGTGGGGGGGGGGGGGGGTGGGGGGGGGGGGGGGTGGGGGGGGGGGGGGGTGGGGGGGGGGGGGGGTGGGGGGGGGGGGGGGTGGGGGGGGGGGGGGGTGGGGGGGGGGGGGGGTGGGGGGGGGGGGGGGTGGGGGGGGGGGGGGGTGGGGGGGGGGGGGGGTGGGGGGGGGGGGGGGTGGGGGGGGGGGGGGGTGGGGGGGGGGGGGGGTGGGGGGGGGGGGGGGTGGGGGGGGGGGGGGGTGGGGGGGGGGGGGGGTGGGGGGGGGGGGGGGTGGGGGGGGGGGGGGGTGGGGGGGGGGGGGGGTGGGGGGGGGGGGGGGTGGGGGGGGGGGGGGGTGGGGGGGGGGGGGGGTGGGGGGGGGGGGGGGTGGGGGGGGGGGGGGGTGGGGGGGGGGGGGGGTGGGGGGGGGGGGGGGTGGGGGGGGGGGGGGGTGGGGGGGGGGGGGGGTGGGGGGGGGGGGGGGTGGGGGGGGGGGGGGGTGGGGGGGGGGGGGGGTGGGGGGGGGGGGGGGTGGGGGGGGGGGGGGGTGGGGGGGGGGGGGGGTGGGGGGGGGGGGGGGTGGGGGGGGGGGGGGGTGGGGGGGGGGGGGGGTGGGGGGGGGGGGGGGTGGGGGGGGGGGGGGGTGGGGGGGGGGGGGGGTGGGGGGGGGGGGGGGTGGGGGGGGGGGGGGGTGGGGGGGGGGGGGGGTGGGGGGGGGGGGGGGTGGGGGGGGGGGGGGGTGGGGGGGGGGGGGGGTGGGGGGGGGGGGGGGTGGGGGGGGGGGGGGGTGGGGGGGGGGGGGGGTGGGGGGGGGGGGGGGTGGGGGGGGGGGGGGGTGGGGGGGGGGGGGGGTGGGGGGGGGGGGGGGTGGGGGGGGGGGGGGGTGGGGGGGGGGGGGGGTGGGGGGGGGGGGGGGTGGGGGGGGGGGGGGGTGGGGGGGGGGGGGGGTGGGGGGGGGGGGGGGTGGGGGGGGGGGGGGGTGGGGGGGGGGGGGGGTGGGGGGGGGGGGGGGTGGGGGGGGGGGGGGGTGGGGGGGGGGGGGGGTGGGGGGGGGGGGGGGTGGGGGGGGGGGGGGGTGGGGGGGGGGGGGGGTGGGGGGGGGGGGGGGTGGGGGGGGGGGGGGGTGGGGGGGGGGGGGGGTGGGGGGGGGGGGGGGTGGGGGGGGGGGGGGGTGGGGGGGGGGGGGGGTGGGGGGGGGGGGGGGTGGGGGGGGGGGGGGGTGGGGGGGGGGGGGGGTGGGGGGGGGGGGGGGTGGGGGGGGGGGGGGGTGGGGGGGGGGGGGGGTGGGGGGGGGGGGGGGTGGGGGGGGGGGGGGGTGGGGGGGGGGGGGGGTGGGGGGGGGGGGGGGTGGGGGGGGGGGGGGGTGGGGGGGGGGGGGGGTGGGGGGGGGGGGGGGTGGGGGGGGGGGGGGGTGGGGGGGGGGGGGGGTGGGGGGGGGGGGGGGTGGGGGGGGGGGGGGGTGGGGGGGGGGGGGGGTGGGGGGGGGGGGGGGTGGGGGGGGGGGGGGGTGGGGGGGGGGGGGGGTGGGGGGGGGGGGGGGTGGGGGGGGGGGGGGGTGGGGGGGGGGGGGGGTGGGGGGGGGGGGGGGTGGGGGGGGGGGGGGGTGGGGGGGGGGGGGGGTGGGGGGGGGGGGGGGTGGGGGGGGGGGGGGGTGGGGGGGGGGGGGGGTGGGGGGGGGGGGGGGTGGGGGGGGGGGGGGGTGGGGGGGGGGGGGGGTGGGGGGGGGGGGGGGTGGGGGGGGGGGGGGGTGGGGGGGGGGGGGGGTGGGGGGGGGGGGGGGTGGGGGGGGGGGGGGGTGGGGGGGGGGGGGGGTGGGGGGGGGGGGGGGTGGGGGGGGGGGGGGGTGGGGGGGGGGGGGGGTGGGGGGGGGGGGGGGTGGGGGGGGGGGGGGGTGGGGGGGGGGGGGGGTGGGGGGGGGGGGGGGTGGGGGGGGGGGGGGGTGGGGGGGGGGGGGGGTGGGGGGGGGGGGGGGTGGGGGGGGGGGGGGGTGGGGGGGGGGGGGGGTGGGGGGGGGGGGGGGTGGGGGGGGGGGGGGGTGGGGGGGGGGGGGGGTGGGGGGGGGGGGGGGTGGGGGGGGGGGGGGGTGGGGGGGGGGGGGGGTGGGGGGGGGGGGGGGTGGGGGGGGGGGGGGGTGGGGGGGGGGGGGGGTGGGGGGGGGGGGGGGTGGGGGGGGGGGGGGGTGGGGGGGGGGGGGGGTGGGGGGGGGGGGGGGTGGGGGGGGGGGGGGGTGGGGGGGGGGGGGGGTGGGGGGGGGGGGGGGTGGGGGGGGGGGGGGGTGGGGGGGGGGGGGGGTGGGGGGGGGGGGGGGTGGGGGGGGGGGGGGGTGGGGGGGGGGGGGGGTGGGGGGGGGGGGGGGTGGGGGGGGGGGGGGGTGGGGGGGGGGGGGGGTGGGGGGGGGGGGGGGTGGGGGGGGGGGGGGGTGGGGGGGGGGGGGGGTGGGGGGGGGGGGGGGTGGGGGGGGGGGGGGGTGGGGGGGGGGGGGGGTGGGGGGGGGGGGGGGTGGGGGGGGGGGGGGGTGGGGGGGGGGGGGGGTGGGGGGGGGGGGGGGTGGGGGGGGGGGGGGGTGGGGGGGGGGGGGGGTGGGGGGGGGGGGGGGTGGGGGGGGGGGGGGGTGGGGGGGGGGGGGGGTGGGGGGGGGGGGGGGTGGGGGGGGGGGGGGGTGGGGGGGGGGGGGGGTGGGGGGGGGGGGGGGTGGGGGGGGGGGGGGGTGGGGGGGGGGGGGGGTGGGGGGGGGGGGGGGTGGGGGGGGGGGGGGGTGGGGGGGGGGGGGGGTGGGGGGGGGGGGGGGTGGGGGGGGGGGGGGGTGGGGGGGGGGGGGGGTGGGGGGGGGGGGGGGTGGGGGGGGGGGGGGGTGGGGGGGGGGGGGGGTGGGGGGGGGGGGGGGTGGGGGGGGGGGGGGGTGGGGGGGGGGGGGGGTGGGGGGGGGGGGGGGTGGGGGGGGGGGGGGGTGGGGGGGGGGGGGGGTGGGGGGGGGGGGGGGTGGGGGGGGGGGGGGGTGGGGGGGGGGGGGGGTGGGGGGGGGGGGGGGTGGGGGGGGGGGGGGGTGGGGGGGGGGGGGGGTGGGGGGGGGGGGGGGTGGGGGGGGGGGGGGGTGGGGGGGGGGGGGGGTGGGGGGGGGGGGGGGTGGGGGGGGGGGGGGGTGGGGGGGGGGGGGGGTGGGGGGGGGGGGGGGTGGGGGGGGGGGGGGGTGGGGGGGGGGGGGGGTGGGGGGGGGGGGGGGTGGGGGGGGGGGGGGGTGGGGGGGGGGGGGGGTGGGGGGGGGGGGGGGTGGGGGGGGGGGGGGGTGGGGGGGGGGGGGGGTGGGGGGGGGGGGGGGTGGGGGGGGGGGGGGGTGGGGGGGGGGGGGGGTGGGGGGGGGGGGGGGTGGGGGGGGGGGGGGGTGGGGGGGGGGGGGGGTGGGGGGGGGGGGGGGTGGGGGGGGGGGGGGGTGGGGGGGGGGGGGGGTGGGGGGGGGGGGGGGTGGGGGGGGGGGGGGGTGGGGGGGGGGGGGGGTGGGGGGGGGGGGGGGTGGGGGGGGGGGGGGGTGGGGGGGGGGGGGGGTGGGGGGGGGGGGGGGTGGGGGGGGGGGGGGGTGGGGGGGGGGGGGGGTGGGGGGGGGGGGGGGTGGGGGGGGGGGGGGGTGGGGGGGGGGGGGGGTGGGGGGGGGGGGGGGTGGGGGGGGGGGGGGGTGGGGGGGGGGGGGGGTGGGGGGGGGGGGGGGTGGGGGGGGGGGGGGGTGGGGGGGGGGGGGGGTGGGGGGGGGGGGGGGTGGGGGGGGGGGGGGGTGGGGGGGGGGGGGGGTGGGGGGGGGGGGGGGTGGGGGGGGGGGGGGGTGGGGGGGGGGGGGGGTGGGGGGGGGGGGGGGTGGGGGGGGGGGGGGGTGGGGGGGGGGGGGGGTGGGGGGGGGGGGGGGTGGGGGGGGGGGGGGGTGGGGGGGGGGGGGGGTGGGGGGGGGGGGGGGTGGGGGGGGGGGGGGGTGGGGGGGGGGGGGGGTGGGGGGGGGGGGGGGTGGGGGGGGGGGGGGGTGGGGGGGGGGGGGGGTGGGGGGGGGGGGGGGTGGGGGGGGGGGGGGGTGGGGGGGGGGGGGGGTGGGGGGGGGGGGGGGTGGGGGGGGGGGGGGGTGGGGGGGGGGGGGGGTGGGGGGGGGGGGGGGTGGGGGGGGGGGGGGGTGGGGGGGGGGGGGGGTGGGGGGGGGGGGGGGTGGGGGGGGGGGGGGGTGGGGGGGGGGGGGGGTGGGGGGGGGGGGGGGTGGGGGGGGGGGGGGGTGGGGGGGGGGGGGGGTGGGGGGGGGGGGGGGTGGGGGGGGGGGGGGGTGGGGGGGGGGGGGGGTGGGGGGGGGGGGGGGTGGGGGGGGGGGGGGGTGGGGGGGGGGGGGGGTGGGGGGGGGGGGGGGTGGGGGGGGGGGGGGGTGGGGGGGGGGGGGGGTGGGGGGGGGGGGGGGTGGGGGGGGGGGGGGGTGGGGGGGGGGGGGGGTGGGGGGGGGGGGGGGTGGGGGGGGGGGGGGGTGGGGGGGGGGGGGGGTGGGGGGGGGGGGGGGTGGGGGGGGGGGGGGGTGGGGGGGGGGGGGGGTGGGGGGGGGGGGGGGTGGGGGGGGGGGGGGGTGGGGGGGGGGGGGGGTGGGGGGGGGGGGGGGTGGGGGGGGGGGGGGGTGGGGGGGGGGGGGGGTGGGGGGGGGGGGGGGTGGGGGGGGGGGGGGGTGGGGGGGGGGGGGGGTGGGGGGGGGGGGGGGTGGGGGGGGGGGGGGGTGGGGGGGGGGGGGGGTGGGGGGGGGGGGGGGTGGGGGGGGGGGGGGGTGGGGGGGGGGGGGGGTGGGGGGGGGGGGGGGTGGGGGGGGGGGGGGGTGGGGGGGGGGGGGGGTGGGGGGGGGGGGGGGTGGGGGGGGGGGGGGGTGGGGGGGGGGGGGGGTGGGGGGGGGGGGGGGTGGGGGGGGGGGGGGGTGGGGGGGGGGGGGGGTGGGGGGGGGGGGGGGTGGGGGGGGGGGGGGGTGGGGGGGGGGGGGGGTGGGGGGGGGGGGGGGTGGGGGGGGGGGGGGGTGGGGGGGGGGGGGGGTGGGGGGGGGGGGGGGTGGGGGGGGGGGGGGGTGGGGGGGGGGGGGGGTGGGGGGGGGGGGGGGTGGGGGGGGGGGGGGGTGGGGGGGGGGGGGGGTGGGGGGGGGGGGGGGTGGGGGGGGGGGGGGGTGGGGGGGGGGGGGGGTGGGGGGGGGGGGGGGTGGGGGGGGGGGGGGGTGGGGGGGGGGGGGGGTGGGGGGGGGGGGGGGTGGGGGGGGGGGGGGGTGGGGGGGGGGGGGGGTGGGGGGGGGGGGGGGTGGGGGGGGGGGGGGGTGGGGGGGGGGGGGGGTGGGGGGGGGGGGGGGTGGGGGGGGGGGGGGGTGGGGGGGGGGGGGGGTGGGGGGGGGGGGGGGTGGGGGGGGGGGGGGGTGGGGGGGGGGGGGGGTGGGGGGGGGGGGGGGTGGGGGGGGGGGGGGGTGGGGGGGGGGGGGGGTGGGGGGGGGGGGGGGTGGGGGGGGGGGGGGGTGGGGGGGGGGGGGGGTGGGGGGGGGGGGGGGTGGGGGGGGGGGGGGGTGGGGGGGGGGGGGGGTGGGGGGGGGGGGGGGTGGGGGGGGGGGGGGGTGGGGGGGGGGGGGGGTGGGGGGGGGGGGGGGTGGGGGGGGGGGGGGGTGGGGGGGGGGGGGGGTGGGGGGGGGGGGGGGTGGGGGGGGGGGGGGGTGGGGGGGGGGGGGGGTGGGGGGGGGGGGGGGTGGGGGGGGGGGGGGGTGGGGGGGGGGGGGGGTGGGGGGGGGGGGGGGTGGGGGGGGGGGGGGGTGGGGGGGGGGGGGGGTGGGGGGGGGGGGGGGTGGGGGGGGGGGGGGGTGGGGGGGGGGGGGGGTGGGGGGGGGGGGGGGTGGGGGGGGGGGGGGGTGGGGGGGGGGGGGGGTGGGGGGGGGGGGGGGTGGGGGGGGGGGGGGGTGGGGGGGGGGGGGGGTGGGGGGGGGGGGGGGTGGGGGGGGGGGGGGGTGGGGGGGGGGGGGGGTGGGGGGGGGGGGGGGTGGGGGGGGGGGGGGGTGGGGGGGGGGGGGGGTGGGGGGGGGGGGGGGTGGGGGGGGGGGGGGGTGGGGGGGGGGGGGGGTGGGGGGGGGGGGGGGTGGGGGGGGGGGGGGGTGGGGGGGGGGGGGGGTGGGGGGGGGGGGGGGTGGGGGGGGGGGGGGGTGGGGGGGGGGGGGGGTGGGGGGGGGGGGGGGTGGGGGGGGGGGGGGGTGGGGGGGGGGGGGGGTGGGGGGGGGGGGGGGTGGGGGGGGGGGGGGGTGGGGGGGGGGGGGGGTGGGGGGGGGGGGGGGTGGGGGGGGGGGGGGGTGGGGGGGGGGGGGGGTGGGGGGGGGGGGGGGTGGGGGGGGGGGGGGGTGGGGGGGGGGGGGGGTGGGGGGGGGGGGGGGTGGGGGGGGGGGGGGGTGGGGGGGGGGGGGGGTGGGGGGGGGGGGGGGTGGGGGGGGGGGGGGGTGGGGGGGGGGGGGGGTGGGGGGGGGGGGGGGTGGGGGGGGGGGGGGGTGGGGGGGGGGGGGGGTGGGGGGGGGGGGGGGTGGGGGGGGGGGGGGGTGGGGGGGGGGGGGGGTGGGGGGGGGGGGGGGTGGGGGGGGGGGGGGGTGGGGGGGGGGGGGGGTGGGGGGGGGGGGGGGTGGGGGGGGGGGGGGGTGGGGGGGGGGGGGGGTGGGGGGGGGGGGGGGTGGGGGGGGGGGGGGGTGGGGGGGGGGGGGGGTGGGGGGGGGGGGGGGTGGGGGGGGGGGGGGGTGGGGGGGGGGGGGGGTGGGGGGGGGGGGGGGTGGGGGGGGGGGGGGGTGGGGGGGGGGGGGGGTGGGGGGGGGGGGGGGTGGGGGGGGGGGGGGGTGGGGGGGGGGGGGGGTGGGGGGGGGGGGGGGTGGGGGGGGGGGGGGGTGGGGGGGGGGGGGGGTGGGGGGGGGGGGGGGTGGGGGGGGGGGGGGGTGGGGGGGGGGGGGGGTGGGGGGGGGGGGGGGTGGGGGGGGGGGGGGGTGGGGGGGGGGGGGGGTGGGGGGGGGGGGGGGTGGGGGGGGGGGGGGGTGGGGGGGGGGGGGGGTGGGGGGGGGGGGGGGTGGGGGGGGGGGGGGGTGGGGGGGGGGGGGGGTGGGGGGGGGGGGGGGTGGGGGGGGGGGGGGGTGGGGGGGGGGGGGGGTGGGGGGGGGGGGGGGTGGGGGGGGGGGGGGGTGGGGGGGGGGGGGGGTGGGGGGGGGGGGGGGTGGGGGGGGGGGGGGGTGGGGGGGGGGGGGGGTGGGGGGGGGGGGGGGTGGGGGGGGGGGGGGGTGGGGGGGGGGGGGGGTGGGGGGGGGGGGGGGTGGGGGGGGGGGGGGGTGGGGGGGGGGGGGGGTGGGGGGGGGGGGGGGTGGGGGGGGGGGGGGGTGGGGGGGGGGGGGGGTGGGGGGGGGGGGGGGTGGGGGGGGGGGGGGGTGGGGGGGGGGGGGGGTGGGGGGGGGGGGGGGTGGGGGGGGGGGGGGGTGGGGGGGGGGGGGGGTGGGGGGGGGGGGGGGTGGGGGGGGGGGGGGGTGGGGGGGGGGGGGGGTGGGGGGGGGGGGGGGTGGGGGGGGGGGGGGGTGGGGGGGGGGGGGGGTGGGGGGGGGGGGGGGTGGGGGGGGGGGGGGGTGGGGGGGGGGGGGGGTGGGGGGGGGGGGGGGTGGGGGGGGGGGGGGGTGGGGGGGGGGGGGGGTGGGGGGGGGGGGGGGTGGGGGGGGGGGGGGGTGGGGGGGGGGGGGGGTGGGGGGGGGGGGGGGTGGGGGGGGGGGGGGGTGGGGGGGGGGGGGGGTGGGGGGGGGGGGGGGTGGGGGGGGGGGGGGGTGGGGGGGGGGGGGGGTGGGGGGGGGGGGGGGTGGGGGGGGGGGGGGGTGGGGGGGGGGGGGGGTGGGGGGGGGGGGGGGTGGGGGGGGGGGGGGGTGGGGGGGGGGGGGGGTGGGGGGGGGGGGGGGTGGGGGGGGGGGGGGGTGGGGGGGGGGGGGGGTGGGGGGGGGGGGGGGTGGGGGGGGGGGGGGGTGGGGGGGGGGGGGGGTGGGGGGGGGGGGGGGTGGGGGGGGGGGGGGGTGGGGGGGGGGGGGGGTGGGGGGGGGGGGGGGTGGGGGGGGGGGGGGGTGGGGGGGGGGGGGGGTGGGGGGGGGGGGGGGTGGGGGGGGGGGGGGGTGGGGGGGGGGGGGGGTGGGGGGGGGGGGGGGTGGGGGGGGGGGGGGGTGGGGGGGGGGGGGGGTGGGGGGGGGGGGGGGTGGGGGGGGGGGGGGGTGGGGGGGGGGGGGGGTGGGGGGGGGGGGGGGTGGGGGGGGGGGGGGGTGGGGGGGGGGGGGGGTGGGGGGGGGGGGGGGTGGGGGGGGGGGGGGGTGGGGGGGGGGGGGGGTGGGGGGGGGGGGGGGTGGGGGGGGGGGGGGGTGGGGGGGGGGGGGGGTGGGGGGGGGGGGGGGTGGGGGGGGGGGGGGGTGGGGGGGGGGGGGGGTGGGGGGGGGGGGGGGTGGGGGGGGGGGGGGGTGGGGGGGGGGGGGGGTGGGGGGGGGGGGGGGTGGGGGGGGGGGGGGGTGGGGGGGGGGGGGGGTGGGGGGGGGGGGGGGTGGGGGGGGGGGGGGGTGGGGGGGGGGGGGGGTGGGGGGGGGGGGGGGTGGGGGGGGGGGGGGGTGGGGGGGGGGGGGGGTGGGGGGGGGGGGGGGTGGGGGGGGGGGGGGGTGGGGGGGGGGGGGGGTGGGGGGGGGGGGGGGTGGGGGGGGGGGGGGGTGGGGGGGGGGGGGGGTGGGGGGGGGGGGGGGTGGGGGGGGGGGGGGGTGGGGGGGGGGGGGGGTGGGGGGGGGGGGGGGTGGGGGGGGGGGGGGGTGGGGGGGGGGGGGGGTGGGGGGGGGGGGGGGTGGGGGGGGGGGGGGGTGGGGGGGGGGGGGGGTGGGGGGGGGGGGGGGTGGGGGGGGGGGGGGGTGGGGGGGGGGGGGGGTGGGGGGGGGGGGGGGTGGGGGGGGGGGGGGGTGGGGGGGGGGGGGGGTGGGGGGGGGGGGGGGTGGGGGGGGGGGGGGGTGGGGGGGGGGGGGGGTGGGGGGGGGGGGGGGTGGGGGGGGGGGGGGGTGGGGGGGGGGGGGGGTGGGGGGGGGGGGGGGTGGGGGGGGGGGGGGGTGGGGGGGGGGGGGGGTGGGGGGGGGGGGGGGTGGGGGGGGGGGGGGGTGGGGGGGGGGGGGGGTGGGGGGGGGGGGGGGTGGGGGGGGGGGGGGGTGGGGGGGGGGGGGGGTGGGGGGGGGGGGGGGTGGGGGGGGGGGGGGGTGGGGGGGGGGGGGGGTGGGGGGGGGGGGGGGTGGGGGGGGGGGGGGGTGGGGGGGGGGGGGGGTGGGGGGGGGGGGGGGTGGGGGGGGGGGGGGGTGGGGGGGGGGGGGGGTGGGGGGGGGGGGGGGTGGGGGGGGGGGGGGGTGGGGGGGGGGGGGGGTGGGGGGGGGGGGGGGTGGGGGGGGGGGGGGGTGGGGGGGGGGGGGGGTGGGGGGGGGGGGGGGTGGGGGGGGGGGGGGGTGGGGGGGGGGGGGGGTGGGGGGGGGGGGGGGTGGGGGGGGGGGGGGGTGGGGGGGGGGGGGGGTGGGGGGGGGGGGGGGTGGGGGGGGGGGGGGGTGGGGGGGGGGGGGGGTGGGGGGGGGGGGGGGTGGGGGGGGGGGGGGGTGGGGGGGGGGGGGGGTGGGGGGGGGGGGGGGTGGGGGGGGGGGGGGGTGGGGGGGGGGGGGGGTGGGGGGGGGGGGGGGTGGGGGGGGGGGGGGGTGGGGGGGGGGGGGGGTGGGGGGGGGGGGGGGTGGGGGGGGGGGGGGGTGGGGGGGGGGGGGGGTGGGGGGGGGGGGGGGTGGGGGGGGGGGGGGGTGGGGGGGGGGGGGGGTGGGGGGGGGGGGGGGTGGGGGGGGGGGGGGGTGGGGGGGGGGGGGGGTGGGGGGGGGGGGGGGTGGGGGGGGGGGGGGGTGGGGGGGGGGGGGGGTGGGGGGGGGGGGGGGTGGGGGGGGGGGGGGGTGGGGGGGGGGGGGGGTGGGGGGGGGGGGGGGTGGGGGGGGGGGGGGGTGGGGGGGGGGGGGGGTGGGGGGGGGGGGGGGTGGGGGGGGGGGGGGGTGGGGGGGGGGGGGGGTGGGGGGGGGGGGGGGTGGGGGGGGGGGGGGGTGGGGGGGGGGGGGGGTGGGGGGGGGGGGGGGTGGGGGGGGGGGGGGGTGGGGGGGGGGGGGGGTGGGGGGGGGGGGGGGTGGGGGGGGGGGGGGGTGGGGGGGGGGGGGGGTGGGGGGGGGGGGGGGTGGGGGGGGGGGGGGGTGGGGGGGGGGGGGGGTGGGGGGGGGGGGGGGTGGGGGGGGGGGGGGGTGGGGGGGGGGGGGGGTGGGGGGGGGGGGGGGTGGGGGGGGGGGGGGGTGGGGGGGGGGGGGGGTGGGGGGGGGGGGGGGTGGGGGGGGGGGGGGGTGGGGGGGGGGGGGGGTGGGGGGGGGGGGGGGTGGGGGGGGGGGGGGGTGGGGGGGGGGGGGGGTGGGGGGGGGGGGGGGTGGGGGGGGGGGGGGGTGGGGGGGGGGGGGGGTGGGGGGGGGGGGGGGTGGGGGGGGGGGGGGGTGGGGGGGGGGGGGGGTGGGGGGGGGGGGGGGTGGGGGGGGGGGGGGGTGGGGGGGGGGGGGGGTGGGGGGGGGGGGGGGTGGGGGGGGGGGGGGGTGGGGGGGGGGGGGGGTGGGGGGGGGGGGGGGTGGGGGGGGGGGGGGGTGGGGGGGGGGGGGGGTGGGGGGGGGGGGGGGTGGGGGGGGGGGGGGGTGGGGGGGGGGGGGGGTGGGGGGGGGGGGGGGTGGGGGGGGGGGGGGGTGGGGGGGGGGGGGGGTGGGGGGGGGGGGGGGTGGGGGGGGGGGGGGGTGGGGGGGGGGGGGGGTGGGGGGGGGGGGGGGTGGGGGGGGGGGGGGGTGGGGGGGGGGGGGGGTGGGGGGGGGGGGGGGTGGGGGGGGGGGGGGGTGGGGGGGGGGGGGGGTGGGGGGGGGGGGGGGTGGGGGGGGGGGGGGGTGGGGGGGGGGGGGGGTGGGGGGGGGGGGGGGTGGGGGGGGGGGGGGGTGGGGGGGGGGGGGGGTGGGGGGGGGGGGGGGTGGGGGGGGGGGGGGGTGGGGGGGGGGGGGGGTGGGGGGGGGGGGGGGTGGGGGGGGGGGGGGGTGGGGGGGGGGGGGGGTGGGGGGGGGGGGGGGTGGGGGGGGGGGGGGGTGGGGGGGGGGGGGGGTGGGGGGGGGGGGGGGTGGGGGGGGGGGGGGGTGGGGGGGGGGGGGGGTGGGGGGGGGGGGGGGTGGGGGGGGGGGGGGGTGGGGGGGGGGGGGGGTGGGGGGGGGGGGGGGTGGGGGGGGGGGGGGGTGGGGGGGGGGGGGGGTGGGGGGGGGGGGGGGTGGGGGGGGGGGGGGGTGGGGGGGGGGGGGGGTGGGGGGGGGGGGGGGTGGGGGGGGGGGGGGGTGGGGGGGGGGGGGGGTGGGGGGGGGGGGGGGTGGGGGGGGGGGGGGGTGGGGGGGGGGGGGGGTGGGGGGGGGGGGGGGTGGGGGGGGGGGGGGGTGGGGGGGGGGGGGGGTGGGGGGGGGGGGGGGTGGGGGGGGGGGGGGGTGGGGGGGGGGGGGGGTGGGGGGGGGGGGGGGTGGGGGGGGGGGGGGGTGGGGGGGGGGGGGGGTGGGGGGGGGGGGGGGTGGGGGGGGGGGGGGGTGGGGGGGGGGGGGGGTGGGGGGGGGGGGGGGTGGGGGGGGGGGGGGGTGGGGGGGGGGGGGGGTGGGGGGGGGGGGGGGTGGGGGGGGGGGGGGGTGGGGGGGGGGGGGGGTGGGGGGGGGGGGGGGTGGGGGGGGGGGGGGGTGGGGGGGGGGGGGGGTGGGGGGGGGGGGGGGTGGGGGGGGGGGGGGGTGGGGGGGGGGGGGGGTGGGGGGGGGGGGGGGTGGGGGGGGGGGGGGGTGGGGGGGGGGGGGGGTGGGGGGGGGGGGGGGTGGGGGGGGGGGGGGGTGGGGGGGGGGGGGGGTGGGGGGGGGGGGGGGTGGGGGGGGGGGGGGGTGGGGGGGGGGGGGGGTGGGGGGGGGGGGGGGTGGGGGGGGGGGGGGGTGGGGGGGGGGGGGGGTGGGGGGGGGGGGGGGTGGGGGGGGGGGGGGGTGGGGGGGGGGGGGGGTGGGGGGGGGGGGGGGTGGGGGGGGGGGGGGGTGGGGGGGGGGGGGGGTGGGGGGGGGGGGGGGTGGGGGGGGGGGGGGGTGGGGGGGGGGGGGGGTGGGGGGGGGGGGGGGTGGGGGGGGGGGGGGGTGGGGGGGGGGGGGGGTGGGGGGGGGGGGGGGTGGGGGGGGGGGGGGGTGGGGGGGGGGGGGGGTGGGGGGGGGGGGGGGTGGGGGGGGGGGGGGGTGGGGGGGGGGGGGGGTGGGGGGGGGGGGGGGTGGGGGGGGGGGGGGGTGGGGGGGGGGGGGGGTGGGGGGGGGGGGGGGTGGGGGGGGGGGGGGGTGGGGGGGGGGGGGGGTGGGGGGGGGGGGGGGTGGGGGGGGGGGGGGGTGGGGGGGGGGGGGGGTGGGGGGGGGGGGGGGTGGGGGGGGGGGGGGGTGGGGGGGGGGGGGGGTGGGGGGGGGGGGGGGTGGGGGGGGGGGGGGGTGGGGGGGGGGGGGGGTGGGGGGGGGGGGGGGTGGGGGGGGGGGGGGGTGGGGGGGGGGGGGGGTGGGGGGGGGGGGGGGTGGGGGGGGGGGGGGGTGGGGGGGGGGGGGGGTGGGGGGGGGGGGGGGTGGGGGGGGGGGGGGGTGGGGGGGGGGGGGGGTGGGGGGGGGGGGGGGTGGGGGGGGGGGGGGGTGGGGGGGGGGGGGGGTGGGGGGGGGGGGGGGTGGGGGGGGGGGGGGGTGGGGGGGGGGGGGGGTGGGGGGGGGGGGGGGTGGGGGGGGGGGGGGGTGGGGGGGGGGGGGGGTGGGGGGGGGGGGGGGTGGGGGGGGGGGGGGGTGGGGGGGGGGGGGGGTGGGGGGGGGGGGGGGTGGGGGGGGGGGGGGGTGGGGGGGGGGGGGGGTGGGGGGGGGGGGGGGTGGGGGGGGGGGGGGGTGGGGGGGGGGGGGGGTGGGGGGGGGGGGGGGTGGGGGGGGGGGGGGGTGGGGGGGGGGGGGGGTGGGGGGGGGGGGGGGTGGGGGGGGGGGGGGGTGGGGGGGGGGGGGGGTGGGGGGGGGGGGGGGTGGGGGGGGGGGGGGGTGGGGGGGGGGGGGGGTGGGGGGGGGGGGGGGTGGGGGGGGGGGGGGGTGGGGGGGGGGGGGGGTGGGGGGGGGGGGGGGTGGGGGGGGGGGGGGGTGGGGGGGGGGGGGGGTGGGGGGGGGGGGGGGTGGGGGGGGGGGGGGGTGGGGGGGGGGGGGGGTGGGGGGGGGGGGGGGTGGGGGGGGGGGGGGGTGGGGGGGGGGGGGGGTGGGGGGGGGGGGGGGTGGGGGGGGGGGGGGGTGGGGGGGGGGGGGGGTGGGGGGGGGGGGGGGTGGGGGGGGGGGGGGGTGGGGGGGGGGGGGGGTGGGGGGGGGGGGGGGTGGGGGGGGGGGGGGGTGGGGGGGGGGGGGGGTGGGGGGGGGGGGGGGTGGGGGGGGGGGGGGGTGGGGGGGGGGGGGGGTGGGGGGGGGGGGGGGTGGGGGGGGGGGGGGGTGGGGGGGGGGGGGGGTGGGGGGGGGGGGGGGTGGGGGGGGGGGGGGGTGGGGGGGGGGGGGGGTGGGGGGGGGGGGGGGTGGGGGGGGGGGGGGGTGGGGGGGGGGGGGGGTGGGGGGGGGGGGGGGTGGGGGGGGGGGGGGGTGGGGGGGGGGGGGGGTGGGGGGGGGGGGGGGTGGGGGGGGGGGGGGGTGGGGGGGGGGGGGGGTGGGGGGGGGGGGGGGTGGGGGGGGGGGGGGGTGGGGGGGGGGGGGGGTGGGGGGGGGGGGGGGTGGGGGGGGGGGGGGGTGGGGGGGGGGGGGGGTGGGGGGGGGGGGGGGTGGGGGGGGGGGGGGGTGGGGGGGGGGGGGGGTGGGGGGGGGGGGGGGTGGGGGGGGGGGGGGGTGGGGGGGGGGGGGGGTGGGGGGGGGGGGGGGTGGGGGGGGGGGGGGGTGGGGGGGGGGGGGGGTGGGGGGGGGGGGGGGTGGGGGGGGGGGGGGGTGGGGGGGGGGGGGGGTGGGGGGGGGGGGGGGTGGGGGGGGGGGGGGGTGGGGGGGGGGGGGGGTGGGGGGGGGGGGGGGTGGGGGGGGGGGGGGGTGGGGGGGGGGGGGGGTGGGGGGGGGGGGGGGTGGGGGGGGGGGGGGGTGGGGGGGGGGGGGGGTGGGGGGGGGGGGGGGTGGGGGGGGGGGGGGGTGGGGGGGGGGGGGGGTGGGGGGGGGGGGGGGTGGGGGGGGGGGGGGGTGGGGGGGGGGGGGGGTGGGGGGGGGGGGGGGTGGGGGGGGGGGGGGGTGGGGGGGGGGGGGGGTGGGGGGGGGGGGGGGTGGGGGGGGGGGGGGGTGGGGGGGGGGGGGGGTGGGGGGGGGGGGGGGTGGGGGGGGGGGGGGGTGGGGGGGGGGGGGGGTGGGGGGGGGGGGGGGTGGGGGGGGGGGGGGGTGGGGGGGGGGGGGGGTGGGGGGGGGGGGGGGTGGGGGGGGGGGGGGGTGGGGGGGGGGGGGGGTGGGGGGGGGGGGGGGTGGGGGGGGGGGGGGGTGGGGGGGGGGGGGGGTGGGGGGGGGGGGGGGTGGGGGGGGGGGGGGGTGGGGGGGGGGGGGGGTGGGGGGGGGGGGGGGTGGGGGGGGGGGGGGGTGGGGGGGGGGGGGGGTGGGGGGGGGGGGGGGTGGGGGGGGGGGGGGGTGGGGGGGGGGGGGGGTGGGGGGGGGGGGGGGTGGGGGGGGGGGGGGGTGGGGGGGGGGGGGGGTGGGGGGGGGGGGGGGTGGGGGGGGGGGGGGGTGGGGGGGGGGGGGGGTGGGGGGGGGGGGGGGTGGGGGGGGGGGGGGGTGGGGGGGGGGGGGGGTGGGGGGGGGGGGGGGTGGGGGGGGGGGGGGGTGGGGGGGGGGGGGGGTGGGGGGGGGGGGGGGTGGGGGGGGGGGGGGGTGGGGGGGGGGGGGGGTGGGGGGGGGGGGGGGTGGGGGGGGGGGGGGGTGGGGGGGGGGGGGGGTGGGGGGGGGGGGGGGTGGGGGGGGGGGGGGGTGGGGGGGGGGGGGGGTGGGGGGGGGGGGGGGTGGGGGGGGGGGGGGGTGGGGGGGGGGGGGGGTGGGGGGGGGGGGGGGTGGGGGGGGGGGGGGGTGGGGGGGGGGGGGGGTGGGGGGGGGGGGGGGTGGGGGGGGGGGGGGGTGGGGGGGGGGGGGGGTGGGGGGGGGGGGGGGTGGGGGGGGGGGGGGGTGGGGGGGGGGGGGGGTGGGGGGGGGGGGGGGTGGGGGGGGGGGGGGGTGGGGGGGGGGGGGGGTGGGGGGGGGGGGGGGTGGGGGGGGGGGGGGGTGGGGGGGGGGGGGGGTGGGGGGGGGGGGGGGTGGGGGGGGGGGGGGGTGGGGGGGGGGGGGGGTGGGGGGGGGGGGGGGTGGGGGGGGGGGGGGGTGGGGGGGGGGGGGGGTGGGGGGGGGGGGGGGTGGGGGGGGGGGGGGGTGGGGGGGGGGGGGGGTGGGGGGGGGGGGGGGTGGGGGGGGGGGGGGGTGGGGGGGGGGGGGGGTGGGGGGGGGGGGGGGTGGGGGGGGGGGGGGGTGGGGGGGGGGGGGGGTGGGGGGGGGGGGGGGTGGGGGGGGGGGGGGGTGGGGGGGGGGGGGGGTGGGGGGGGGGGGGGGTGGGGGGGGGGGGGGGTGGGGGGGGGGGGGGGTGGGGGGGGGGGGGGGTGGGGGGGGGGGGGGGTGGGGGGGGGGGGGGGTGGGGGGGGGGGGGGGTGGGGGGGGGGGGGGGTGGGGGGGGGGGGGGGTGGGGGGGGGGGGGGGTGGGGGGGGGGGGGGGTGGGGGGGGGGGGGGGTGGGGGGGGGGGGGGGTGGGGGGGGGGGGGGGTGGGGGGGGGGGGGGGTGGGGGGGGGGGGGGGTGGGGGGGGGGGGGGGTGGGGGGGGGGGGGGGTGGGGGGGGGGGGGGGTGGGGGGGGGGGGGGGTGGGGGGGGGGGGGGGTGGGGGGGGGGGGGGGTGGGGGGGGGGGGGGGTGGGGGGGGGGGGGGGTGGGGGGGGGGGGGGGTGGGGGGGGGGGGGGGTGGGGGGGGGGGGGGGTGGGGGGGGGGGGGGGTGGGGGGGGGGGGGGGTGGGGGGGGGGGGGGGTGGGGGGGGGGGGGGGTGGGGGGGGGGGGGGGTGGGGGGGGGGGGGGGTGGGGGGGGGGGGGGGTGGGGGGGGGGGGGGGTGGGGGGGGGGGGGGGTGGGGGGGGGGGGGGGTGGGGGGGGGGGGGGGTGGGGGGGGGGGGGGGTGGGGGGGGGGGGGGGTGGGGGGGGGGGGGGGTGGGGGGGGGGGGGGGTGGGGGGGGGGGGGGGTGGGGGGGGGGGGGGGTGGGGGGGGGGGGGGGTGGGGGGGGGGGGGGGTGGGGGGGGGGGGGGGTGGGGGGGGGGGGGGGTGGGGGGGGGGGGGGGTGGGGGGGGGGGGGGGTGGGGGGGGGGGGGGGTGGGGGGGGGGGGGGGTGGGGGGGGGGGGGGGTGGGGGGGGGGGGGGGTGGGGGGGGGGGGGGGTGGGGGGGGGGGGGGGTGGGGGGGGGGGGGGGTGGGGGGGGGGGGGGGTGGGGGGGGGGGGGGGTGGGGGGGGGGGGGGGTGGGGGGGGGGGGGGGTGGGGGGGGGGGGGGGTGGGGGGGGGGGGGGGTGGGGGGGGGGGGGGGTGGGGGGGGGGGGGGGTGGGGGGGGGGGGGGGTGGGGGGGGGGGGGGGTGGGGGGGGGGGGGGGTGGGGGGGGGGGGGGGTGGGGGGGGGGGGGGGTGGGGGGGGGGGGGGGTGGGGGGGGGGGGGGGTGGGGGGGGGGGGGGGTGGGGGGGGGGGGGGGTGGGGGGGGGGGGGGGTGGGGGGGGGGGGGGGTGGGGGGGGGGGGGGGTGGGGGGGGGGGGGGGTGGGGGGGGGGGGGGGTGGGGGGGGGGGGGGGTGGGGGGGGGGGGGGGTGGGGGGGGGGGGGGGTGGGGGGGGGGGGGGGTGGGGGGGGGGGGGGGTGGGGGGGGGGGGGGGTGGGGGGGGGGGGGGGTGGGGGGGGGGGGGGGTGGGGGGGGGGGGGGGTGGGGGGGGGGGGGGGTGGGGGGGGGGGGGGGTGGGGGGGGGGGGGGGTGGGGGGGGGGGGGGGTGGGGGGGGGGGGGGGTGGGGGGGGGGGGGGGTGGGGGGGGGGGGGGGTGGGGGGGGGGGGGGGTGGGGGGGGGGGGGGGTGGGGGGGGGGGGGGGTGGGGGGGGGGGGGGGTGGGGGGGGGGGGGGGTGGGGGGGGGGGGGGGTGGGGGGGGGGGGGGGTGGGGGGGGGGGGGGGTGGGGGGGGGGGGGGGTGGGGGGGGGGGGGGGTGGGGGGGGGGGGGGGTGGGGGGGGGGGGGGGTGGGGGGGGGGGGGGGTGGGGGGGGGGGGGGGTGGGGGGGGGGGGGGGTGGGGGGGGGGGGGGGTGGGGGGGGGGGGGGGTGGGGGGGGGGGGGGGTGGGGGGGGGGGGGGGTGGGGGGGGGGGGGGGTGGGGGGGGGGGGGGGTGGGGGGGGGGGGGGGTGGGGGGGGGGGGGGGTGGGGGGGGGGGGGGGTGGGGGGGGGGGGGGGTGGGGGGGGGGGGGGGTGGGGGGGGGGGGGGGTGGGGGGGGGGGGGGGTGGGGGGGGGGGGGGGTGGGGGGGGGGGGGGGTGGGGGGGGGGGGGGGTGGGGGGGGGGGGGGGTGGGGGGGGGGGGGGGTGGGGGGGGGGGGGGGTGGGGGGGGGGGGGGGTGGGGGGGGGGGGGGGTGGGGGGGGGGGGGGGTGGGGGGGGGGGGGGGTGGGGGGGGGGGGGGGTGGGGGGGGGGGGGGGTGGGGGGGGGGGGGGGTGGGGGGGGGGGGGGGTGGGGGGGGGGGGGGGTGGGGGGGGGGGGGGGTGGGGGGGGGGGGGGGTGGGGGGGGGGGGGGGTGGGGGGGGGGGGGGGTGGGGGGGGGGGGGGGTGGGGGGGGGGGGGGGTGGGGGGGGGGGGGGGTGGGGGGGGGGGGGGGTGGGGGGGGGGGGGGGTGGGGGGGGGGGGGGGTGGGGGGGGGGGGGGGTGGGGGGGGGGGGGGGTGGGGGGGGGGGGGGGTGGGGGGGGGGGGGGGTGGGGGGGGGGGGGGGTGGGGGGGGGGGGGGGTGGGGGGGGGGGGGGGTGGGGGGGGGGGGGGGTGGGGGGGGGGGGGGGTGGGGGGGGGGGGGGGTGGGGGGGGGGGGGGGTGGGGGGGGGGGGGGGTGGGGGGGGGGGGGGGTGGGGGGGGGGGGGGGTGGGGGGGGGGGGGGGTGGGGGGGGGGGGGGGTGGGGGGGGGGGGGGGTGGGGGGGGGGGGGGGTGGGGGGGGGGGGGGGTGGGGGGGGGGGGGGGTGGGGGGGGGGGGGGGTGGGGGGGGGGGGGGGTGGGGGGGGGGGGGGGTGGGGGGGGGGGGGGGTGGGGGGGGGGGGGGGTGGGGGGGGGGGGGGGTGGGGGGGGGGGGGGGTGGGGGGGGGGGGGGGTGGGGGGGGGGGGGGGTGGGGGGGGGGGGGGGTGGGGGGGGGGGGGGGTGGGGGGGGGGGGGGGTGGGGGGGGGGGGGGGTGGGGGGGGGGGGGGGTGGGGGGGGGGGGGGGTGGGGGGGGGGGGGGGTGGGGGGGGGGGGGGGTGGGGGGGGGGGGGGGTGGGGGGGGGGGGGGGTGGGGGGGGGGGGGGGTGGGGGGGGGGGGGGGTGGGGGGGGGGGGGGGTGGGGGGGGGGGGGGGTGGGGGGGGGGGGGGGTGGGGGGGGGGGGGGGTGGGGGGGGGGGGGGGTGGGGGGGGGGGGGGGTGGGGGGGGGGGGGGGTGGGGGGGGGGGGGGGTGGGGGGGGGGGGGGGTGGGGGGGGGGGGGGGTGGGGGGGGGGGGGGGTGGGGGGGGGGGGGGGTGGGGGGGGGGGGGGGTGGGGGGGGGGGGGGGTGGGGGGGGGGGGGGGTGGGGGGGGGGGGGGGTGGGGGGGGGGGGGGGTGGGGGGGGGGGGGGGTGGGGGGGGGGGGGGGTGGGGGGGGGGGGGGGTGGGGGGGGGGGGGGGTGGGGGGGGGGGGGGGTGGGGGGGGGGGGGGGTGGGGGGGGGGGGGGGTGGGGGGGGGGGGGGGTGGGGGGGGGGGGGGGTGGGGGGGGGGGGGGGTGGGGGGGGGGGGGGGTGGGGGGGGGGGGGGGTGGGGGGGGGGGGGGGTGGGGGGGGGGGGGGGTGGGGGGGGGGGGGGGTGGGGGGGGGGGGGGGTGGGGGGGGGGGGGGGTGGGGGGGGGGGGGGGTGGGGGGGGGGGGGGGTGGGGGGGGGGGGGGGTGGGGGGGGGGGGGGGTGGGGGGGGGGGGGGGTGGGGGGGGGGGGGGGTGGGGGGGGGGGGGGGTGGGGGGGGGGGGGGGTGGGGGGGGGGGGGGGTGGGGGGGGGGGGGGGTGGGGGGGGGGGGGGGTGGGGGGGGGGGGGGGTGGGGGGGGGGGGGGGTGGGGGGGGGGGGGGGTGGGGGGGGGGGGGGGTGGGGGGGGGGGGGGGTGGGGGGGGGGGGGGGTGGGGGGGGGGGGGGGTGGGGGGGGGGGGGGGTGGGGGGGGGGGGGGGTGGGGGGGGGGGGGGGTGGGGGGGGGGGGGGGTGGGGGGGGGGGGGGGTGGGGGGGGGGGGGGGTGGGGGGGGGGGGGGGTGGGGGGGGGGGGGGGTGGGGGGGGGGGGGGGTGGGGGGGGGGGGGGGTGGGGGGGGGGGGGGGTGGGGGGGGGGGGGGGTGGGGGGGGGGGGGGGTGGGGGGGGGGGGGGGTGGGGGGGGGGGGGGGTGGGGGGGGGGGGGGGTGGGGGGGGGGGGGGGTGGGGGGGGGGGGGGGTGGGGGGGGGGGGGGGTGGGGGGGGGGGGGGGTGGGGGGGGGGGGGGGTGGGGGGGGGGGGGGGTGGGGGGGGGGGGGGGTGGGGGGGGGGGGGGGTGGGGGGGGGGGGGGGTGGGGGGGGGGGGGGGTGGGGGGGGGGGGGGGTGGGGGGGGGGGGGGGTGGGGGGGGGGGGGGGTGGGGGGGGGGGGGGGTGGGGGGGGGGGGGGGTGGGGGGGGGGGGGGGTGGGGGGGGGGGGGGGTGGGGGGGGGGGGGGGTGGGGGGGGGGGGGGGTGGGGGGGGGGGGGGGTGGGGGGGGGGGGGGGTGGGGGGGGGGGGGGGTGGGGGGGGGGGGGGGTGGGGGGGGGGGGGGGTGGGGGGGGGGGGGGGTGGGGGGGGGGGGGGGTGGGGGGGGGGGGGGGTGGGGGGGGGGGGGGGTGGGGGGGGGGGGGGGTGGGGGGGGGGGGGGGTGGGGGGGGGGGGGGGTGGGGGGGGGGGGGGGTGGGGGGGGGGGGGGGTGGGGGGGGGGGGGGGTGGGGGGGGGGGGGGGTGGGGGGGGGGGGGGGTGGGGGGGGGGGGGGGTGGGGGGGGGGGGGGGTGGGGGGGGGGGGGGGTGGGGGGGGGGGGGGGTGGGGGGGGGGGGGGGTGGGGGGGGGGGGGGGTGGGGGGGGGGGGGGGTGGGGGGGGGGGGGGGTGGGGGGGGGGGGGGGTGGGGGGGGGGGGGGGTGGGGGGGGGGGGGGGTGGGGGGGGGGGGGGGTGGGGGGGGGGGGGGGTGGGGGGGGGGGGGGGTGGGGGGGGGGGGGGGTGGGGGGGGGGGGGGGTGGGGGGGGGGGGGGGTGGGGGGGGGGGGGGGTGGGGGGGGGGGGGGGTGGGGGGGGGGGGGGGTGGGGGGGGGGGGGGGTGGGGGGGGGGGGGGGTGGGGGGGGGGGGGGGTGGGGGGGGGGGGGGGTGGGGGGGGGGGGGGGTGGGGGGGGGGGGGGGTGGGGGGGGGGGGGGGTGGGGGGGGGGGGGGGTGGGGGGGGGGGGGGGTGGGGGGGGGGGGGGGTGGGGGGGGGGGGGGGTGGGGGGGGGGGGGGGTGGGGGGGGGGGGGGGTGGGGGGGGGGGGGGGTGGGGGGGGGGGGGGGTGGGGGGGGGGGGGGGTGGGGGGGGGGGGGGGTGGGGGGGGGGGGGGGTGGGGGGGGGGGGGGGTGGGGGGGGGGGGGGGTGGGGGGGGGGGGGGGTGGGGGGGGGGGGGGGTGGGGGGGGGGGGGGGTGGGGGGGGGGGGGGGTGGGGGGGGGGGGGGGTGGGGGGGGGGGGGGGTGGGGGGGGGGGGGGGTGGGGGGGGGGGGGGGTGGGGGGGGGGGGGGGTGGGGGGGGGGGGGGGTGGGGGGGGGGGGGGGTGGGGGGGGGGGGGGGTGGGGGGGGGGGGGGGTGGGGGGGGGGGGGGGTGGGGGGGGGGGGGGGTGGGGGGGGGGGGGGGTGGGGGGGGGGGGGGGTGGGGGGGGGGGGGGGTGGGGGGGGGGGGGGGTGGGGGGGGGGGGGGGTGGGGGGGGGGGGGGGTGGGGGGGGGGGGGGGTGGGGGGGGGGGGGGGTGGGGGGGGGGGGGGGTGGGGGGGGGGGGGGGTGGGGGGGGGGGGGGGTGGGGGGGGGGGGGGGTGGGGGGGGGGGGGGGTGGGGGGGGGGGGGGGTGGGGGGGGGGGGGGGTGGGGGGGGGGGGGGGTGGGGGGGGGGGGGGGTGGGGGGGGGGGGGGGTGGGGGGGGGGGGGGGTGGGGGGGGGGGGGGGTGGGGGGGGGGGGGGGTGGGGGGGGGGGGGGGTGGGGGGGGGGGGGGGTGGGGGGGGGGGGGGGTGGGGGGGGGGGGGGGTGGGGGGGGGGGGGGGTGGGGGGGGGGGGGGGTGGGGGGGGGGGGGGGTGGGGGGGGGGGGGGGTGGGGGGGGGGGGGGGTGGGGGGGGGGGGGGGTGGGGGGGGGGGGGGGTGGGGGGGGGGGGGGGTGGGGGGGGGGGGGGGTGGGGGGGGGGGGGGGTGGGGGGGGGGGGGGGTGGGGGGGGGGGGGGGTGGGGGGGGGGGGGGGTGGGGGGGGGGGGGGGTGGGGGGGGGGGGGGGTGGGGGGGGGGGGGGGTGGGGGGGGGGGGGGGTGGGGGGGGGGGGGGGTGGGGGGGGGGGGGGGTGGGGGGGGGGGGGGGTGGGGGGGGGGGGGGGTGGGGGGGGGGGGGGGTGGGGGGGGGGGGGGGTGGGGGGGGGGGGGGGTGGGGGGGGGGGGGGGTGGGGGGGGGGGGGGGTGGGGGGGGGGGGGGGTGGGGGGGGGGGGGGGTGGGGGGGGGGGGGGGTGGGGGGGGGGGGGGGTGGGGGGGGGGGGGGGTGGGGGGGGGGGGGGGTGGGGGGGGGGGGGGGTGGGGGGGGGGGGGGGTGGGGGGGGGGGGGGGTGGGGGGGGGGGGGGGTGGGGGGGGGGGGGGGTGGGGGGGGGGGGGGGTGGGGGGGGGGGGGGGTGGGGGGGGGGGGGGGTGGGGGGGGGGGGGGGTGGGGGGGGGGGGGGGTGGGGGGGGGGGGGGGTGGGGGGGGGGGGGGGTGGGGGGGGGGGGGGGTGGGGGGGGGGGGGGGTGGGGGGGGGGGGGGGTGGGGGGGGGGGGGGGTGGGGGGGGGGGGGGGTGGGGGGGGGGGGGGGTGGGGGGGGGGGGGGGTGGGGGGGGGGGGGGGTGGGGGGGGGGGGGGGTGGGGGGGGGGGGGGGTGGGGGGGGGGGGGGGTGGGGGGGGGGGGGGGTGGGGGGGGGGGGGGGTGGGGGGGGGGGGGGGTGGGGGGGGGGGGGGGTGGGGGGGGGGGGGGGTGGGGGGGGGGGGGGGTGGGGGGGGGGGGGGGTGGGGGGGGGGGGGGGTGGGGGGGGGGGGGGGTGGGGGGGGGGGGGGGTGGGGGGGGGGGGGGGTGGGGGGGGGGGGGGGTGGGGGGGGGGGGGGGTGGGGGGGGGGGGGGGTGGGGGGGGGGGGGGGTGGGGGGGGGGGGGGGTGGGGGGGGGGGGGGGTGGGGGGGGGGGGGGGTGGGGGGGGGGGGGGGTGGGGGGGGGGGGGGGTGGGGGGGGGGGGGGGTGGGGGGGGGGGGGGGTGGGGGGGGGGGGGGGTGGGGGGGGGGGGGGGTGGGGGGGGGGGGGGGTGGGGGGGGGGGGGGGTGGGGGGGGGGGGGGGTGGGGGGGGGGGGGGGTGGGGGGGGGGGGGGGTGGGGGGGGGGGGGGGTGGGGGGGGGGGGGGGTGGGGGGGGGGGGGGGTGGGGGGGGGGGGGGGTGGGGGGGGGGGGGGGTGGGGGGGGGGGGGGGTGGGGGGGGGGGGGGGTGGGGGGGGGGGGGGGTGGGGGGGGGGGGGGGTGGGGGGGGGGGGGGGTGGGGGGGGGGGGGGGTGGGGGGGGGGGGGGGTGGGGGGGGGGGGGGGTGGGGGGGGGGGGGGGTGGGGGGGGGGGGGGGTGGGGGGGGGGGGGGGTGGGGGGGGGGGGGGGTGGGGGGGGGGGGGGGTGGGGGGGGGGGGGGGTGGGGGGGGGGGGGGGTGGGGGGGGGGGGGGGTGGGGGGGGGGGGGGGTGGGGGGGGGGGGGGGTGGGGGGGGGGGGGGGTGGGGGGGGGGGGGGGTGGGGGGGGGGGGGGGTGGGGGGGGGGGGGGGTGGGGGGGGGGGGGGGTGGGGGGGGGGGGGGGTGGGGGGGGGGGGGGGTGGGGGGGGGGGGGGGTGGGGGGGGGGGGGGGTGGGGGGGGGGGGGGGTGGGGGGGGGGGGGGGTGGGGGGGGGGGGGGGTGGGGGGGGGGGGGGGTGGGGGGGGGGGGGGGTGGGGGGGGGGGGGGGTGGGGGGGGGGGGGGGTGGGGGGGGGGGGGGGTGGGGGGGGGGGGGGGTGGGGGGGGGGGGGGGTGGGGGGGGGGGGGGGTGGGGGGGGGGGGGGGTGGGGGGGGGGGGGGGTGGGGGGGGGGGGGGGTGGGGGGGGGGGGGGGTGGGGGGGGGGGGGGGTGGGGGGGGGGGGGGGTGGGGGGGGGGGGGGGTGGGGGGGGGGGGGGGTGGGGGGGGGGGGGGGTGGGGGGGGGGGGGGGTGGGGGGGGGGGGGGGTGGGGGGGGGGGGGGGTGGGGGGGGGGGGGGGTGGGGGGGGGGGGGGGTGGGGGGGGGGGGGGGTGGGGGGGGGGGGGGGTGGGGGGGGGGGGGGGTGGGGGGGGGGGGGGGTGGGGGGGGGGGGGGGTGGGGGGGGGGGGGGGTGGGGGGGGGGGGGGGTGGGGGGGGGGGGGGGTGGGGGGGGGGGGGGGTGGGGGGGGGGGGGGGTGGGGGGGGGGGGGGGTGGGGGGGGGGGGGGGTGGGGGGGGGGGGGGGTGGGGGGGGGGGGGGGTGGGGGGGGGGGGGGGTGGGGGGGGGGGGGGGTGGGGGGGGGGGGGGGTGGGGGGGGGGGGGGGTGGGGGGGGGGGGGGGTGGGGGGGGGGGGGGGTGGGGGGGGGGGGGGGTGGGGGGGGGGGGGGGTGGGGGGGGGGGGGGGTGGGGGGGGGGGGGGGTGGGGGGGGGGGGGGGTGGGGGGGGGGGGGGGTGGGGGGGGGGGGGGGTGGGGGGGGGGGGGGGTGGGGGGGGGGGGGGGTGGGGGGGGGGGGGGGTGGGGGGGGGGGGGGGTGGGGGGGGGGGGGGGTGGGGGGGGGGGGGGGTGGGGGGGGGGGGGGGTGGGGGGGGGGGGGGGTGGGGGGGGGGGGGGGTGGGGGGGGGGGGGGGTGGGGGGGGGGGGGGGTGGGGGGGGGGGGGGGTGGGGGGGGGGGGGGGTGGGGGGGGGGGGGGGTGGGGGGGGGGGGGGGTGGGGGGGGGGGGGGGTGGGGGGGGGGGGGGGTGGGGGGGGGGGGGGGTGGGGGGGGGGGGGGGTGGGGGGGGGGGGGGGTGGGGGGGGGGGGGGGTGGGGGGGGGGGGGGGTGGGGGGGGGGGGGGGTGGGGGGGGGGGGGGGTGGGGGGGGGGGGGGGTGGGGGGGGGGGGGGGTGGGGGGGGGGGGGGGTGGGGGGGGGGGGGGGTGGGGGGGGGGGGGGGTGGGGGGGGGGGGGGGTGGGGGGGGGGGGGGGTGGGGGGGGGGGGGGGTGGGGGGGGGGGGGGGTGGGGGGGGGGGGGGGTGGGGGGGGGGGGGGGTGGGGGGGGGGGGGGGTGGGGGGGGGGGGGGGTGGGGGGGGGGGGGGGTGGGGGGGGGGGGGGGTGGGGGGGGGGGGGGGTGGGGGGGGGGGGGGGTGGGGGGGGGGGGGGGTGGGGGGGGGGGGGGGTGGGGGGGGGGGGGGGTGGGGGGGGGGGGGGGTGGGGGGGGGGGGGGGTGGGGGGGGGGGGGGGTGGGGGGGGGGGGGGGTGGGGGGGGGGGGGGGTGGGGGGGGGGGGGGGTGGGGGGGGGGGGGGGTGGGGGGGGGGGGGGGTGGGGGGGGGGGGGGGTGGGGGGGGGGGGGGGTGGGGGGGGGGGGGGGTGGGGGGGGGGGGGGGTGGGGGGGGGGGGGGGTGGGGGGGGGGGGGGGTGGGGGGGGGGGGGGGTGGGGGGGGGGGGGGGTGGGGGGGGGGGGGGGTGGGGGGGGGGGGGGGTGGGGGGGGGGGGGGGTGGGGGGGGGGGGGGGTGGGGGGGGGGGGGGGTGGGGGGGGGGGGGGGTGGGGGGGGGGGGGGGTGGGGGGGGGGGGGGGTGGGGGGGGGGGGGGGTGGGGGGGGGGGGGGGTGGGGGGGGGGGGGGGTGGGGGGGGGGGGGGGTGGGGGGGGGGGGGGGTGGGGGGGGGGGGGGGTGGGGGGGGGGGGGGGTGGGGGGGGGGGGGGGTGGGGGGGGGGGGGGGTGGGGGGGGGGGGGGGTGGGGGGGGGGGGGGGTGGGGGGGGGGGGGGGTGGGGGGGGGGGGGGGTGGGGGGGGGGGGGGGTGGGGGGGGGGGGGGGTGGGGGGGGGGGGGGGTGGGGGGGGGGGGGGGTGGGGGGGGGGGGGGGTGGGGGGGGGGGGGGGTGGGGGGGGGGGGGGGTGGGGGGGGGGGGGGGTGGGGGGGGGGGGGGGTGGGGGGGGGGGGGGGTGGGGGGGGGGGGGGGTGGGGGGGGGGGGGGGTGGGGGGGGGGGGGGGTGGGGGGGGGGGGGGGTGGGGGGGGGGGGGGGTGGGGGGGGGGGGGGGTGGGGGGGGGGGGGGGTGGGGGGGGGGGGGGGTGGGGGGGGGGGGGGGTGGGGGGGGGGGGGGGTGGGGGGGGGGGGGGGTGGGGGGGGGGGGGGGTGGGGGGGGGGGGGGGTGGGGGGGGGGGGGGGTGGGGGGGGGGGGGGGTGGGGGGGGGGGGGGGTGGGGGGGGGGGGGGGTGGGGGGGGGGGGGGGTGGGGGGGGGGGGGGGTGGGGGGGGGGGGGGGTGGGGGGGGGGGGGGGTGGGGGGGGGGGGGGGTGGGGGGGGGGGGGGGTGGGGGGGGGGGGGGGTGGGGGGGGGGGGGGGTGGGGGGGGGGGGGGGTGGGGGGGGGGGGGGGTGGGGGGGGGGGGGGGTGGGGGGGGGGGGGGGTGGGGGGGGGGGGGGGTGGGGGGGGGGGGGGGTGGGGGGGGGGGGGGGTGGGGGGGGGGGGGGGTGGGGGGGGGGGGGGGTGGGGGGGGGGGGGGGTGGGGGGGGGGGGGGGTGGGGGGGGGGGGGGGTGGGGGGGGGGGGGGGTGGGGGGGGGGGGGGGTGGGGGGGGGGGGGGGTGGGGGGGGGGGGGGGTGGGGGGGGGGGGGGGTGGGGGGGGGGGGGGGTGGGGGGGGGGGGGGGTGGGGGGGGGGGGGGGTGGGGGGGGGGGGGGGTGGGGGGGGGGGGGGGTGGGGGGGGGGGGGGGTGGGGGGGGGGGGGGGTGGGGGGGGGGGGGGGTGGGGGGGGGGGGGGGTGGGGGGGGGGGGGGGTGGGGGGGGGGGGGGGTGGGGGGGGGGGGGGGTGGGGGGGGGGGGGGGTGGGGGGGGGGGGGGGTGGGGGGGGGGGGGGGTGGGGGGGGGGGGGGGTGGGGGGGGGGGGGGGTGGGGGGGGGGGGGGGTGGGGGGGGGGGGGGGTGGGGGGGGGGGGGGGTGGGGGGGGGGGGGGGTGGGGGGGGGGGGGGGTGGGGGGGGGGGGGGGTGGGGGGGGGGGGGGGTGGGGGGGGGGGGGGGTGGGGGGGGGGGGGGGTGGGGGGGGGGGGGGGTGGGGGGGGGGGGGGGTGGGGGGGGGGGGGGGTGGGGGGGGGGGGGGGTGGGGGGGGGGGGGGGTGGGGGGGGGGGGGGGTGGGGGGGGGGGGGGGTGGGGGGGGGGGGGGGTGGGGGGGGGGGGGGGTGGGGGGGGGGGGGGGTGGGGGGGGGGGGGGGTGGGGGGGGGGGGGGGTGGGGGGGGGGGGGGGTGGGGGGGGGGGGGGGTGGGGGGGGGGGGGGGTGGGGGGGGGGGGGGGTGGGGGGGGGGGGGGGTGGGGGGGGGGGGGGGTGGGGGGGGGGGGGGGTGGGGGGGGGGGGGGGTGGGGGGGGGGGGGGGTGGGGGGGGGGGGGGGTGGGGGGGGGGGGGGGTGGGGGGGGGGGGGGGTGGGGGGGGGGGGGGGTGGGGGGGGGGGGGGGTGGGGGGGGGGGGGGGTGGGGGGGGGGGGGGGTGGGGGGGGGGGGGGGTGGGGGGGGGGGGGGGTGGGGGGGGGGGGGGGTGGGGGGGGGGGGGGGTGGGGGGGGGGGGGGGTGGGGGGGGGGGGGGGTGGGGGGGGGGGGGGGTGGGGGGGGGGGGGGGTGGGGGGGGGGGGGGGTGGGGGGGGGGGGGGGTGGGGGGGGGGGGGGGTGGGGGGGGGGGGGGGTGGGGGGGGGGGGGGGTGGGGGGGGGGGGGGGTGGGGGGGGGGGGGGGTGGGGGGGGGGGGGGGTGGGGGGGGGGGGGGGTGGGGGGGGGGGGGGGTGGGGGGGGGGGGGGGTGGGGGGGGGGGGGGGTGGGGGGGGGGGGGGGTGGGGGGGGGGGGGGGTGGGGGGGGGGGGGGGTGGGGGGGGGGGGGGGTGGGGGGGGGGGGGGGTGGGGGGGGGGGGGGGTGGGGGGGGGGGGGGGTGGGGGGGGGGGGGGGTGGGGGGGGGGGGGGGTGGGGGGGGGGGGGGGTGGGGGGGGGGGGGGGTGGGGGGGGGGGGGGGTGGGGGGGGGGGGGGGTGGGGGGGGGGGGGGGTGGGGGGGGGGGGGGGTGGGGGGGGGGGGGGGTGGGGGGGGGGGGGGGTGGGGGGGGGGGGGGGTGGGGGGGGGGGGGGGTGGGGGGGGGGGGGGGTGGGGGGGGGGGGGGGTGGGGGGGGGGGGGGGTGGGGGGGGGGGGGGGTGGGGGGGGGGGGGGGTGGGGGGGGGGGGGGGTGGGGGGGGGGGGGGGTGGGGGGGGGGGGGGGTGGGGGGGGGGGGGGGTGGGGGGGGGGGGGGGTGGGGGGGGGGGGGGGTGGGGGGGGGGGGGGGTGGGGGGGGGGGGGGGTGGGGGGGGGGGGGGGTGGGGGGGGGGGGGGGTGGGGGGGGGGGGGGGTGGGGGGGGGGGGGGGTGGGGGGGGGGGGGGGTGGGGGGGGGGGGGGGTGGGGGGGGGGGGGGGTGGGGGGGGGGGGGGGTGGGGGGGGGGGGGGGTGGGGGGGGGGGGGGGTGGGGGGGGGGGGGGGTGGGGGGGGGGGGGGGTGGGGGGGGGGGGGGGTGGGGGGGGGGGGGGGTGGGGGGGGGGGGGGGTGGGGGGGGGGGGGGGTGGGGGGGGGGGGGGGTGGGGGGGGGGGGGGGTGGGGGGGGGGGGGGGTGGGGGGGGGGGGGGGTGGGGGGGGGGGGGGGTGGGGGGGGGGGGGGGTGGGGGGGGGGGGGGGTGGGGGGGGGGGGGGGTGGGGGGGGGGGGGGGTGGGGGGGGGGGGGGGTGGGGGGGGGGGGGGGTGGGGGGGGGGGGGGGTGGGGGGGGGGGGGGGTGGGGGGGGGGGGGGGTGGGGGGGGGGGGGGGTGGGGGGGGGGGGGGGTGGGGGGGGGGGGGGGTGGGGGGGGGGGGGGGTGGGGGGGGGGGGGGGTGGGGGGGGGGGGGGGTGGGGGGGGGGGGGGGTGGGGGGGGGGGGGGGTGGGGGGGGGGGGGGGTGGGGGGGGGGGGGGGTGGGGGGGGGGGGGGGTGGGGGGGGGGGGGGGTGGGGGGTGGTGGGGGGGGGGGGTGGGGGCGGGAGGTGGGTGGTGGGTGGGGGGGGGGGGGGGGGGGGGGGGGGGGGGGTGGGGGTGGGGGGGGGTGGGGGTGGGGGGGGGGGGGGGGGGGGGGGGGGGGGGGGGGGGGGGGGGGGGCCGGGCGGGGCGGGGGGGGGGGCGGGGGGGGGGCGGGGGGGGGGGTGGGGGGGCAATTGGCCATGCTGGCAGGGGCTGATGGGATTTGTAGTCCATGAACATCTGGAGAGCCGCAGGTTGCAGACCCCTGAACTAGCCATTTCAATGGGTGCTGCATGAACATTCTTCCAATCCAGATGCCAGGCCTGCATTCATAGAGCCCCGAGAGAAATCAGTAGTCTTACAGTTCAGCAGTTTGGGAAGGAGAGTGAGGGGCAGATCTGTAAAAGACTCGCAAGATGGGCAGGAAGAGAGCAGCCCTCATCTTGTAACCAAATATTTATAACTTCTATACACTGAGGTTCTATTTAAACATCATTAAGAAAGTAACAGAGCCAACCTAAGAGAGAGGCTAAGAGAGGTGGACTCTAATTTGGGGAACTGAGTTTGATTCTCCATTCTTCCACATGAAGCCTGCAAGGTGACCTTGTGCCAGTCACAGTTCTCTCAGAACTCTCTCTGCCCATCTGGAGGCAGGCAGTGACAAACCACCTCTGTGGTCTCTTGCCTTGAAAACCCTGTGGAGTTGCCGTAAGCCTTGACAGCCCTTCTCGCCACAAATAACCTAAGTGGACCAGGACTTTTTCCTCTTGTGCCAAAATCAGATGTTGACTAGATGGCTCTTCAGCGTGCCTTTCCCAGCATCTAGGCATGCAGGAATCCGGGGGTGAAGACTTGCACGGCATGGAGATACCCCTCCCCGTCTGCACATCCAAGTGTCCTTAAAGGCAGCGATTCTGTTCCATCAATAGTCTTTCAAGATGCCTCTGAGAATTCCATAAGCAGGGATAAAAAGCACCCTCAGGTAGCTAGAGGCATTTTGAGCAGAGGAGGAAGGCAGGGAGCTCCTTTGTGGCATCCAGATGAGGTCTGGGCTGAACTTCTATCCCTCCTCTGTTTTGATTATTTCTGGGAATGGCCAGAGGCAGGAGCCCTTTGGCATGAATTGAAGAGCAAGGGCCAAAGGGCTCTTGGTCTATGATTCATTTCCTGTGGCCCTGATTAAGCTGGACCAGCAGATCCAGAACAAGGCTGGGAAGCGGATGCGTTGTAGCCTTTGTGGAGAGCCAGAAAAGATAGAGAAAAGCCAGGTATAAAAACCAGCTCTTCTTCATTTAAATGGTGTTTTTATATGTTGTAAGCCATGTTGGGGGCCATTGGGGAAAAAGTGGGGTAAAAATAAATAGAGTGACCTTCCTCAATTGCCCATCTCAAGCATCTGGTATTCTGAGGTACACTTCCTCTCTTTATGGAGGTTCTATTTAGCTATCATGGCACATAATAGCCATTGATCATTGATCTATACTTCCACAAATTAATCCTTTTAAAAAGCTATCTGAGCTAGTCCCCTCATCTTGCACTAGTGAATCCTGTATGTTAGTTACACATTGCATGGAGAAATCAGTGTCAGCTGTAATTGCTCAACAAAATAGAAGGCCTTTCTTTCTTTCTTTCTTTCTTTCTTTCTTTCTTTCTTTCTTTCTTTCTTTCTTTCTTTCTTTCTTTCTTTCTTTCTTTCTTTCTTTCTTGCCTTGAAAACCCTGTGGAGCAACAGTGGCGTAGTGGTTAAGAGCAGGTGCATTCTAATCTGGAGGAACCGGGTTTGATTCCCCGCTCTGCCGCTTGAGCTGTGGAGGCTTATCTGGGGAATTCAAATTAGCCTGTGCACTCCCACACATGCCAGTTGGGTGACCTTCGGCTAGTCACAGTTCTTTGGAGTTCTTTCAGCCCCACCTACCTCACAAGGTGTTTGTTGTGAGGGGGGAAGGGCAAGGAGATTGTAAGCCCCTTTGAGTCTCCTACAGGAGAGAAAGGGGGGGGGGATATAAATCCAAATTATTCTCCTTCCTTCCTTCCTTCCTTCCTTCCTTCCTTCCTTCCTTCCTTCCTAGTAGATCAGCATTATAGTTTCACTATTTGGAATCCACACCAAGGAAGATTTGTAGAAATCTATGATTTTGACCCCCCCCCCCCCCCCCCCCCAAAAAAAAAAAAATTACCTGAACAAAGTTGTTTGTTGGCAAGAGTTGCCAATCTCATTTGCTTGGTAATGACTTGAAATTTATGACTTAATGAAAATAACCTACTGGGAGAATATTGTGACAAGACTCGTTCGCTCTGGGTTACAACCGCCTTGTGGAACAGGCTGGAGATAACGACGGAATGGGAAAATTGCTAACTTAATTCTTTCGTCCCTGGCAGATAATGAAGATCTGGGCTGGCTTGCAGTTAATGGGAAGTGGTACCTTTTAAGTCAGATTGGCTGCTTTGATAGGTAGGATGCACAGACAGTGCAATTAGCCTTCAGTTGATTGTATAATTGAGCTGATCGTTTGCAGAGAATGAGGGAAAATTCATCTTCTGTTCTTTTGTATGCTGGGTTGGATCTCCCTGGCTAGCAGACATTACGTAGCAAGAAAACAACGGCTCAGAAGAAATTTCCTAGATGTTCCGCTCTGGTGTGTGCCTGACTCATTTGTTTACACTTGGATCAAACTAGATTGGATGCTGGAGATCTGTGATTGGGAGTCTTGGACTGCAGTCTTAACGCTTTCCTGGAAGTAAGCCCAGGAGGGCTTAGTTCTGAGTAGCCCTATTTAGGTTTGCTCCCTAGAAATGAAATGTAGAGCAAGAAAGCAGCAGGAGGTGGAGTGTGTGCATAGGGGCAGCAGTGCCAGGAAGGGGATGGATGTACTGTTTTTCCCTTGCACCAGAGGTGGGATCCAGCAGGTTCTCACCAGTTCCCGAGAGTGGGTTACTAATTATTTGTGTGTGCCGAGGGGGGGTTACTAATTGGGTCTGCTTTTCCATTAGAAATTCCATTAGGTCCAAAAATCATCAAGTCCTGCTGTTTCCTATGTGGCTGGTTAGCGAAGGTAGAAAACGGGATAATTCTCCCTGCTGGGCTGTTTTAAAAACATGTTTTAGAAATATGGTCAAGTTCCTTGTTTAAGGAAAGTATCCTTCTTTTGATTTCTAGAAACAAAATTAAGTATTTGAAAGTATTAAGTATTTGACAGGCAGTCAATTCGAGGAGAAGTAGTTGTTTCTGTTGGCAGTAGACGATAGGACTTGCTAGAATGAGTTTAAATTATGGACAGAAAGATACCAGCTGGAAATTAGGAACTTTTTTTTACAGTAAGAGTTTTTTACAGTAACAGAGAAATTATGAATGCCCCGCCCCCGGAATGCCCGGCCACGCCCCCGTCGTACCCTGCCCCGCCCCATTGGCGCTACGCCACTGTTTGAATCCCACCACCATGGGAACCTGCTGCTAAAATTTTTGGATCCCACCACTGCCTTGCACGATTTCAATGATTGAAAATGCCCTGTAGGGTTGCCAACCTTCAGGTGGGATCTGGAGTTCTCCCAGAGTTGCAAGACTAAAAAGGACAGTTTCCATGGAAGGATTGGCTTCTTCTGAGGGTGGGCTTTATGACATTATATTCCATCCTTTCCCAAACCCCACACTTCCCAGGTTCCCCCCCCCCCAAACTTCCAGGAATTTCATAACTCAAGAGTTGGCAACCTTACTTCCTAGGTTGCTTGGCGCCCCAATAGGGACAAAAGAGATGTGCGTAATGGCATTGTATAGCCCAGTCTAATAAGAACTTGGAAGCTACCGTGTTTCCCCGAATATAAGACAGTGTCTTATATTAATTTTTGCTCCCAAAGATGTGCTATGTCTTATTTTCAGGGGATGTCTTATTTTTCTGTGTTCTGTTCATCAGGCATGCTTCCAAACAAAAACTTTGCTATGTCTTACTTTTGGGGGATGCCTTATATTTCACACTTCAGCAAAACCTCTACTATGTCTTATTTTCCGGGGATGTCTTATATTCGGGGAAACAGGGTAAGCTGGATAAGTATTTGGAAAGGAGACCTCCAGCAAAGACTCTGCTGAAGAAGGAAACCCAGCTCTGCTCAATCACTTGCCTTCAAAACCCCACCGGGGCCCTCTAAAAGTTGGCTGTGACTTGATGGCACTTTACAACACACACACACACACACACACACACACACACACACACACACACACCTGCATTGTGCGTATCTTTTCCCTGCCATGGCAAAAAAAAAAATTCCACTGGAGACAATTTCTTGTGAAGAAGCAGCCGGACTGTGATCCAGATTGCCCCCATGCTGCTTTTAGGATCACATAGCACCAGTGGTGGGATCCAAAAATTTTAGTAACAGGTTCCCATGGTGGCGGGATTCAAACAGTGACGTAGCGCCAATGGGGCTGGGTGGGGCATGACGGGGGCGTGGCTGGACATTCCAGGGGCGGGACGTTAATCATTTCTCTGTTACTGTAAAAAACTCTTAGGCTCATTCCGCACACGCAAAATAATGCACTTTCAAGCTGCTTTCACAACTGTTTTTGCCATTCCGCACATCTTCAAAGAGCCCTGAAAGCAGCTTGAAAGTGCATTATTCTGCGTGTGCGGAATGAGCTTTACTGTAAAAAAAAAGTTCCTAATTTCCAGCTGGTATCTTTCTGTCCATAATTTAAACTCATTCTAGCAAGTCCTATCGTCTACTGCCAACAGAAACAACTACTTCTCCTCGAATTGACTGCCTGTCAAATACTTAATACTTTCAAATATTTAATTTTGTTTCTAGAAATCAAAAGAAGGATACTTTCCTTAAACAAGGAACTTGACCATATTTCTAAAACATGTTTTTAAAACAGCCCAACAGGGAGAATAATCCCGTTTTCTACCTTTGCTAACCAGCCACATAGGAAACAACAGGACTTTATGATTTTTGGACCTAATGGAATTTCTAACGGAAAAGCGGACCCAATTAGTAACCCCCTCTCGGCACTCACAAATAATTAGTAACCCACTCTCGGGAACTGGTGAGAACCTGCTGGATCCCACCTCTGCGTAGCACCCCTGGAGTTTGAAGCATAGACAATATTGAACCAGCTGGACTGCTGTTGTGACTCAGTATAAGGAGGTTCATAGGTTACTGAATTGGCAACCTGGCTTTGGATTTAATCCATACTAAATTGCAAATGGTATCTGGATTTCCTTCCCGCTGCAGCCTCGCTGTATGTTGTTCTTCAGGGTCTCCGATCTCCCTGCAGCAATATTTTGGAGATTAGTCACAGCAAGTACCTACATTCTGAAGAACTCGTGTGCAGCAGCTCAGAGAGACATGAAATTTAAAAGAGGGAATGTTGAGAGGCATTGACCATCTTTTAACAAAGATTTTCGATGTACCCTTTAATCTTTAATACACGGGAGTCATCTTTTTTTACTTGCGCTTCTAGCAACAGCCGAGATTACAAAGGCTTTCCCATGCATGGCATAAAATGTTTTATATTTAAAAGTGTCCTAAGTCTTAAAGCCATTAGTGTCATTGAGACGTATGTCTTTAATTCGGAGAACTGCTCCAAATTTGGTACACTGTGCAAACACTGGGAGGAAACAGACAAACATTTTTTAACATCCCTGGGCAATTACGGTGGCGTCTTGTACAGATTAAAAAAATATCACTGGGTTTTATTTTTTCTGTAATTAAAGATGGGACAAACTTCTTTTAAACATTTTGAGAAGCCGCTTAATTACATGATTATTCTTTAGAAGTTGCAGTGGCTTATGCAATGAATTGGTAATTAGCAACTTCTTCAATGTAGCTTGCATGTGTGTCGGGCAAACCACTTTGTTAATGTTGGGAAAGTGTGTGGAAGATTTACTGCCTCCTATAACAGCAAATTATTATAATGTTTAATATTCCAAGGGCGCAAAACAATAGGCTATAAGACAGCCATATAATTGTTGGATTAGTCGCTTGCAATCTAGTTCCAATTTTTTTATTTAATTTTTTTTTGTTTCTTTGAGCTTTACAAGGCTTACTTATCTTACTTACAACTAGAGCTCAGTAGAAACTACTCATGGGTGTGCGTATGCGTGTGCATGCAGATAAGAACATAAGAACATAAGAACAAGCCAGCTGGATCAGACCAGAGTCCATCTAGTCCAGCTCTCTGCTACTCGCAGTGGCCCACCAGGTGCCTTTGGGAGCTCACATGCAGGATGTGAAAGCAATGGCCTTCTGCGGCTGCTGCTCCTGAGCACCTGGACTGTTAAGGCATTTGCAATCTCAGACCAAGGAGGATCAAGATTGGTAGCCAGAGATCGACTTCTCCTCCATAAATCTGTCCAAGCCCTTTTTAAAGCTATCCAGGGAAGTTTCTTGTGATGAGATGTTTGCGGCAATCATTTTTTTTTAAAAAAAAAACTGCACTGTCAATCAGAAGCTTTGAGAGCAAGAACCCTGCCTGGCCTGTCTGACTTTCTAAAAAGACTTGGCAGGTGCCAGGACTGGGGACTATGGGTGCCACACTGGGAACCTCTGCTATAGGACCTTTGTTACTAAGAACCTGAGGAATGGTATGACTCAGATGCTCATATCACACGTTGCTATCAAGGCATATGAAAGCAGCTTGTCGGGAAGAATTCTTGGTAGCTGCCAAATACCCACAAATCCCAGTGTGAAGTAAGAAAATAGCCCTTTCGTCGTAGTTTTGTTATTGATTGCTAGATGGAGTGAGTGACAACTGCAGGCTGTGGCAACCTATGGGAGTCAAATCAATTGTTTGCTCATTTCCTCGCCCCCTATCCCTTGTTCTGTGTTAGGTGCCACTCTAAAAAACTCTGTGTTTTATAGTGGAGTGTTGATACTGTATGCTGTTGTGATGCCTGGGCTCTGTTGGTGGGTCTTCAGTCTGGTCTGTGGAGAGGTGTATGGGAATGGCACTTTTGATGAGTCCATTTGGACTAAACTATTGATGAGACTCTGAATGGCTGCTGTATCTATCTGTCTTTTATGGACAATTGTTTTATTGTATTTATTGTTTTATTGTATTTATTGTATTTTGGAATGCCAATAAAGGCTATCATGACCTACATAGCAATGGAATCCTGTTTTGTGCACCTCAGGGCCTAATTAGATAAAATTCCCTGTGTCAGTAGCATTCAGGTTTCATGTGACAGTGACCCACAAGACTAACTTTATTTGGGAGGGTGACACACTTAAAAAAAAACACTGGGCATGCATATATCAATAAAACTGAAAAGGCCTGGGTCTCATTTTCACAGGCTTCGTGACTGTGGTCGATTCCGCACTTGCGTTATCGACCTAAGTTCGAGCTGCGTTCGATCTAAGTGCTCCACACAGCCACTGAGATCGACGTGGTTTTGTACCAGCTTCGCCCCGTGTAACGGTCAAATTTCCGACTCCAGTTGGGAACTACTACTTTTTCAGGGAACCAAGCTCGAACTCAGCTCGATTCCAGTAAAGTGTGGAATCTTTGGTGCCAGGAGTCCCTCATTCAGCCAATCACAGCTGAGTGTTTCGGGCATGCGTACAGCTGGCCAATCAAAAACGCCACTTTCGTCCCTCCATTCCTGTGGCAGTTTTTTTTATAACGTGTGTGAGGATAGACGGAACATGGCCGTAGAACAGTAGCCAATTGGAACGGAGCGGCGAAGAGGCACCGGATGATTCCGCCCTCTGAGCTGGGATCAAGCTGGTTGCAGTGGGGAACAACAATGGCTTCGACCTAGGTTAGTACCCTTCTCAGGGAACTGGGTCGAACCTTTTTTACTCATGTGCAGAATCGCCCTGTGTTTGGGTTTAGGACAAACAGGCTGGTAGATGCTGACCAATCTGGGGAGGAGAAACAACCAGCAGTTTTGCCAGACCATGTCACTGAACAGACCCGAGAGAAGGTAAAGAACTGAACAAAGCAATTTTAGGGGAAAATGTCTCCCTTGCAGAAGTTGTTGTTTTCCGCCCAGAAATCAATACCAGGCAATAGTTCAAAGAGTTCTACAAATTACTGAGGTAGTGAATTCTTGTCCTCTTCCAGGGCCATGTTTACAAAAATAGTTACTTCAGTTCAACAAGTCCAGCACTTTTTAACTCCTCATTTCTTCTTGCTGAAGCTTAGGCCGAATTCCCACTGAAAATTTGATCTAGATACAACCAAGTTTCAAAAGAATCGGCACCTTTTCATCCAGGTTCCAACATCCTCACTGCAGCATGTTTCTAGTGAAGACGTCTAGGCCTGCCCCTTGGGGGTGGGGGTGCAATTGTTAAGCTAGCAGCACCCCTGCTGTCAGGGGTGCAATTGTTAAGCTAGCAGCACCAAAAATTCAGAGTATCTTTGGGAGACCCTCCTGATGATACCACCCAGGTTTGGTGAAGTTTGCTTCATGGGGGTCAAAGTTATGGACCCTCAAATGTGTAGCCCCCATCTCCTATTAGCTCCCATTGGAAACAATGGGGGATTGGGGCACCCCCTTTGGGAGTCCATAGCTTTGGACCCCCTGGACGAAACCTGGGTGGTATCAATAGGAGACTCTGCTGATGATACCACCCAGGTTTGGTGAAGTTTGGTTCATGGGGGCCAAAGTTATGGACCCTCAAATGTGTACCCCCCATCTCCCATTGGAGTGGTGTTTTTTTTTTTTTAAAAAAAGGGCGCATATACAAGCAGGTCCAGGAAAATCCCGTGATAGGGGGCGGGGGAGCGCCAGAAATGGGACTGATCTGTTTTCTGCGGTTCGGCAGTGGGGAGATCGCGAGGAAACCTGGATATTTCGGGTGACTATCCCAGGATTAATCGCCAGTGGGAAATCGCCCTTAGAGGGAGAAGCAAACTGATTCCTCTTTAAAGATTACCCAGCATTCTTCCAAGGCCCTATACCACATTAACTCCTAGGATGCAAGCGTCTATAAAACCTTTAAACCTCTTTACAGAGGAGTGGACACCTTTATTTCTGCAGAGATGACAAGATTGGCCCCCGTCCCTTCTCAGAATGGCTCTCTGTGTTTCAGAGAAGTTCAAATACTTTCTACCACATATCTGGAGTGCAATCACAGCACGAGAAACAGTGAGGTAAATATCAGTGTAATTAGATTAAGATTTAGATGTGCCAATTGTCCTTGCAAAGTATAATTCTGAGAATGCTAATCTATTAAATTATTACCTACTGAATGGGCTCGGTGAGATTATCTGAAGGCTTTAACTGAAACAACTAATCTGTCTTCTTCCTTATAATTGGAGTGGTGTGTTGCAAATAATTTCTATCTGTGTGGACCAGATTTCTCTGATTGGAGGTTTTATAGACATGTGCCTACCTAGAGGAGCTAATGTGGTTTAGTTTCGTGGAAGCTTGCTGGGTAATCTGGAGCACACTTTCATCCCAGCCTACCAATTAGGGTTGTTGTGAGCATAAAACAGAGGACCGGAAAATAATGTAAGGTCCTTTGGGTCCCCTCTGGAAAGAAAAGGAGTGAATAAATAAATGTAAATTTAAAAAAAGTAAATAAGTATCCAGGACCATCAGAAGCGGTGCTAGAGAGAATTACCTTTCAACCTTTTCTGGTGCCCCATCTATAGTGGATCTTTTTCTGGTGGCTCCTTTCTGGCCCCTCTATAGATATTCTGACCTAATGAATGGATTGTACCATGTCAGACTACTCATGGGGTGTTTAATAGCTCCCACAGAAAAAAAACACCCTAGTACATAAGTAGTACATACTGAGCCTTCTCGTTGACATACTAATTTTCTAAGTCAGGGGTCTGCAACCTGTGGCTCTCCAGATGTTCTTGGACTACAAATCCCATCAGCCCCTGGCAGCATGTGCTGGCAGGGGTTGATGGGATTTGTAGTCCATGAACATCTAGAGAGCCGTAGGTTGCAGACCCCTGTTCTAGGTGGAGAGAATTGTTTTGTATGAAAAAGCGCATTCAGGATATGGTCCATCCTCCATCTACAGGGGAGGGGCTGTGGCTCAGTGGTAGAGCATCTGCTTGGCATGCGGAAGGTCCCAGGTTCAATCCCTGTCATCTCCAGTTAAAGATCAGGTAATAGGTCATGTGAATGACCTCACCTCCCATCCTGGGGAGCTGCTGCTTGTCTGGGTTAGGCAGCACTGACCCTAATGGGCCAATGGTCTGATTCAGCATATGGTCGTTTCATGTGTTCAGTCTGAAATGGCACAGTCAGGATTCAGAAGGAATACTTCAGTGGTTCTCAACCTTCCTAATGCTGCGACCCTTTAATACAGTTCCTCATGTTGTGGTGACCCCCAACCCTAACATTTGTCCATTTTACAGATGGAGAACACTGATGCAGAGAGTCTTAGGCGACCCCTGTGAAAGGGTCGTTAGAACCCCAAAGGGGTTCCGACCCACAGGTTGAGAACCACTGGAATACATGGAGCCCTTTCTCCTGTGCCCTGCTGATAAAACTTCCGACAGACATCTCGTTGGTCACTGTGGAAAACAGGGTGCTTGGCAGATCTTTGCTCTGATCCAGCAGGGCTCTCCTTCAGTTTAGATGAAAGGCAGTTTGACACCCTGGCACCCTTTTTAAGGCTGAACAGACTCAAACAAAGTTGACTTTATAGAAAAAGAACAAACTTTATTGATTTATGTCGCCCATCTACAGGGTGCTGGAACTGAGGGTTCTTGCCCTCAGTCCCAGTATATATAGGGTGTTTTGAACAGGCAGTCGTAGCTGCGATTGGCCCTTTCTCCCGCCACCGTGAAGGAGCAGGAACTGGTGGATTCTGGGAAACGCAGTCCTGACACCTTTAGCTCTATACTTAGGGTTGCTACCAGCCAGGTGAGGACTGGAGATGTACCAGAATTGCAACTGACCTATATATGTAGACTATAAAAAAAGGTTGGTTCCCTTGGAGAAAATGGTAGCTGTGAAAGATGGACTGTAGCTCTGGGTTGGGAAATACCTGGAGATGTTGGGGGTAGAGCTTGAGGAGAGGGGGTATTGGGGAGGGGGAGACTTCAATGGGATATAATGCCATAGAGCCCCCTTCCAAAGAAACCATTTTCTCAGGAGGAACTGATCTCTGGGGCCTTCCGCATTGTAGGAGTCGACCTTAGATCGACTTGAGTCCGACCCGAGTCCTCCGCACAGACGTAGTGTCGGACTCGTGTCTGACTTGACTCACCCCCCTCTCGCCGTTGAATTTCTGAGCTCAACTGGGGGGGTCAAGTCGACCGGCGGACTCGGGTTGCGCTCGAGCTGAAGCTGACGGAGTGCGGAATCTCCGTCGACTCGACTCTGCCATCTAGCCAATCACAGCTAAGTATTTCGCCCATGCGCAGAAACGGGAGACTCGTGGCAGCGGCAAGAAGCTTTGGGCATGCGCAGAAACAGGAGACTCGTAGCGGCGGCGAGAAGCTTTGGGCATGCGCAGGGAGGTGGTCCCACCCTCTGAGCTCGGCTCTGGAGACACAAGTCAGCTGCTGTGTGGAGGAACGGGAGGACTCGAGTTGACGTACGATTCCACCGACACGAGTCGACCCTGAGTCGCCTCGTGTGTCCGGAAGGGACCTCTGTAACCTGGTGATCAGCTGTAATTCTGGGAGATCTCCAGCCACCATCTGGACGTTGGCAACCCTAACCATACGGTATTATATCCCATTAGGTCCCTCCCATCTCCCAACCCTGCCCTCCATAGACTCCGCCCCCAAATCTCCCAACCCAGAGTTGGCAACCCTGTATCTAAGTCCTTCCATCGGGTGTTCACTACTTGCCGGTAGCAAAGTCATGTGATCAGTCGCGGATGTGGATGGGCCGCCACGGAAACAGCCTAACAGATGGACCACTGACACACCTCAAATGCAAAGCTTTCAAAGGAGTCTGTTGGCATATTTGTTTGCCCAGTCATCACATGCCAGCTATAATATCAAGCAGGGGTGTAACGAGGCAAACGGTAGCCCTGGGCAACACCTGAGTTGGATGCCCCCCCATGGGTGGCCACTCCACCACGACCAAATTTCTTTTTGTACCAGGACATTGGTGCCTGCAGGGGGTGAATTTTTAAACATGTCAGCACCAAATTTTCAGTGTATCATCAGGAGACTGTCCTTATGCTACTCCCCAGGTTTGGTGAGGTTTGGTTCAAGGAATCCAAAGTTATGGACTCCCAAAGGGGGTGCCCCATCCCTCATTGTTTCCAATGGGAGTTAATAGGAGATGGGGGCTACAGTTTTGAGGGTCCATAACTTTGCCCCCCCCCCCGAACCAAACTGTACTAAACCTGGGGGGTATCATCAGGACAGTCTCCTGATGATACCCTGAAAGTTTTGAGACTGTGCCTTCAGAAATGTGCCCCCCCAGCCTGCAACCCCCATTGACAGCAATACAGAAAACTCAATGCAGAACAAAGATTCTTGGGCAAATTTCTGGGATGTTCCTGCAGGGGGGCATTTTAATGGCCAGCATCAATATTTTGTGGTATCATTTTCCGGAAACTGTCTCTATAACTCCCCCAGGTTTGGTGAAGTTTGGTTTGGGGGGGGCAAAGTTATGGACCCTCAAAACTGTAGCCCCATCTCCTATTAGCTCCCATTGGAAACAATGGGGGATGGGGCACCCCCTTTGGGAGTCCATAACTTTGAACTCCTTGAACCAAGCCTCACCAAACTTGGGGGATAGCATAAGGACAGTCTCCTGATGATACGCTGCCTAAAAACTGCACCCCCTGCAGGCCAAAAATTGAAAACCACTAAAAATACCCAAAAACGAACCCTGCATTTTGATACCCCCCACAAGGTGGTGCCCTGGGCAGCTGCCCACCTTGCCCAATGGGCATTACGCCCCTGATATCAAGTGACAATGTGCATGTGTGAATGGACCAGCCTGTCACCCTGACAGGCCCGTCACACCATGCTCTCCAAATTGCCAGGATTTTCAACAGAGCTGTTGGAACCAACAGGACAAAAAACAAAAACCTGAAGCAACCGCTTGTATCAGGAGCTTCATTTTGACTGCAGCCACCGCCAGACAAGGAGTTCTCTCTTCTTCTTGTTTGAAATGAGAAGGGATAAGTTTACAGCCACCATGTGCCTTGAAGCCAGAACATTTATTCATGGATCAATGGGTGGCGCCGCTTGAGAGGAACACAGCCTTGGAAGTTTTAGTGCTGTCAGTCGGTTTTGAAGTCAGACCGGGGGAGGCTTCTCTGATACTTGCAAGCTGTCTTGGAAAAGGGAAAAGGAAATGCAAGATCAAAGAGAGGACCCAATTACAGAGACTAAGTAGGAAGGCTTTCTTTCCTTCTGTCTCCTACCATGCAGACATCAGTGATTGTTTCATATTTAGGCCTGTGCCAGAAAAACAAAGACTTGCGAAGGGTTAATCAACAAGGAAATGCATCAGCCAATTAAAGTATGTGTACTCTGAAGCAAGTCCCATTGATTCTAGTACCTGCACCTTTTTTGGGTGGGTGGGTGGGTGGGGGGAGATGTCAATTAAACCGTATAAATTGCCTTTGAAGCCAGCCTCAGACGCTTATGAAGAATACTTCAAATTTATACAGTGATTGCTCTGGAAGGCCATTTATTATGCCTGACAGCAACCCTGAAAGGTGGGCCAGTGTTATGTATTTCAAGTGTGGAGCTGAACTGGGCAAAAAGTCACAGAAGTGCCTAAAGCCACATTTGATGTATTTGATGCAAAGACTCCAATGCTTGTAGAGAGCACGCCTAAGCAGGTTTACTCAGAAGTAAGCCCCCTTTTATTCAGTGGATCTTTCTCCCAGAAAAAGTGGTCTTAGGATTACAGCTCTAGCTTCTAAACCACACCTCAAGAGGTCTCCTGCTGCTTACTTCGGGCAAAGACAATGTTTTTTGAACACAGGTGATTTTAAAATACTTATCTGGCAATGTCAGGGATTGAACCAGGTACCTTCTGCACAGCCCCAAGGAGCTTGTCTAAAAGGGTCTCTGTTCTCTTTCATGAAACTGAAATAAGTGTCGTGACTCCATTTTGGATATAGGAGGGCCTTATCAGGGTCTTTTGGAAACCACAGAAGAGCATAACGCTTACAGCCCATTGGCTCAATGGCAACATGCATGTTTTACATGCTGAGTTCAGTCTTGTTAAAGGATCTCAGGCAGCAGATTCTAGGGAAGGCACTGGAAATTGGGTGCACCACTTCCACACTGACAGAGTTGTACTGGTTTCTATCTAGGTTCACCTCAGTGTATCCGCACTGCAACTGAGCTCAACGTTGTTTTGTCTCAGTTCCCCCACCCCCCCCTCAGAACTATGACATCCCTGTCGCAGTTATGAACGGCACCTTTCTGCTGGAACAAGGTCGATACCGCTTCGAAGTGCGGACGTGTTGAAACGACACCTCATCCGTTCAACCAATCAGGCGCTGCTTTTGTGGCATGCGCAGAATGGGAGAGTCGTGGCGGGCCTGTAACTGTAAACTGTAAACTGTAAACTGTAAAAACTGTAAAAAAAACCGCTCCCGTTTCCCATGGTAACACAAGCTCCAATCACGATCGAGGAGCAAAACAGGCACCAAGATGATCCCGCCCACTTAGCTCAGTTCCAGGGGGCCAAGTAAGTTGCTGTGCGGACAGCCTGGAATCGCCCCCCACTGAAGGGAACCGAGTCGACCTTAGCTCCCTTCTGTAGTGCAGAAAGCCCGTCAAACATAAGAACATAAATAGAGCCTGCCGCATCAGACTAGTGGTGCATCTATTCTAGCATTCTGTTCCACATAATGGCCAGGCAGTTACTCTGGAGGTTCAACAACTGGGCACACAGACCAAGGCTTTCCCCTGATGCTCTCTTCTGGCACGGGGATTCAGAGCTTTCCTGCCTCTATAAAAGTCTGCTGTATTCACCATTGATGGCTGTCTCCTTCACCAGTCTAGCTCACTCTGCTTTAAAGTCATTTGTGCTTCAAAATGATTCAAATAATTCAAAATTGGGCTAGATGGCCCACTGGCTTTAATTGCAACAAGCCAGCTGCATTATATTATGCCTCCAAGAAGAAAGACAGACTGTTTTATTCAGGAGGCCTTTCTAATAGTCATGTTTGTGTATTTGTAATAAATAACTTGAGCCCCTGTCTAGCATGCTGAATATAATCTGTCGCTATAAACACCTATTATGGAAGGCCTCTGTACATGAAATGCGGTGCTGAGTATTTTTTACTTTGCCATATGTCTATAAATTGTTCCTGGAATTCCCAGGTAAAGTATATCAAATTGCATTTGTGTTGGTAGGTACATTCAGTACTACTCAGGACTTTTTCTGAAGGAGCTATTTTTCCCTTCTGGTTACTTCGGCTCCAAGAAAAGATCTAAGTCTGAGTGACATCTGCTGACCTATATATATTGTGAAGGGTCTCTGAACTTGTTTCCAGTTAGCGAATGATGGAATGATGTCTTAATGGTTTTATGATTCCAGCTGAGTTACTCATGCTCCATTTTTTACCTCTTTCACCCGAGCAAAGTAATTTCTTCCATAGATTTTTTTGTAAGCAGGGATTTGGAGCAAAGGCAAGCATCGCTTTTATTTTCAAAGTAAAATTAGATTTCCTTTTCCTGTAAGATTTGTACCGTCTTTAGCTTTTATGCCCTGCATTTGTTTTGGCAAAGACTTTAGATATGCGGGTTACAAATCCATGGAGTTCTCAGCACAAAGATTTTAATTTGCTATCTCTAAACACATTAGGCTTTATATATGGCAGTCCTTCCTCGTTCAGACATTCAGAGAGGGATGGAAGGAAAGGTAGCAGCAGAGGCATAGTGATTAAGAGCAGGTGCATTCTAATCTGGAGGAACCGGGTTTGATTCCCCACTCTGCTGCCTGAGCTGTGGAGGCTTATCTGGGGAATTCAGATTAGCCTGTGCACTCCCACACATGCCAGCTGGGTGACCTTGGGCTAGTCACAGTTCTTCTGAGCTTTCTCAGCCCCACCTACTACCTCACAGGGTGTTTGTTGTGAGGGGGGAAGGGCAAGGAGATTGTAAGCCCTTTTGAGTCTCCTACAAGAGAGAAAGGGGGGATATAAATCCAAACTCCTCCTCCTCCTCCTCCTCTTCCTCTTCCTCCTCCTCTTCTTCTTCAGGAACTACGTCATGCACAGCATGCCTTTCCCCTGAGGAGAGCAGCAAGGAGATTGTAAGCCCCTTTGAGTCTCCTACAGGAGAGAAAGGGGAGATATAAATCCAAACTCTTCTTCTTCTTCTAGAACAGAAATATTTTAATGAATAATACGGCACATTTTTTAGTGGAAGGTAATTTATAGATATGTTAAACAAATAGAAAATGACAATACTAGTTGGGGTGCTGTGTGGTTTCCGGGTTATATGGCCGTGTTCTAGCAGCATTCTCTCCTGATGTTTTGCCTGCATCTGTGGCTGGCATCTTCTGAGGATCTGATAGTAGGACAGCAAGGGCTCTGAAGATGCCAGCCAAAGATGCAGGCAAAACGTTAGGAGAGAATGCTGCTAGAACACGGCCACACAGCCTGGAAAACACACAGCACCCCAGTGATTCCGGCCGTGAAAGCCTTCGACAATACAACACTACTTGCTTGTTTGCTACCTCTTGTACTTCTCCTTCAAACTGTCTTCCCCTGAATCAAGGTTCCCCACCAGGCCTTTTTCTGGCATCCCCCACATAAGGAAAAGGTTTTTGGAGCCAATACTACCTAGGACAGCTTTTTTGTCCGATGTTGAGAAACTGATTTTCTTACTATCTGATATTGATTCCTATGTTTCTTACAAGATGGCTCTCTTTGCCCTGGCGGCTAGGAAATTACGAGCAAAGTATTTAAAGCGCTGTTTGAACTGATGTTCCAAAGTACTGGAGATTAACTTAGACTAGCTGAAGAAGCTGCAAAAACATCTGACGTGGAGAGTATTTGATGGGGCATTTTAATTTAGAGATTGCGAATACTAATAATTTATATTTTAATGTAAAACTAAGTTATTGTTTTAATTTAAATTATTGTTTTAACTAAGTTACTGTTTTAACTGCATGTATCTCTGTATTGTTATAGCCAATGGCTCAAACAATAAATACTTGACTGACTGACTGACTGACTGACTCACTGACTGACCACATGTTTTTAGAAAGTTTTTAGAAAGTGTTGGAACCAGGTACTATGCTTTTGCCCTTCAAAACTTCAGATTAGCCATTGGAGACTTCATTGCCTGGGCAGATATTGCCTGGGCATTGCTTTGGTGTAAGAATCTTCACCGTATGGCTGAAATTAAGCAATGGTAGCCATTTTGTGGGTGCCCCGGCCACATTGGGTCAGTATTCCAAAGGGGCCTGCAGACTCAGAAAGGCTGGGGATCCCTGCTCTAAACTGAAGTGCTGTGATTTTCATAAAACCACCACAAATATTCAAATAGGCAAATGCCTAAGAACGGTTGCAGAATCTTGCCAGTCAGCTCAGCTGCTATAACACTAGCTTAGCAACGTGAGGCAGAATACACTTGCATATCCAGGACCTAGGTAAAAGCATAGCTCTGTATCATTGGGGGGGGGGGGGTTTGAAGCTTGGGAAAGGGCTTCTGAAGAGTGAACAGAATTCCATGTGAGTGTACTTCAGAGCCAACCCAAATATCATGTGAAAATGAATCCCAGAACTGATGCAGTCCCATGGATAACAGGAAATCCACCCCCTGGTCCAGTGGTGGGATCCAAAAATTTTAGTAACAGGTTCCCATGGTGGTGGGATTCAAACAGTGGCGTAGCGCCAATGGGACTGGGCGGGGCATGACGGGGGCGTGGCCGGGCATTCCGGGGGCGGGGCATTGCTGGGCGGGGCTGTGGCAAGGATGCAGCCGCTGTGCCGGTCCTTGGGTGGGAAACGAATGCACGCAGGCGCAGGCTGCCACGCACGCCAGTGCACCTCCTGCTAGACTGCTTCAAGTTCTGCGCGCTACTGCTGAGAGGAGGGGCGTAACTAAGGCAAAAATCAGGTGGCAAAATCACCAATTAGTAACCCCCTCTCGGCACACACAAATCATTAGTAACCTACTCTCGGGAACCTGTGCGAACCTGCTGGATCCCACCTCTGCCCTAGTCCCCTTCTCTCAGTGGCCCTGAGTGAGAGAGATGAAGTAGCAGAGCAAGAGACAAGGAAGGAATGGAGGTTAGGAATAAACCTCATGAAGGATCTAAAAGCAGGGGGCAGCGGGGAGAGGGGAGAAGGGCAAAGGTTTTGGAGCGAAGGAGGAAGCCAAGGACCAAAAAGGGAGAGAGGGGAGCAAGCTGTTCCACATGGATTTTTTTTAAAAAAAATATTTGGCCGTATTTTTGGCTAGCAGTCAGCACTGAATGCGCAATTGACCAACCCGATTATCTCATTGTATGTTTCCCATAACTCTTCCCCCCCCGCCCATCCCCAAAATGCTCATCTTTGATTTGCTTCCAGGCTGATCATAACTGCTCTTTCATGCTGCTGCTGATCTCCCAGCTATTTACCCTAAGAACAAATCCAGAAGTTGGGCAAGGGAAGACAGTTAACTATACGAATGCTGTCACGTCAGCTGCAGATGCCGAATCCCAGGGCCTGTTGCTGTTTGATCTGTCAGAAAGACCACCGAAAAAAAAGTACTGGCAGAGTCTGCTAATGATGTCGCTTCTCAAGTTAGTGACCTAATTTCCTATTTGAAGTTGGCAACAGAATAGGCCCCCCCCCTTCGCTCCCCAGGCTGTTTTCCGCATTAATTTTGCAAGAGGTAGAAAACTAATCACTCTTTAAAAAAAAAAGTCAGCCTGTGAGTTTGGGAAAGGCTGATGCATGGAAATTCAGCTCCAGCTGATGATTCTCCATGACCACCCTCAAAAGTAGTAGGCCCTGAATGGCGTTGACCCACACGAGAGCCTTTGGATTAATCGTACCACTGACTCAGGCAGGCCTGCAGAAAATGCTGATTATGTCCAACTGTTTCTTCTAAGTAGTCTTGGCATCTTGTGACTTTATTTCTGTGTCTCACTGGATCTTTCAAGTGGTGATCCTGAAAGCCCCGGGGCTCCTTGGCAGGGACGCCACTATAAAAAGGTTATGATGAAGAAGAAGAAGAAGAAGAAGAAGAAGAAGAAGAAGAAGAAGAAGAAGAAGAAGAAGAAGAAGAAGAAGAAGAAGAAGAAGAAGAAGAAGAAGAAGAAGAAGAAGAAGAAGAAGAAGAAGAGGGAGGAGGAGGAGGAGGAGGAGGAGGAGGAGTTTGGATTTATATTCCCCCTTTCTCTCCTGCAGGAGACTCAAAGGGGCTTACTATCTCCTTGCCCTTCCCCCCTCACAACAAACACCCTGTGAGATAGGTGGGGCTGAGAGAGCTCCGAGAAGCTGTGACTAGCCCAAGGTCACCCAGCTGGCATGTGTGGGAGCGCACAGGCTAATCTGAATTCCCCAGAGAAGCCTCCACAGCTCAGGCGGCAGAGCTGGGAATCAAACCCGGTTCCTCCAGATTAGATACACGAGCTCTTAACCTCCTACGCCACTGCTGCTCCTCCTTATCTTTCCTAAAAGACAACTCTCCCCTCGCTACCAATCTTCCCCTGAAATGTTCATTTGCAGTGGAATTTCTTCATGCTCCCCGGTTGCCCCCTGCCCTTTTTTTTGGGCTATGGGTCCCTTAAATGTCACTGTCCCCATTTCAGCCTTTTGGTGGGGGTCTTTGAAATGTCTTCATGAGGATCAGCGATGTCATTATTCAGGGCTTGGTTCTCTCCCAGAGTTCCAAAAGACTGATTTTTTGAGAGGGAAATGGAAAGGTGGTGTGATATAGATGCTAAAGCAGTGATGTGGTGCCCATGGGTGTCATGGTATGCATTGATTCTTTTCCTAGAACAACATTTGCTTCTTCACCAAGATAAAAAGACCGTCGTGGTCTTCCTCCATGTCATTGGTGCTTCAGAACATCCTGGAGACATGCCTCATAGATCTGCAGGAAATGCCCATTGCCCCATCATAGGACACCTGGCTTGGAACCTCCCAGTATTTTGCGATTGCCTTGCCGTGGCATCTGTTTTGTGGTTGTGCCCTTTCTCAAAATTCCAGAAGTACCTGAAGACTCAACAAACTTGGGTGGTGACTGGAGGCTCCTTGGTTTAAGTCCTTCCTCAGCTTTGAAGTTCACAAAGAGGTCATGGACCAATCACTTTTTGTCTTCCAACCTACTTCTCAGGGTACTTGTAGCAACAAGACGGCAGGAGGTGAATCACAAAGGTCAACCTGAAGCTTTTTGAAGGAAGGATAATGTCGGCTCCAACACAGGTATCCCTACCATTTTGAACCTGTGAGCACCTTTTGCATTCTGACACAGCGTAGTGGGCACAGCCATAAAATGGCATCATAATAGGCACAGCCAGTCACAAAATGGCTGCCGCAGCTTACCTTCAGTTGTACAGTAAAAATCCTGGTGCTATGGCGGCAGCTGACGCTAAAGCAACGTCTTTCAAAATCTGCACAGCCAATTCAATGTCCAGTGTCCGATTGGAAGCCTTGTTGGGCAAAAGCAAACCACCTGGCCCCACCCACTTTCTAAAAACTCTTGACACACACCAGGAAAGGGGACGGCAGACTTCTGTGCCTACACATATCCCTGCAGTTTTCTGTGCGTGAATGTTGGTATCATGTCATCAGCATCTTGCTGTTTCACATACTCTAGGTCAGTGATGGCGAACTTTTTCGAGACCGAGTGCCCAAATTGCAACCCAAAACCCACTTATTTATCACAAAGTGCCAACACAGCAAGTTAACCCAAATACTGAGGTTTCAGTTGAGAAAAAACAGTTGGCTCTGAGGCGTGCGTTAGGAGTAAGCTTGGTTGTAGTTGGTGGCTTTGCTTTGAAGCAACTGTGCAACTCTTCCAACGGGTGAATCACGACCCTAGGAGGGTTTACTCAGAAGCAAGCCCCATTGCCAGCAACCGAGCTTACTCCCAGGTAAAGGACTGCACTTTAGTTCAGTGCATGAAAATCAGTGGGGTTTAACAGCGTTTAACAGGGTTACCTACACTGCTTCCTCAAAACTAGGTCTTAGGTTTATTCTAATAATCGAGCCCAGCAACCCAGGCCAGCCTAGATGTGTGTGGGGGCTCTATCTAGGTTCGCCATCACTGCTCTAGGTACTGAGGGTATATTTTGAACTGAGACAGCACCTAAGACAACAACTAGGTTTTTTGAAAACATCTTTATGCACCCCCCTCTCCCCAGCACTGCCTTGGCTTTAAAGTTAATGGAGAATGATCAAATGTGCAGCAAGGGAATTCAGTATAAGGCCAACGTAATAGACGCAAAATGTAGTGAGGGCTCGGGCAGTAGTCCTTGAGAACCAAGGTATTTACAAGTCTGACCTTAATTTAATTTGTGAAAGTGTTAACACTGGGGAGCATATCAGTGCCATCCTGAGCAGAGTGAAAATAAAAGGCTAAGGAGGCTGAAATGGCAAGTGTTCCTTCCCAGAATGCATGTGGTTATTCTGACAGGAACTGTATTTGTTTAGGCAGCAAAAACCACACAACTCAGCAGTGACTGGCAAAGGGAAAGGAAAGAACCAGGGATGCCGGAATTTACATCCTATAATTGCCTCATTGGTTAACTCTTTCTTACTATTTATGCATTTTGAGTAAAAACTGCTCAGGTATGGGCTACAATGCAGACATAAGGGAAGCACATGCCAGATAGGTTTATTTTCTCAGATTAACACAACAACAAAGCCTTTATTTGCATATAGTAAGGCTCCTCGGACCCTAGGGAAGGACACCTGGGGCAGTGCTGAGGCTCAGGGACTTGACATTTAATGCAGTCGATTTCGATTTCGAAAACCTTTAATGGCATATAAATAGTTTCACATTAACATTGCAAGATAATAATGGGCTTTACAACTTCTGACGAGTTAAAATAACACCATTTTAAAATTTAGCCACCGCTTCCAACAGCTCGTAGTTGTGGCTGTTTAAAAGATATATAACCTTCTGTTTATCTGTAATGCCTTCACTTCCATGCAGGAAGGGGATTATGTGCTTCTTCCTACCTATCTCATAAAAAAGACAGTCCAATAGCATCTGAGATACTGTTTCCACAGAACCCATGCCACACGGGCATTTCCTTTCTTTATGTGGAATTCCAAGATGGTGTCCAAGGCTAAAGGACGAATGCAGGGCATTACACCTAGCTAAGGTGATTGCTCTACGCCACCGGGCCTCAACCAGGAGATAAAGGTACCGGGCTACGATTAATCCACAGGTATTCCCAGAGAGATCGGGGAACAGGTTTTATTAGCTTCCTCTAGCATCTGTTGAAACTCTCTATCAAAAAGTCTCTTCTTGATAGCCCCATAGACCTCCTGCTCTGTTAACATTAGCAGGTCCTCCAAGGAAATGCCCAACTCATTAAGTTTGGCTTCGATTTGGCTTCGATTTTAACCCACCACTGGGTTGTGTGGAGGATGGAGCGTCCCTGGGATGTATAGTCCAGTTCATCTTGATTAAAACAAATCCTGGCAGTCTAAAATACCAAAACTTGAAGAGGCTATACTGGCAAAGCCTCACAGCACGCTGTAGGTTCTATGCAGCTGATTCTGTTACGATTGGCTTCTGATTTGCCAAAAGAAATAATACCTTAGCTTTATCCAATTGCCCTTTTCTTTTAGAGAGGAGCGGGTTCAGAAATTTGGCGAATGTAGAAAGGTAATGATCCAGTGGGTCTAACTTTTTATGATTACAATTATGAAAACATATAAAGCCCTATATAGCTTCCCTATGGAAATCTGTTTCCCAGGAAGGAACGGCCTCTTTGGAGGGAGGGTCAGGGCGTGATGGCATCACATCTCTGCTGAGCTTCTTTGCCCCCCAAGTTTTTTTTCTTTTTATTTATTATTATTATTTATTAAATGTATAGGCCGCCTCATCCCCGAAGGGCTCGAGGCGGCTCACAACATGGCTGTTTCCAACAGCAATTTAATACAGCATAAAAATTTAATCCATTAACCCATTAAACCCATTAACCCATTAAAACACAACAGCAGTTAATAACAACAGATAAATTAAAACAAGAAGATTGTATAGAACATACACACACAGGCGCCCGATCTAAATGGCCAGAAAAGAAGAAGAAAGAAGGGGAGGAGGTAGGCAGGGCCCAAGATGGAATTAGGGCCCAACCAAGGTGGTCCAGACAGGCAGCTTTGATTTCAGTGGGGGGCGGTGGAACCGCGGCCGGCCCCTCCAAAAGCCCGGTGGAATAGCTCTGTCTTACAGGCCCTGCAGAACTCCCCAAGGTCCCACAGGGCCCGGACAGCCATTTTGCCTCCCAAGTTTCATTTTCCTCAAGCGCCACCAGGAAATCTCCAAGAATTTCCCAAACTGCACTTGGCAACCCTAGTTTGGGCTGTACCACCGTATGTAGGCGGAAGTACATTATTTATTTGAATAATGCAAGCTCCAAGCAACAGGCAAAACCTCCATCTGATTTCAGTGGCGGGTGTGTGGTAACGTTGCTTCGTTCTTATTTGACATAGACAAGCCTTTATCGGCATACCAAATTACAATAAAACAATTGTCTATAAAAGACAGATAAATACAACAAACATTCAGAGTCTTATCAATAGTGTAGTCCAAATGAACTCGTCAAAAGTGCCATTCCCATACAGCTCTCCACAGACCAGACTGAAGACCCACCAACAGAACCCAGGCATCACAACAACGTACAGTATCAACGCTCCACTATAAAACACAGAGTTTGTTGGGCTGGCGCCAAACACAGAGCAAGGGATAGGGGACAAGGAAATGGGCGAACAATTGATCTGACTCCAGTAGGTTGCCACAGCCTTCAATTGTCACACCATCTGGCAATCGATAACAAAACTACGGCATCTCTCTATGAATCACCCACAGGTTATTTGACTTTGGATGACCATGAACCCACAGGTTACTGGCAGAGGTAGGCACTGTATACCAGTAGCAAATAGTTGATGTAACCAACATTGTTGAACGTTGCTTCGTGTTTTCCTTATAATACTGTGAAACAAACTGCTTTTCTAGCCTATTGACTTTGGAGGAGTGGAGAATCCAACCTGATTCTCCAGATTAGAGTCCGCTGCTCTTAACCACTGTTAACCACTGCTGTTAATCACTCCACCTGGGGAGGAACCAGGTGAATTCCACGAAGAAAGGAGCATGTGTGTTAAAGCTAGTTCACTGATTTCTCTTCAGAAGTCCAGGAGCACTTCTAATTTTACAAAAAAATCTTCCTTATGAAGCAAGTACCTGAAAAGAATAATCTTTAGTTTGATCACCAAACCTGACATGTTCCTGAGTGACTATGTTTTTTAAATTCATATTTGCTTCCCAAAGCAAAGAAAACTAGAAAAAACACCAGCAGGCTGTCATATTCTCTGAATAAATACTTTCTCCCACCTGGTTGGCAACTTATCATGTTAATTAACTTCTCCAGCATTCTTTGCTCAATAAACTTCTAAATGTCTTTTTTTTTGGATGGCCACCCAAGCAGCAAGTTCTTATGATGTTTTTCATATTTATGCTCGAAGAAGAAGACAAGGCACAGTAAAACTGACTTATAGTAATAGCCAAGAACCATAGATATAATCACCATAGTAAAACGTCAGTTTTCAGATTGGAATGACTGCTGATTTTTGTCAACGGAATTGAAAAGGAGCTTCAGTTTGTTCCGGCCAAAGCAGGAAATTCTTCTCCAAGCAGCCTCTCTGCTTCAGTGGCCTTTTCTTCATGCATCAGGTGCCTTTGGAGACAATGTGCAACAGCTCTGTATACTTTTAATCTGGGGCCCATTATGCATGCAGTGCTTACCCCTTGGCTGTTTGCTTCTCAGTGGGGTTTCCCTGCATGTCTCTGTTCGGTCTGAAAAGTGTAGAGACAACAGATCTGAGCCACCATTTTGCCTGCCCCCTTCCTTGGTCATTTCTGCTACCTTCAATTGGAAAGGTTGCCTGTCACTTTTTTTTTAAGCCAGGGCTTTATGTCAGTGATGGCGAACCTATGGCACTTGGAGCCCTCTATGTGGGCACCCACACACAGAGTTCATCATGTGGGGGGTGGAAAATCACACCCACACCCACACACACATCTAGACTGACCTGGGCCACTGAGCATAACATGCGTGCATCACAGTGAGCAGGGAGGATGCGGCTGGCGGGCCTGGTGCCTGTGCTCCCGGTGGCTGCTGCCTGAATGGGGGGAGGGGGGGTGCAGAGGAGGCAGAGATGCTAGAGAGGCACAGAGCGGTGCATGCAGGACTTTCTGGAGGCTAGAGCAGGCTGGCCCCTGCTCGAGCGGGTGGGGCGGAGGAAGAGGGAGCCAACCGGTTTTTTTCTACACTAAAACCTCAGTATTCAGGTTAAATTGCCGGGTTGGCACTTTGCGATAAATAAGTGGGGTTTGGGTTGCAATTTGGGCACTCGGTCTCAAAAAGGTTCGCCATCTCTGCTTTATGTGGTCTGTTGCTCCAGTGATTGATGTACAGCATTGAATTTTGAAAAAAGAAGCCCCTCTGATCCCCTTGGTCCAAAGAGGGGATGGAACTGTGTTCTGTTGCGGAGGAGAGAGGGAACACCTGAAGAAAGCCAAGTTCACACTGCTTTCCTTCATTCTCCCTGCGAGGAAAAAGACGTACTTTCGCAGTCGCAGTCGTCGCACTTAGGAAGTTGTGAAGAGAGACTGGTGTGATAGAGTGCAGTGAGTTCCCAAGAGGGGGAAAGACGTGCATAGCTGAGAATGAAACCTGAAGGGAATGTGTGTTCCATGCGAAAGAGACCACAAGTGTGTAAATGGTCTGGGTGTTCATGAAACTTTTACAACTTGCATCCAGTGTTTGTGTGCAGAGTGGGAGGGTGGAATCTACTGTCGATCTGGCAGACTTCCTTAGCTACATCTGAAGGTTAGCAGATGATTTCAAAAGACTGTATAGGAAGCTCTAGGTGAGGAGGGAGATAATGGGCCTTTCCCCACTTACCTTAAGCCCCACGCTACTCTCCTCAAGTAGCGCGGGGTCCCGGGGCACTCCCCACTGCAGGGGCGGCAACAATGCAGCTGCCCCAACACTGCCCCTGTCGCGCCCCCTTAGCACGCGTCATTCCTGGCACTGGAGAAAACGGGGCCTTTTGACGACCACGCGGGGTCGTGGGGAAGCCAGGGCGCGCACCAGAAATGACGCACGCAGTGAGTAGCGCGCAGCAACGGCGGCAGAGGGAAAAGTGGGGAAAGGCCCAATGTTTGGTGTTTTGGTCAGTGGTTATAACGCTTTGAAAACTTCACAAGGCTGGAGCATGAGCATGTGGCTGCTTTCAGAAGGCAGTTTGGGGTGTGATTTTTTTAGGGAAATTGTGGTATCTCTACTACCACAATTGGATTTTCCTAGATTTCCTGCAACTAATTAAACTCCTAGATTTTCCTTAACTAATTAAACTGAGGGTGAGGAGTGGATGATGACTTGCCAACAAGGGGTTTAGAAGTGATCTTGGGGGGATTCACAAGACCATGTAAATGATTATGGTTGATCACCAGTCTGAGTTGTCCTTTTAATATGGATGAGGGGTAGGTGTGCTATTGAACGGGCCACCTTGAACCAGAGGAAAGCCTGGCTTTCCAGGTGGGTTGAGGAGGTAGAGTTTGGACAGTATTACTTTGTGAAGACTGTAGTCATTGCTGGGTTGATGTTGTTGTTTTTTTAAAAGCTGGATATATTGCTATTTTAAAAAGAACAGGCTTTTGTGATTCTTCAAAAGTAAACAATCACACGACCAATTTAAGAAGCCTGTTTTTCAAACAAAAAAAAATCCTAAGTGAGCTTGATGAGCTGATTCAGTATGAGGCAGCTTTGTGAGTATGTGTGCTTTCATCTTAGTCTACACACACACAAACACACTCACTCACTCACTCACTCACTCACTCACTCACTCACTCACTCACTCACTCACTCACTCACTCACTCACTCACTCACTCACTCACTCACTCATCTGGTTCTCTTTCCCTGCGCAGGCTGGGAAAGAAATCACGCTTTGCCTGCTTCCACAAACCATGGTGCTTCTCTGATCTGTGGCGCAGTGAGCTCTGAAGAGGGGGAAACGTGTCCATAACTGAAAATCCAACCTACAAGGAATGTATGTTCCGTGCTAATAGAGACCGTGAGTGCATAAATGATCATGGGGCTGGAGGCAATGGGATTGTAGCACCATCCTGATGAGGAAAGGCTAAAGTGTTTGAAACTAGATAGTTTAGAAAGGGTTTTCAGCTAGGGCCTAAAACTCAGAATGACTCGTGGTGAGGACAGCCACCGCAGAGCAGGTGTTCTGCAGCTGAGGAGCCACAAAAGGACACGTCTGCTTCAGAAGATGGAAGAGTAGAGAACAGAGCCTTGTATGCTGACTGTAACTGGAGAACAGGTTCATACAACAAGAGGTGGTCCTTCAGAAACCTTGGAAGTTGGGGCCAACAAACAGTCACCGAAATAAGGCTTTCTGCCTGTTGCCTTTCCAACTCCAGCTGTCTTTAGGTACCCTGAGCAGAAAAATGCCCTCTTACGTTTGGATTCAAATATGGCTTCTTGCGTTCAGCACAACCGATACAAAACATCATACATTTAATTGCACAAATCCGTTGTTGATTAAAAAAAAACACCCAGTGTTTTGTGCAATAAATAGCTATGTAATTTAAACTGAGATTCTGGTGCAGTGAAAATGCTTGTCAAAACAGATTGGACATTATCTGATACGGTTTTGGGGCTTTATACGAGATTTCTTTATTAACTGTCAAGCGAGGAGAAGCGAAAACTTCTTAATAGCATGATGAACTAATAAAACACTTGGGGTGGCTGCTACAGTTTTGAGGTAATTATATTGCGACTTCTGTTCTGCTGACATCCTCTTCTGTTGGAACCTTATTAAAACTATATTTGGAAAGGTTTATTTGAGTTGCTGTAAATGAATGTCACCAGATGACTGGCTGCGGAATGAATATCCTGGAAAATAGTGTTCTTAATGTGAGTCAACAATTTTCATTAACTTGTCAAATGGAATAATTACATTTCCACTAACTATGAAAATATACAGGTCTTCAGCTACAAGCTTGTCCTATTAGATAACCTGGTGATGTGTAATTACTGAATGGGGCGGCATTGCTTCGTTATCTGCCGCTATTACGGGCAGCTTGAATATCACCTTCTGCTTAAATGAACATAATGTCCGTGTGGATAAAGTAAGAAGTGGCCATTTTAGCTGGCAAAACGCTAAGTCTGTAAAAAGGTTCTGTTCTCCAGTGGGCATTCCCTGGGTAGTCCAGTTGCCAGCATCATAAACCTGAGACTTGCACAGGGACCCTCTTGATTTTTCATGGCACAGAGTAGAAAGCTGCAGCACTGCAGTCAAAACTCTGCTCACAACCTAAGAACATAAGAACATAAGAACAAGCCAGCTGGATCAGACCTGAGTCCATCTAGTCCATCTCTCTGCTACTCGCAGTGGCCTACCAGGTGCCTTTGGGAGCTCACCTGCAGGATTTGAAAGCAATGGCCTTCTGCTTCTGCTGCTGCTCCTGAGCACCTGGTCTTCTAAGGCATTTGCAATCTGAGACCAAGGAGGATCAAGATTGGTAGCCATAGATCGACTTCTCCTCCATAAATCTGCCCAAGCCCTTTTTAAAGCTATCCAGGTTAGTGGCCATCACCACCTTCTGCGGCAGCATATTCCAAACACCAATCACACGTTGCGTGAAGAAGTGTTTCCTTTTATTAGTCCTAATTCTTCCCCCCAGCATTTTCAATGAATGCCCCCCTGCAGCCTCTCCTCATAAGGAAGGTGCTCTAATCCTGAGTTCTATCCCAAGGGAAGTTCATTTCAGTTAGCTGGCTCAGAGTTGACTCAGCCTTCCATCCTTCCAAGGTGGGTAAAATGAGTACCCAGTTTGCTGGGGTAAAACGTAGATGATTGGGGAAGGCAGTGGCAAACCACCTCATAAACAATGTCCAGTTAACGTTATGATGTGCTGTCTTCCCCTGGGTCAGTACTAACCCAGTGCTTGCACAGGTTACCTTTACCTTTTACTTGGTGATTCCCCCATGAACAGCGTAGTTGGTGGGTAGTACTTACACACACCTCTAGGAAAGGGATCATAAGGGATGCGTGAATGGTTGCCGTCCCCATCTTGGTGTATTGAAGAGAGAAACTGTTTGGGAGTGGAAAGTGTCATCAAGTTACAGCTGACTTACAGTGACTTGTTGGGGTTTTCAAGGCATGAGATGTTCAGAGGTGGTTTGCCACAGTCTGCCTCAGGGTGGACTGAGAGAGTTCTGAGAGGACTGTGATTGGCTGAAGGTCTCCCAACAAGCTTCATGTGAAGGAGTGGAGAATGGAACGAAGTTCTCTAGATTAGAGTCCACTGCTCTTAACCACTGCAAAAGAAACTGTTTATCATTAACGAAACAATTTCTTTAAAAAACCGCAACCAACACTTCGCTAAACGTGTTAATATTGGATCAGTGCACCTCATCTCTAGGGTAACTACCCGGACAAATCTTAATTCTTTCTGTGTTTATTCCTGCCTCCAGGTCCTTGGTGGTTCCCCCTCCCCATTTTTAGGTGGTAATGTATTTGAGAGCAGGACTTGAGATCCAATATTTATTTATTTTATTTATTACATTTTTAAACCACCCTCCCCCAGAGGCTCAGGGCGGTATACAACATTTTCATATCAATAATACAATAAAACCAATATAAAACCATGGATTAAAATTCCCAGCTCAACAATTGTACACAAGTATGGTGACTTCATTCTCCCAACCCCAACCCGGCCCACGGGAGGCCTAGATGATGTAGGGGTCTGATGGTTATCCCGGCTGGCCACATGGAGATATTCCAGGTGTTGAAGAGTCTGCCACTGGTCATTGTGTTCACTACCCAACCGTAGTGTGACTTCTACTTGTTTTTTTAATTAAATTTTATTGAGTAAGAAAAATCGACAATTTGAATTTCAGTTATTGCAGGATTAACAGAAATTGTTGCATATAAGTTTTTACATAAAGTTATTACGTAAAAAATCTATCCATTTAAAAACAACTCATTCCAACTTATGCATTACAGTTTTTAAACTAATATACTTCCAGCTAGGACACATTTAATCTAATACATATAATTCAGTTCAATTTTGATCTATCTATTTAGTATATATACTTGTTGCCGTTTTATACAGAAAGAGATTTGTATATTAAATTCTAACTAGATGACCTGAGATACATATAAACTAGTCAATCATATCTATATCTACTTGTTTTTGATTTCCTGTTCCTTCAACCTTCTGAGTCTCATCTCCAGCATTTCTAGATCAAGCTGGGTAGTCCTGGGGCCTTTCCCCACTTACCTTAAGCCCCGTGCTACTCTCCTCAAGTAGCATGGGGTCCCCCGGCACTCCCCACGACAGGGGCGGCGACAGTGCAGCCGCCCTGACGCTGCCTCTATTGTGCCCCCTCAACGTGCGGCATCCCTGGCACTCTTGTAAATGGTGCCTTTTGATGACCCCGTGCAGAGCTCGGGGTCGTGGGAACGCCCGGGCGCGCACCAGAGACATAGGGGGGATCGTGGTGAGTGGAGAAACGCCCCTGGATTTCTCCTGGATAGAACATGGAAAGTAAGATAAGCAAGGGTGTAATATATCCCCTGTTAGAGAAGTAGCCACGTTAATTTTTAAAAATGTGTTTCAGATATTGTAGTCAGCAATTTGGTTTTGCCTCATTGTTGGCTGGAGATGATCCCCGTTTTTGTTTTGTTTTGTTTTTGTTTTTTGTTTTTTGCTATTTTTGCATCAGTGATGCAGGAAGCAACATTGAAGTATTGTGCTAATTTTAAAAGGATGAAAATTCCGCTGATGAAAGAGAAACTTCCCTGCAAATAATTGCAGTACACTGTTTTCATGTTTCTCAGCTTAAAAAGCCCGAGAATTACCTCAGTCCCAAAGTTCATCCTCTGTTTTATCAGGCCACTATAAACAAAAGGAGAGGTTGTGAAGATAACGCATTTCCAAAAAGTGTTAAATTATACTGTATTATAATTCCATCAGTATTATACTGATGGAATTGCAAGTTGGGCAGCGCTGTCCAAGGTCCTGAAAAAAAATCATACGAGTTGGACTATTCCAGGGGTTTGGGGATCCTGATATCACTGTACTAAACATCAATCACTGGAGGCACCAAGTCAGAATTTGCTCTGTAAATCTGTCAACTGTTTGTGAGCCTGTGGACATGTCTGACATAGATGGTGGGTGCAACAACAAAATGGCTGCCAGGGGATGCAAACCTAGCCACACACCCAAAGAAAATTCAGGTGCAAGGGAAAGGTAAGTAATTTTGAAAATACACTGGGAAAGAAGAATGAGATAGAGAATAAAACCAACATTTTGCTGTCATAGCTGCACTGAGGCAATTATATTTTAATCTACTCAGCCAATCAGAAGTGGCCTCTCCCACTTTCTAAAAGCACCAGGTAAACTGTTGATAGGTTTAAAAAGAAGGTAGCTTGTCTAAGGCATGAATGAGCAGAAGGTAGAACTTGGTTCATAAATGAATTGCTGGCCAGTTTCCAAAGTACCGGTACTTCCCCAGTGCCTGATAGTTGCAGATATTCTCCTTAGTATTTACTTAGACCCTGTTAATAAATGGCCTAACTCTGTGTTATGTTGTCTTTGTGTTCTTCCTGGGACTTCCATAACAGCTGCAAGATGCAGCTTGCAAGGTCCCTGCAGAGAATTTGATTCCCAGGCTAACGGGGGTCCTATTCAGATTAGGATTGCAGTACATGAGGGGAAGAGGAGGGGGATACAGCCTTCCCTCCCATGCCATTTTCTCTCTCTGAAATGGTTATAAGCAACTGCTACTTGCCCTGCCCCCCCCCCAAACACCTTGTTCCCAATCCAAGTCGGTCTAATCAGTAATACACCAATTTATGCCTGGCATAAACATCTGCAGTTTAAATCTTCAGGGAGCTATGCTGGATATAAACCAATATAATGTAGAATTGACCATTAAGGGGAGCAAACCATGTGCAGAACAGAAAAATATCCCCAAAGAAAAGGAACTTAAAGGTGAAGGAAATTACAATGCAGGCATGGCAGGACATGAGAATTTGCCATTTGTTTCTGATTCCACCAGCCATCAACATGAGGGCATTGTCTTTTGAGTGGGTGTATGCACAATGGCGTGAATTGTACTGCCGCATCCTAGGTTTTATCTGGGAAACTAGTCATGTGAATTATGCTTATCCTCGTTGGATTGTGAACATGCATACACATCCCATTTATTTTGATATACCCCCGGAAGAATGCTTGGAATCAACGGATAGGGCAGGGACACTGGCTGGCTCCTGCCAAGAATAATGGCATGAAAGGGTTCCATGGGATCCCAATTAATTCTCCAATTCTTAACTTTGGCCCCTTCCGTAACCCACGCCGTAATCCCAATGACGGCTGTGACCGTCTCAGGTCCCGCAAGAAAGCTCTTTTCATGGCGACATCAAGCCGAGGCCAGGGGACACGCCCCCGTACCCTGCACGGCCGCTCCAGGGTCGCAGGGCAAAGGGGGCGTGTCCCCAGGCTCCTCTGGCGAGCAACTTCGGAAAGGGCCGCGGGACTGGTAAGTCGCCCTGGGGAGGCGCTTGAAGCCGCTGCCGCTGCGTGACGGCAGGTGGAGCTCCAAGCACCGGCTGCTCCCAAAACCATGCTGGGGAAGCGTGGTTTGGGAACGCCGGCTTCGCGCTGGTCGGGCGGCGCGAGGGTGAGGCGCAGGCTGTTACGCTGCTAGCATGCGCCAATGTGCGAATGGTCGGTGCGAATGGTTTGGCGTTTTTGCGCAGTCTCCCGAGGGTCAGCCATATTATTCGCTCCCGTGCGGAAGGGGCCTTTGTGTGTGAACCTACTCTAATAATTGATGTAATATTAAGGGCTGTGATGAATGTTCTGCATGTAGCATTTCAGCTGTGTGATGGCTTTTTCACAGTAAAATTATTTCATGGCAAACGTTAAGTAAGCTTAGATGTGTGGCATCCGTGTTTGGATGGAAACCTGAATTTGAGTCTGAGGACAGACGGCCTTATCTGTGAGACGGATCCCTTTTCTTGGGATCCCACTGGGACAGGAAGAGTTGGTTCTTTTCCTCCCTTTTCTATACTGTAAGGAGTCCCAAAGCAGCTTACAACCCCCTTCTCTTCTTCTCCCTACAACAGACACCTTGGCCCCTTCCGCACATGCAAAATAATGCATTTTCAAACCACTTTCACAACTGTTTGCAAGTGAATTTTGCCATTCCGCACAGTTTCAAAGAGCACTGAAAGCAGTTTGAAAGTGCATTATTTTGCATGTGCGGAATGAGCCCTTGTGAGGCAAGTGGGGTTGAGAGAGTTCTGAGAAAACTGAGACTAGCCCAAGGCCACTCAGCAGGCTTCATGTGTAGGTACGGGGAAACAAGTCCAGTTCAGAGTCCACTGCTCATGTGGAGGAGTGGAGAATCGAACTCGGTTCTCCAGATTAGAATCCACTGCTTTTAACCACCACACAAGGTGATAATGGAGGGAATAATGATGGTCCTGCTAGTTTATTGTGATAAATCTTTTTCTGAAGGAGGGAGTGTGAAATGTTTTTGCATGCCTCATCTTTGTTAAAGAGATCATGTTTCTATTTTGGATGATAATGATGTAATGTTTCACACTTAAAGAAGCGGAATATTAAGAAATATATGCAGAAGGAGTACTACTACATCTCCTTGTACATAAATGTTCATGAACTCTTTGTAATTAAAAGGGGCGCCTACCTTCCCCCACCAGAGGCCATATGTCTGCCCAAATCCTTTCCCTGCCTACCTACATTTACAGTTACAAAAATAAGCGCCCCCACCTCTCCAGCCCATCTGTGCAAAAAAGTTCAGAGGCTGGAAAAGACTGTTGATATATTTGGTTGGAGGCATATTTTTGCCCTGATTTACACCGTGCACAGAGCTCCACTTGCGGCGCTTTGACACGTGCCATCTTACGTCCCCAAATCCATACCAAGAGCAAGTCATTTGCATGCACTTTATTTTTTAATTTGGCTCCGTCCTCTTAACAATCTGTTATTTTGCTTCCCCGCTTCCCCAGAGAGATAGGAGGAAAAGAACACTTGAAGCAGCTTCCATTAATAATACAATAGGCGCGAGCACGCAAATTTGCTGAGCCAATGTTTTTCAGATGAATTGCCTGCGTTTCAGGGCAGGAGGGGGGGGGCAAGCGGCACGCTTATAACGCATTTGGCTCTATTCTCTCAATGGTGTAAATCATAACTCTGGAGTCAGCCTTACCTCAAGAAAATGGCAGTCTTTAAGGGGTCATGTGGAAGAGAGCCCCGTTTTACAGTTCAGATTTTCCCCTCTTCTCCTCTGCAAGCAGGAAGCAGAGCACACAAGCCTCACTTGGAGAAGCAGAAAGGCAGTCTATGCACATGAGTTAAATCCACAGGGCTGAGCCAGAATGGTAGAAACATAGATCTTAAAAAAACCAACAGCAACAGTCACCTTTGGTTTGGCAGATTGGGGAGGATAGTAGGATGGGGTGGAAAAGTTCACCCATTCTGAGGGTGACAGGAAGTACTGCATTAACTCTGGGTTTACTGTGTGACACCATCAGGAAGTCAGCTCTGGTTGGCTTGGTTGTGTTTATCTCAAGAGGCTTTTTCGAAGCAACAGCAGTGCTTCATGTTCTGAGGTGATTTGGTCTGTTGTCCTCCCTGATTGACTAGGACAGTGGTGGTGAACCTATGGCACTCCAGATGATCATGGACTACAATTCCCATCAACCCCTGCCATCATGGCCAATTGGCCATGCTGGCAAAGGCTGGTTGGAATTGTAGTCCATGAACATCTGGAGTGCCATAGGTTCGCCACCATGGGACTAGGGGCCTTTCCCCACTTACCATCTGCTGCGCGCTACTCTCGCCAAGTAGTGCGGGGTCCCACGGCACTCCCCACTACAGGGGCGGCAACAACGCAGCTGCCCCGACGCTGCCGCTCTCATGACCCCTCAGCGCGCGTCATTCCTGGCGCTCCTCAAAACGGCGCCTTTTGATGACCCCGCGCAGAGCACGGGGTCGCAGTTGAAGCGCTCGAGCGGCGCCAAAAATGACGTGCGCTGAGAGAAGCGCGCAGCAAGGGTGGTCGATGGTAAGTGGGGAAACGGCCTAGGACCACCTAAGGATGTCCAGGGCTTTTTTAAAAAAGTGTCAGAGTTGGAGATCAACAACAGAAGCAGTGAACAGGAGGTGAACTGTGCATGACAAATGGAAGTGAGGGTGAAACTTTTCACTCAGGCATTTCACAGCCACATGAACATAGAAAATTGGTCAGTCTTGGAGTCTGGGTAATTCATTATTCACTGCTTCTATCTTTATTCAAAAGGCCCCTGGGAAACACTTTGAGTCAGAAATAAAGGCAGACCCATCTATAAAAAAAACTGGGAAGTTCCTGTTTGAGGGAAGATTTCTCTGAAGAACTGTCTAAAAAATTAAAAGGATATTGAAGAAGGTTCACAAAACTCCTTAATGGGAATCTCACTGTGCTTGGTTTTATGAGACATTTCGGAACTATTTTAGAGTTTTGCTCCTGTTTTATTATTCATAACTATCTATCTGAAGACCTCACAGCAGCTCCCAGGTGGTTTTGCATTCAGGAAGCTTAGGCTCCTTCCGCACATGCAGAATAATGCACTTTCAAACTGCTTTCAGTGCTCTTTGAAGCTGTGCGGAATAGCAAAATCCGCTTGCAAACAGTTGTGAAAGTGGTTTGAAAACACATTATTTTGCGTGTGCGGAAGAGGCCTAAGCTAGCTTTCTGGAAAGCCAAGAAGGGGTGAGTTCTGTAGGTTCAAGGTATCTTAGAAAATGTAAATTTTCAAGGAATTAGGGCTGCGCAAGCGGATGCTAGTTCAGCTCATACCTCAGTCACCTGTTGGGAACAGGAAGCCCATTTTTCATGGATGTGTTTGTCAAAGCATTCATGTCAAAGCATTTATGGCTGTTTCTTAGGTTACGCCCTGGTGTTCCTTCCTAAGAGTGCATTACAACATAACTGACTGTTCGTGCCTGTACGTGCACCCAGCCAAGTTGAGTTCTACTCTCTTCCTTTCTGCCTTGCTGCTGTAGTTGGCAGGAAATGGTTTAAATGAACAGTTAAGAATCTGCCACAAATTATATAAATCAATCACAAATAAACATTGTTTTTTTTAAACCCACCTACCATTTGGTGTTTGTCCAAGTTTCTCTTGTCAACATTAATTGCTGCCAATTGGTTTTGATTAGCAATATTCTCGTGCATTCATATATTTTTTAAAAAAAACTGATACAAATGTGTTCAGCAGGAGTTCAACCTTCAAAGGCGTTCAACGCCTTTGGCACTGAACCAAACCAACCAGGTGATCAGCTCACATCTGTTTGTCACAGGGCGTTTCCCCACACACAAGGATCCCCCCTATGCCGTGCGCTGCTCTCAGCGCGCGGCATCCCTGGCACGCGCCCGGGCATCCCCACGACCCCCCGCTCTGCGCGGGGTCATCAAAAGGCGCCGTTTTCTCCAGCGCCAGGGATGCCACGCGCTGAGGGGGCGCGACAGCAGCAGCGTCGGGGCGGTTGTGCTGTCGCCGCCCCGTCGTGGGGAATGCATGGGGACCCCGTACTACTTGAGGAGAGTAGCGCGGGGCTTAAGGTAAGTGGGGAAAGGCCCACTGTCAAATGAGGCAAATATGATTGTTAGGCACATACACTAGAAATGAGATGTATCCTTGCTCTGATTTGTAGATACTTTGAATGTGGCTGAACCACAAGAAATGCTAGCAGTGTCAGTTGAAAATGGAAAAGACAGCCCCAATAAGCCTAAAATGGAGGCAAAATCAAACTTCTGGTTTGTAATATCCTACCAAATATGGGATTGTGTCTGGTAATGGGAGCAAGTGTTGCCCACATTTGGCATCTGGACATCTCCTGGGATTATAAGTGGTCTAACAGAAACTGGTTTCCCTGGAGAAAAGAGGTGCTGTGGTGGTTGGGCTCTATTGTATCATAGCTGACTTAAATCCCTCTCCTCGCCAAACCCCACCCTCACAGGCTCTACCCCCAAATCTTGCTACCAAATATGATGCATATCTGCTTCCCACAGTACCTGAGGCAGTCTGTCTCTTTCTATCAGTTGCTGGGGAGCATGGGTGAGAGAATGCTGTTGTAGTCATCCTGCGTGTGGGCTTCCAAGAGATGACTGATTGGCCACTGTGTGAACTCCTGTTCACTGACTGATTGGCCACTCCTGTTCACTGCTTCTGTTGTTGATCTCCAACTCTGATGACTGATTGGCCACTGTGTGAACGTAAGCGAAAAAACGAGAGTTTGGATTTATACCTCACTTTTCTCAACTGAAAGGAGTCTCAAAGTGGCTTACAAACCTTTCCCCTTCCTGTTCCCACAACAGACACCTTGTGAAGTAGGTGGGGCTGAGAGAGTGCTGAGAGAACTGTGACTGGCCCAAGGTCACCCAGCAGGATTCATGTGGAGGAGCAGGGGAAAAAACCCCGGTTCACCAGCTAAGAGCCCACTGCTCATGTGGAGGAGCGGGGGATCAAACCTGGTTTTCTAGATCAGAGTCCACCACTCAACCACCACACCACGCTGGCTCTTTTTACGTTTCCTTCTTGCCTTGGGTTTCAGAGTTTCCTGCTTGTGAATGTGAAAGTTCCTTAACTTACCCTAGCTAATACCCATTGGTGGACTTCCCCATGAGACCCTGTACAAGCTACAGCTATATACAAACACATGGAGCAGCCTGATAACATCTCAACCATTTCATGATGGGTTTTGCTGCACTGACAACACTGACTTGGCAGGACTGAAGTCCTTTCCATTTCAGTAAGGCCCCTTCCGCACACGCAAAATAATGCGTTTTCAGACCACTTTCACAACTGTTTGCAAGTGGATGTTGCCATTCTGCACACCTTCAAAGAGCACTGAAAGCCGTTTGAAAGTGCATTATTCTGCATGTGTGGAATGAGCCTTTGTCTGTTGCATGTGCTCCAGATTGTACTAAGGTTTCCTTACCCTTTATCTGGGCATAGCTGGGTGTGGTTTTTCTGTTACACTTTTTGTGTGCATCTTGTTGATATTTATTGACTGAAGCGCATTCCCAGAACTGTTCATTTCACACTGTTCCCACCAGGCCTTTCCTGTTCCCTTACAAAGATTTGGCAAGTTCAAGGAAGCATAGATAACAGTAGCTTGTTAATCCTGGTCCCAAGTTTAGATCTCAAAGTTCATATCCTAGCCAGCTTGTACACATTAAAATGAAGAGCCCTGCCATCACTTGGGAGTACGTTGGCATTAAAGGATTTGCCAGCAGGAGATAATAATTTTACATGTGTTGTTAAAATCTATTTTTTAGATGTGGGTGGGCAAAAGTGTCAGTTAATAATCCAAAAATATCAGTATTTCCCATTACAATCACTGTTTGCTTTCATGTCTGTAAACAAGCTGTTGTTTTTTTCACATCCTGCTTTCTCTGAGTCTGCTTTGTTGCTTTATTTTTTTTTTACAGTGGCTAGATGGCTTTTTAAAGTACATTTTAATTCTTTTTAATATGGGGTATGTTCATGGCTGACTTGGCTGACCTTAGAGAAAAGGCCTCAAGGAGCAATTATGCATTATACAAATGAATATATCAGCTTCAGGTAGCTGGGGTGTCAGCGTGCTAACCAATAATCAAGACAGCTGCCCTGTGTACACTGTTTTATCAACCTCATCATTTTTTCAAGAGCTCTGGTCACACAGTGACAATTACGGTTAAATGGATGTTGGGGTACTTTGAATGGAGGAGACACGTGGTGTAGTGGTTAAATGCTTGCACTGCCATTCACATGGTCAGGAGTTTGAGCCCCTGTGGGTCAGATATCTTGGCAGCTGGCTCATGGTCAACTCAACCATCCATTCATTCCTTGGTTGGTAATTGAGTACTTAGCACACAGCTAGGGGGTAAAGAATAGCCGGGGAAAGCAATGGCAAACTACCCCACAAAAGTGGCTTGCCTATGAAATCATTGCTTGCCCTGGTACCCCAGGGTCGGACTCGACTGAAGGGGAAACTTTACCTTGTACTTTACTTTGAATGGGTCTCTCCATAAGAGTTTGGCCCCAAGTGACAACTGGTGGGAGTCGGGACCTTAGAATGTCAACGTCCCTCAACTTGAGGACTAATTGGTAAAAGTTGGCCTCCTGATTGCTCAGTGCTTAGAGAAGGTGATAACTTGCTGACAGAAGGAACGGGCTTTCTACGTACCTGGAGGCACAGCAGTTTTGAGGTTGCTGGGGAGGAGGCCAAAGAATGAGCAGGTAGCTGTGAGTTGGTCGAGCTGAAAGATGTCTGTCTGGCCAGTTATACACTGGTGCTCTTCCCTGCAGTGAGGGTAAGAACATAAGAACAAGCCATCTGGATCAGACCAGAGTCCATCTAGTCCAGCTCTCTGCTACTCGCAGTGGCCCACCAGGTGCCATTGGGAGCTCACCTGCAGGATGTGAAAGCAATGGCCTTCTGCGGCTGTTGCTCCCGATCACCTGGTCTGTTAAGGCATTTGCAATCTCAGATCAAAGAGGATCAAGATTGGTAGCCATAAATCGACTTCTCCTCCATAAATCTGTCCAAGCCCCTTTTAAAGTTATCCAGGTTAGTGCCCATCACCACCTCCTGTGGCAGCATATTCCAAACACCAATCACACGTTGCGTGAAGAAGTGTTTCCTTTGATTAGTCCTACTTCTTCCCCAGCATTTTCAATGAATGCCCCCTGGTTCTAGTATTGTGAGAAAGAGAGAAAAATTTCTCTCTGTCAACATTTTCTACCCCACGCATAATTTTATAGACTTCAATCATATCCCCCCTCAACCGTCTCCTCTCCAAACTAAAGAGTCCCAAACGCTGCAGCCTCTCCTCATAGGGAAGGTGCTCCAGTCCCTCAATCATCCTCGTTGCCCTTCTCTGCACTTTTTCTATCTCCTCAATATCCTTTTTGAGATGTGGCGACCAGAACTGGACACAGTACTCCAAGTGCGATCACACGACTGCTTTATATAAGGGCATGACAATCTTTGCAGTTTTAATATACACATCTCCTTTGAGTCACTCTCAGTACATCTCCTTTGGGTGTCTGTTGTGGGGAATAGAAGGCAATTGTTAGCAGCTTTGAGACTCCTTGAAGTTGGAGAAAAATGGGATGTAAGAACCAACTCTTCTTCTTCTAGGTGGCTGTGAGTGAATCCGTGTTTGTCTGTGCTGGGATGATGAAAGTATAGGGCACTTTCAAACCATGGCACCTGCAAAAACCTCTCCTGCTGCTGGTCCAGTGGTTTTAGAAGGTAAGCCAGGGCAAGAGTCCAGCAGGTTTTCTCACTAGCCACTGGAGACCCGACTGGCTGTGTGGGTTAAAATAACATTTCAACCGCAGTTGACAGGACAATGATGGTTCTGTTCTCTCTTTCACTCCTTTCCCCCAGTATCCGTATGTATGTGTTTGTGAATATAAATTAACTCGCTTGTCCCCTGTATTTGAGGTACCTATCTTTGTCTCTGCCTCTGGTGGTGGCCATTTTGTGATAAGCATCTTCTGTGGTGACCATTCTATCAGAATTCTAAAGGTGGCCTCATGCTCAAAAAGTTTGGGGTCCCTGGTTTAGAGTAATCCAGGCACCAAAGAGGGGCAGTTTTGTCGACGACTCTGACTCACCCTTCAAGCTCTTCCTGAGAGGAATTGCCATCTTCCAGAAGCAGCCATTTCAGGGGGCATCAGAAGCCACAGCGGAAGAGGGAATGGTGGGGAAATCATGCTTTCACAGATAGAATTGCTCCCATCCATGAAAATTTAAGACTGGCCCAAGCCGGTATATTGACTGGCGCAGTGGCGCTGCAAGCAATGGGGGAAGATTCAACAGCAAGACTTATCTCTTTTCAACACATTTTGAATGTCAGTTCAGAATCATCATGATGAAGAACTTTCGTGCCTCTCTTTAAAAGGTAAATTACAGGTGTGCAATGGTCCTGATTTGGGCCAGAACCAGATGGGGAGGAGTATGAACATTTCAATTCCTGCTCATGTAGGTCAATTCTTGTGAGTTATTAGCGCTATGATGGAAAAGAGACTAGTCCTTTAAATTGCTGCCTGAGGGAAGTAGCTAAGAACCCTCCTAGACTTACAATAAATTGAGTACAACATGCTTTCTTGTGTGGTAAAAAGTTGGCCATAGCCATTTTATTTAACAAAAATTGGTTCAAGGCAAACAAAGCATACGGCGCAGCATGGGGGTTTGATCTGTGTGCTGGGCAGCCCGAGTGCTGTCCCCCAGACACCTAAATTTGTCTACAGCACGCTTGCTGATGAAAAATGAATGCATGCTGGAGCAGCTGTGAGATTCCAGATGGGCGGTTGCCACTACCTGAAGACTCTACTGCTGCCAGGGGCGCAAGCCATATAAGCAAATGGGAAGGAGGCAAAGCTGGGCCTAGCCTTAAATAGGCTGCCCGGCCCTCCTCCCAGGTGACGTCAGGGCGCCCAGCATCACTGCCTGGTGCCCTAAAAGACCAAAAGCCTCGCGAGCAGAGGGAGCTTACGAGGCAGCCGGGAAGGACGCGGCCCAAGGGAGGCTGTCCCTTCCCCAGCAATGGCGACCGCAGTAAGTCGTGGCCGCTTTTATTCCTTTGAAGTGCTAATAAGTGTGTGGAGAGGGGGCAGTTTTGACTTTTGAAACCATGTGGTGGTTTTAACCTTAAATCCTCCCTAACAACACACATTGTGAATCACTCTGGCATGTATCTGCTGTTTACGTTCAAAGGTGACCGGAGCTCACGCATCTTCCTTACAGCAGTTATGGCCTTTAGAAACTCAAACTCTGCTTTCCTTCTTTAAATGGTTTTCCCATATTGAATTAGGGATGGGTTTTTATTATAAGCTCATTTATAGGAATGATATAATTGAGGTCTTTTAAACTGTGATTAAAATATCTAAAAGGAAAAAGGGGCATTTTCTATATCCACAGCTATAATGCAGATTAAAATGTAGAGGCCTTTATTAGAAAGAGTTAAAGAAGCTTGCCTTTCACCACCCCTTGCTATCAATTGCCGTAACTCTTTTCTGCTACACTGCAGGCATATGACCAGATCTAATATATTTCCGTCCATTGATGCTTCCTTTTGAAATTCAGAGGACTAAAAAAATGTAGGATAGCCTGGTCATATGGCATCTTGGAAGTTAAGCAGGGACAGCCCTGGCTAGTAGTAGTAGTAGTAGTAGTAGTAGTAGTAGTAGTAGTAGTAGTAGTAGTAGTAGTAGTAGTAGTAGTAGTAGTAGTAGTATAAGGTGACCAGATTGTCACCTTTTAAAACCGGGACGGGGGGGGGCATGCATACGTGGCATGGCTTGGCCTTGAGAACTTCTACCGCTTTTTTCTGCCTTCCTTAGGGGGTGCTCCCATTTCCCGCCCTGTGATAGGGCGGAGGGGAGCACCCCAGAAGGCAAAATCGGGACTTAAAAACCCCCGTGGGACGCGGGACAGATTGGTTTAAGGCGGGACTGTCCCGCCAAAAGCGGGACATCTGGTCACCTTATAGTAGTAGTAGTAGTAGTAGTAGTAGTAGTAGTAGTAGTACCATCATCGTCATCATCATCCACCTTTATTGGCATTGACAGATAATAAATAGTAATAAATAAATAAAACAGGATAAAATGCAAAAAGCTATGGTTCAACTTCAACTGACCTTTATTAGGCATACCAATAAAGCAAAATACAGGACAGAGTGGGTGTTAAAACAGGACATAAAACTGGACAAAGCATGTAAGGTTGGTAAGGAAGAGGTGGTCAAGTTTCCATTGTGTCTTTGACTTGAGCCCTTCTAATAAAAATTCAGCGGTTTTCCCAGTTTTCCCTCCGAAAAGCGATGGTTAGTATTTGGAGGTGAGGCCTCCAAGGAATACCAGGGTCATGACTCAGAGGCAGGCAGTGACAAACTGCCTCTGAACATCACTTGCCATGAAAATCTTACAGGGTCACCATAAGTCAGCTGTGACAGGGCAGGACTTTCCAACACCAAGCAAACAGATATTCATATTCTGATCAGAAGGGATTCAGCCTGCATTTTGAAAGTGAATTTTCAGTGCCAAAATGCATGGTTTCTTTTTTTTCTTTTAAAAACCAAGCTGTAAATTCATAGTCAGGAGCTTCTGTGATTCTAGGCCAGGGGTCTGCAACCAGCGGCTCTCCAGATGTTCATGGACTACAACTCCCATCAGCCCCTGCCCAATTGGCCATGCTGGCAGGGGCTGATGGGAATTGTAGTCCCTGAACATCTGGAGAGCTGCAGGTTGCAGACCCCCTGTTCTAGGCAATGGCATGCTTAGGGCACTGTTACCTGTTCAATGCTAGGCTGGGAAGATTTCCCCAAGGCTTTTTTCTTTTATAGAATTCAGCCTCAAGACTCTGATATAAAAGGGGAATCTGGTGAAAGCTGGGCAGAGGCGTAACTGGGTAAAATGGAGCCCGGGACGGACTCTGAGTCCCCCCCCATGGACCCCCATGCCACACCCCCAACACCCCACTTACCTCCTGGGCCCAGCGTGTTGCCTTCCCTCCTGCTGATCTTTTACTTTCAAACAGATGGGATAGGATATTTAACTCCTCCACTCCATTTTCCTAACAAAATAGCCATTCCCCCAAGCTGTTCTATCTCTGGCTGAGACCAGCTTACAGGTATTTTTAAGTTTTTCCCCAGTGGGTGCAAATGATTCTCTTTTTGGAACTGCAGCAGATGGTCCTAAGCTGTAAAATAATAAATAAATGAAAAGGAGCATGCAGGAACCCTAGAGGGTGAGCACAGGAAGGGTCACAGAATATACACCAGTGGTGGCACACAGAGTTCATCATGTGATAATAGTGTAATTATTTCAGGGAGATTATTAGCATTAAACCTAAGACCCAGTTTTGGGGAAGCAGTGTAGGAAACCCTGTTAAGCGCTGTTAAACCCTACTGATATTCATGGGAAGAACAAAAGCATGATCCTTTACCTGGGAGTAAGCTCAGTTGCTGGCAATGGGTCTTGTTTCTGAGTAAACCCTCCTAGGGTCGTGATTCATCCATTCAAAGTGTTGCACGGTTGCTTCAAAGCAAAGCCACTGACTACCACCAAGCTTACTCCTGAGTAACTCACACCTCGGAGCCAACCATTTTTTCTAAACTAAAACCTCAGTATTCAGGTTAAATTGCCGTGTTGGCACTTTGCGATAAATAAGTGGGTTTTGGGTTGCAATTTGGGCACTCGGTCTCGAAAAGGTTCACCATCACTGATATACACGCATTTTCACCCTTAGAGGTAAACGAGGGTTGCCAACTCTCAGGTAGGCCTGAGTCATAACCAATCTGTAGGCCCATGGTGGCAAACCTATGGCACTCCATGCTGGCAGGGGCTGATGAGAATTATAGTTCATGAACATCTGGAGTGGCTTAGGTTCGCCACCACTGCTGTAGGCTATCAGTTCTCCTGGGGAAAATGGCAGCTTCGGAGGGTAAACTGTAAGGCACAGGTGTCAAACTCGCGGCCCTCCAGATGTTATGGACTACAGTTCCCATCATCCCTTGCCAGCATGATGCTGGCAGGGGATGATGGGAACTGTAGTCCATAACATCTGGAGGGCCGCAAGTTTGACACCTATGCTGTAAGGGATTATATGATCTCTGCTGAGCTGCCTCCCCTCCCAGATTCCACCTTCTCCACGCTTTGTCCCTTGATCTTCAGGAATTTCTCAAGCCGGAGCGAACAATCCTTGCTAAACCATTTTTTGCTTTCAATGGTTCCTGAAGCATCCAAAGGAGCGTTAACTTGTCCTTTATGTTGGATCTCTTGAAATAGGACCTCTGTACTTTGTTTAAACTTGTTCTAGGCCAGCTTCTCATTTCAGATTTTCTCTGTGTATTTTTGTTTACTGTAAAATAGGCTTTGTGTATTCTCTTAACACACATTTATTTATTTTGATGTGTTGAAACAAAGTGTAAAAAAAATCCATACGTTCTGTCATGGGTAAAGAAGCCATTTAACTCTTCTAACACAAAGGGTAACTGTGTTTTCCTTGTTGTTGTTTTTTCTTTTACAAATGGAGCGGAAAGCTCTCTCTGCCTACTCAAGTGAGGCAAAACGTGAAAAGTTAGACTAGCATTTTAAGTCTCTTCGATCGATGGGGGGAAAACATGTTTCTTTAATAAAATTACAGAGGCAGTGCTAATTTTAATCAGTTACATTCCTACAGTGGCTTTTAATTACTATTTGTAATTAATGGATTGTAGCCGTGTAATTATGTGTACGGCACTTATGGTAGAGACTGAGACATGTCTGGAAATATGAGCCATGGATTCAGTAGTCCTTCCCCCCCCCCTGCCCCCCCACCCACAGATAGTATTTTTAATTAAACGTGTTTGAAAGTAATTACTTCAGTCTACAGGAAGTTGTGCGTTTGGGTGCAATGGATTACATCTGGAGATACGAATGCATCAGAATGGCAGTTAGTCACGGAGGTATGACTCATTGGCAAATGTCATAAGGCCAGTGGTGATGACATACCCTTTAACATTTCCCTGATGAAAACAGGTACGCCCTCGTACGTTTGGTACATCTGGCAGGTTTCACTTCCTGAGCAGCCCCCTACTCACATCGCTGAATACTAAGACCATGAGAGCATTCTTTAAAGTCAAGCACATAAAACCACTGCTGTATCAACTGCACTTACTCCCAGGTCGATTCCGCACTTGGGTTATCGACCTAAGTTCGAGCTGCGTTCGACCTAAGTGCTCCGCACAACCACTAGGATTGACGTGGTTTTGTACCAGCTTCACCCCGTGTAACGGTCAAATTTCCGACTCCAGTTGGGAACGACTACTTTTTCAGGGAACCACGCTCGAACTCAGCTCGATTCCAGTAAAGTGCGGAATCTCTGGTGCCAGGAGTCCCCCATTCAGCCAATCACAGCTGAGTGTTTCGAGCATGCGTACAGCTGGCCAATCAAAAAACGCCACCTTCGTCCCTCCATTCCTGTGGCAGTTTTTTAAATAACGTGTGTGGGGATAGACAGAACATGGCTGTAGAACAGTAGCCAATCGGAACGAAGCGGTGAAGAGGCACAGGATGATTTCGCCCTCCAAGCTGGGATCAAGCTGGTTGCAGTGGGGAACAACAATGGCTTCGACCTAGGTTAGTACCCTTCTCAGGGAACTGGGTCGAACCTATTTTACTCGTGTGCGGAATCGCCCCCAGTTTGTTTTGGGGCCCAATTCAAACGGCTGATTTTGATTCTTAAAACCCTTACTGGTTTGGACTCAAAGTACCATCTCTGTCTTAAAGAGTATGCCTAGGTTCCAAGATCATTGGGAAGTGGGCTTACTGGTGAAATATTTTATTTATTTACATTATTTATATCCCAAGTTGACCCAAGTTGACTTACACAATTCTTCTCGCCCTCATTTTGTCCCAAAGCAAATGTGCACATATAATTTCCATCCATAGGATTCTCATGTTGCTGGAAATCCTGCTGGGTGACTTTGGGCCAATTACACTTGGCTCAGAACTCTCTCAGCCAACACAGAGGCAAACAATGGCAAACCACCTCCAAACTTCCTACTACACATACTCTTCTAAGTTCAGTGAAGAGTATCAAGGATGTGACTGTGTTTAGGATCACATGGTGTAAGTGTGTGTGTGGAGTGCTGTCAAATTGCAGCTGACCCCATATGGTTTTTAAGGAAAGAAATTAAGCAGAGGTGGTTTGCCTTCCTTTGCAAAGTCTTCCTTGTTGGTCTCCCACCCAGGTGCCGAACTTGCTTAGCCTCCGAGATGTGATGAGATTGGGCTATACTATACCATTCCACATCCCAAAATTACATGGTAGAGGATGTTTAATACAATGTTACCCAATTTTGTAATTTTTTTAAAGTTATATTGCTCATGTACTCATGCCACAAGGCATCTGAGGCAGCTTTAACAAAACCAGAGCTTCTGGGTTCTTAACATCCGAATTCCCACTGAAAATTTAATCTAGATACAACCAAGTTTCAAAAGAATCGGCACCTTTTCATCCAGGTTCCAACATCCTCAATGCAGCATGTTTCTAGTGAAGACGTCTAGGCCTGACCCTTGGGGCTGGGGGGTGCCTGCTGTCAGGAGTGCAATTGTTAAGCTAGCAGCACCAAAATTTCAGAGTATCTTTAGGAGACCCTCCTGATGATGCCACCCAGGTTTGGTGAAGTTAAGCTCATGGGGGTCAAAGTTATGGACTCTCAAATGTGTAGCCCCCATCTCCTATTAGCTCCCATTGGAAACAATGGGGGATGGGGGCACCCCTTTTGGGAGTCCATAGCTTTGGACCCCCTACACCAAACTTCACAGATCCAGGGTGGCATCAGTAGGAGACTCTGCTGATGATACCACCCAGGTTGGGTGAAGTTTTGTTCATGGGGCCAAAGTTATGGGCCCTCAAATGTGTAGCCCCCATCTCCTATTAGCTCCCATTGGAGTAAAAGGTGCATATACAAGCAGGTCCAGGAAAATCCCATGATAAGCGGTGGGGGAGCGCCAGAAATGGGACTGATCTGTGTTCCGCAGTTCGGCAGTGGGGAGGTCTGGCTATTTTGGGCGACTATTCCAGCATTAATCGCCGGTGGGAAATCGCCCAACATTTCAGACCCTGAGATCATGGGGGAGGGTCTGGTACTAAACAGTAATTCTGTTGGTAGTAATTCTCACATACCACTAGAAATTGAACTGCAGTGTTTGTGGATGTCTGTAGTCACAGTCAGGAGACTTGGAAGAGATGGATCATTGACTGCACACAAGGAAAAATAATGTTGAAAAAAAACATGGAAATTGACTATAAAATATCGTTCATTTAAAAGAGTACTACCCACGTTTCCATTAAAAAGTCCAAGACCACTAACTGCCACAAAATATAGTACAATAAACACAATTGATATTCCATTTTCTAAAACCTTAACTAAAAATAGCGCCAAGCATATAGATGAAGCATAATTAAAACAGTAACAGTACCAATAAACAGTAGTGGGGCTGTTAGTGCCAGATTATAGCTTCTCATCTACATATATGGTAGTTACCCCAAGCAGGCATACATTTAAATCCTGAAGGAAGCTATTAAAAGTGTGAGTTAATTGATGGCCCTGAATTTTTAATGTGTTCTGAGCCCCAAAACCTAAGTCTTGGGGCCAGACTCTAAAACCTGGAAATCCTAATTAAAATTACAATGAAAATAATTTAAGATTAGTACCAGTTAGATCTGCCAGTTATTTCTCCTACTCTTCCCTGCTCTCTAACAATTGAGAAATATGTAGAGGGATAGGAAATAAAGATACTTTGTCACCACATTTGCCATGGCATTTCTGGTTACTGAATGCAGGGCTCTTGGAATTTCCGAGTTCTCTATGGCCTTTCCCATAGAGTTTGGGGGGAATTCCCAGAGTATTGTTGATGCAGTGATGTCACTTCTGGGTGATCATCCTGGAAGTTTCATTGCTACCTCAGCAGCTCTCCCTCTCCCACTCTTTGCCCCTGAAAAAGCTCCCAAGGTTTGACAGAATAGGGCAACCCTATTATTGGTTGCTAAGAGAATATCTTGTAAGCAAACAGCCGTATACACATCCAAATCAGTGAAGACCAACAGAAATCCACTAAAGGTTGCATTGAAATAAGTGAGACCATATGACAGTGGTCTCCAGTGAGTAGATTCCATGGATCCACCAATTTCTTTCCTAGTGGCTTTCTTCCCCAAACAAAGAGATAATTCATGTTTTCCTTGACTTCACTGGATTAGTGAAGACTTCAAAAGACCCCAAGAGATATCACCTTGGTGTCTGCAGACAGCAGCCATTTGGAAAAAAAAACTTTCCCCATTATAGGATGATACTCAGCTTGGAATCTCCAAATGTTTTGTAGAGCATCCCTCCATCTTGTGATTGGATCCAGCCTGCATGGCAGCCATTTTGTCGTGTCTGCTACCTGTTGTCAAGGTTGGAGGTGCCTATATAAACATAGGAAACTGCCCGACATTGAATGAGACTATTGGTAAATCACCATCAGTACTGTCTACTCAGACTGGTGGAATGGCTCTCCAGGATCTTAGGCAGAGGTCTTTCACATTATCTGCCACTAGATTTTGGATCTGGAGATTCCAGGGATTGACCCTGGGACCATGCACAGGCCAAGCTGATGCCAGCGTGGCATGGTGATTGAGAGCAGGTAGACTCTAATCTGGAGAACTGGGTTTGATTCCCCACTCCTCCACATGCGTGGTGGAGTCTTATCTGCTGAACTAGATTTGCTTCTGCACCCCTACACTCCAGCTGTGTGACCTTGGGCTAGTCACAGTTTGTCCAGAACTCTCTCAGCCCTACCTGCCTCACAAGGTGTCTGTTGTGGGGAGAGGAAGGGAAAGGAGCTTGTAAGCCACCGTGAGTCTCCTTGCAGGAGAGAAAGAGGGGCATACATCCAAACTCTTCTTCTTCTCCTCCTCTGATGCTCTGCCCCTCCCTTACCTGATATATGAACTCAGCAGAGCTGTTGCATTTGCTACTCCATGGCTGTACCCATGTGGATGTTTTGTGCTGTTTTGGCTTCTGCAGCTCTGTTTCAGGGAACATCCGTTTGGACCACTCTGACTGGCTGGCTTTCATCAATGTTGCAGGGACAGTCCAATCCAATCCAATCCAATCCAGTCCAATCCAAAAACCTTTATTAGGCATAAACCAGAAGTACCATACATTCCAAGTACAAAAACAGGATCATTGGTATATATCATGTAGAACATGGATTAAAAATGTAGCAACTGCTTCAGAAATGTCTACGTTAGAGCTGTCCAATAGGCAGGGACAGTCATACTTGGCCACTATTTCCCCCATTTGGTTTATTAATTTCCCAAAATTATATCCTGCTTTTCTGCCCCCATCAGACCACCAAAGTGACCGCCCCATTAAAAACACGCGCTATAAAAACACGTCTTAAAACCCCTTGAACCCAAACTAAAAAATACAGCATTCAAACAATTAAAACCAAGTTCAAATACCCATTTGTTATTTACTAATGCCATGCGGCTTCAATTCACGGAGTCAAAATTCTTCAGCCATAATCTAATTAAGCTTTCTTTTTTTTCTCCCTAATGATCTGATATGTAGCATTTCCTCCCCCTTTCGGCTTGCATCTTGGTGTAAAGAACTGCGGAAGACGATGCTTTGCATACCTGCCTTTTCAAAGACTAATTGTGTTCTATTTACAACCAAATAGGAAAGCTTTCACATTGTTTGCCAGATTTTCCCCACCAGCAAAGTATAATTTCTTGGTGGCATTATAACAGGGAATCCCAGGCTTAGCTTTCTTCTTACAGTTAATTAGAATCTGTCCAGGGAATGATCAGGAATGAGTTCTGTATCTGACAGTTTGTGTTTGGTATACAAATCACCTTGCGCTGAAGGCCTTTTCGGTATTCAAACAGTGAAAACAATTTATGTTTAGATATTTTATTGATAACTTTTAAAAGTGCGCAATCTGGATAACCACCATTGAGAAAAGCTGGAGACAAAAAGCACTCCGCCTGTAGATTCTTGTTTGATAAAACCATCTCCCTTTTTTCTTCTCCCCCCCCCCCTCCAAGTGGTCTATTTCAGGGCCACAATTTAAATGAGTCCTTCAAATGAATTAAGGAGTGATGACATTGGTTCATTCCGCACATGTAGAATAAAGCACTTTCAAACTGCTTTCAGTGCTCTTTGAAGCTGTGCGGAATAGCAAAATCCACTTGCAAACAGTTGTGAAAGTGGTTTGAAAACACATTATTTTGTGTGTGCGGAAGGGGCCATAGTTGAAGAATAATCACGAAGGGGTGCTGATTTGGTTTGAAGGGCTTGGGTCGAGTGAAACCTTTGAATGAAACTTTTATTTTAAAAGCTATTTTTAAAAAAAATCTCCGTCACTTATCCTTCACAGGCCAAACGGTTGCTGTTTGCACCTTGGTGCCAGTGGTGGATTTAGGTGGGAGCTTGAACTGCAAATCAAAAGATTTTGCTTCTGAGCTTTCTTATCCCCCCCCCCTTCTTGAGAAAGCTGGGCAAATAGTTTCCCCCTCCCCTCTCTCTCCTTTACGTTACTGGCTTTGCCTGTCTCCAGGATATTGCAAACTGAAAACTGAACATGCAATACTCAGGAGAGACCCTCACCAAGACCAGAATTGTTTTGTGGTGAGATTCGGGCTGTCTTGAGGAAAGCTTTGCCTCACATTACCAGTGATTTCTGTGCCCCTTCTCTGTTCTCCCTGTTGCTCTCAAAAGCTTGATTATGCCATTAATATTTCTGGAGAGAGCGTCTTCCCCCTCCTCCCTTTCCGGCATGTGGATTTTCTTTTTTTGATTGCTGTCGTTTTCTTTCCTGAATCGGTGCCAGCTACCAACTGCGATTCCAATTACCAGAGATTTTTAAAAAATGAATGGAGATTCAGGATTCATTGCCATCACAAACAAACAGGCAAAAAATATATATTGACCATTACCTAGGTAATCTCCAAGCCTTTTGACTTGGAGATGGTCAAATGTGTGCATCACTCAAGTATCCTGTTGTCTCAGGTAGACAGTAAGATGCAGGTGAGGGGGGGGCTTTCTATATGTAGGGACCCTGCGGGGATGAGCCAGGCATTCCAGCTGCAGACCCGTGCAGGTTAATGAACATGTGGCTTAAAGAACCCACTGGGTTAAATGCATTTCCCAAAAAACATGCTTAGCTATGCCAGCATAAACTGGCTTATGACACAGGGCACAAGCATCAGTTCTCCGTGCCTGATAAATGTGCATTCCGTCCTGTTCTATATCTGGCCAGTCAGGGGAAAAGGTCCACAGTCTCAAAGCAGGCAGCAAAGATCAGGGCAAACTAGAGCTGACCTTTTGTTCAGGAGCGGGAGTTCTCCATAGGAGGCAGCCGGGGCTGGAAACCACGCAGCAGGAAACTGTCCTGTCTTGCTTTTCTCCCCAGAAGAGAAGAGTTTGAGGCATTCCATGTTTGAAACTCCTTTCTTAAGTGAGTCATTGGTCAACTGTAGGGGTGTACAACTCTGGTGCTTCAGATGTTCATGGACTACAAGTCCCATCAGCCACTGCTGGCATGGCCAATTGTTTATGCCAGCAGGAGCTGATGGGAATTTTAGTTGGACACCTCTGGTCTACTGTGAAGTCTTTGCATTGGCTTGAGCCCAAGGGCCGGAGCAAGGGGGAACTGTGCCCGGGGCACATGTGCACCCTGTGCCCCACCACACCCCCGCCACGCCCCTGCACCGGTGCGTGCTTGATGCACCACGCACCCCCCTGTCCCCCTGGTGCTACGCCACTGCTTGAGCCTCAGTATTTAGGAAATTAAGCATTCCATAGCTGATTCTTGGCATCTTAACAGGTCCAGAAATCTCATTTATGTAAAGCTCTGGATCTGCGGCAGAAGATTAAGCTTCCATCGCCGGGGAGAATGAGAGAGAATAATCTAAGGCATGCCCCTGTCCCCTAAATAAAGGAGATTTGGGGACTAAACACTCCTTCGTTGCCAGCTCTCTCAGTACCTCCACGTCCTGTTAGTTATCTGCGAACAAAGTTGCAGCAGGGAATGCTTGTCTGCTAATAAGAAAATTAACACTGAGAAGATGATGCAGGGCTTTGGTGAGTCTCGGGACAGCTCTGGAGATAGTAAAGGAGATCCGATTACAGAGCAGACAGGCGAGGCCAGGCCAGTCTTTCTAATGACTATCTTAGGAAATGACAGGCAAGCCGCTGAGATGAGTTATGATGAGACTTCTCTCCCGGCAATCAGAGCAGCTTCCTATTTTTCATTCATTGACAACTGAGCTGCAGTTTTCAGAACTTGTTTAATTTGTCGGCCAATGAATCTGCTCAGCATTTGGGCACCTGCGTCCTTTGAGGGATCTCGGGTTTGAAATGACTAAAGGGGGGGAGGGCTGAGGTGAAAAGTAAAACTAGTCAGTCGTATGGGTGTCCCTTGCTCCAAGTATCTGCCTTTGAAACACATGGGTCTTTCTTGACCTACTCTCTCACACGTTTCCTCCCCTGTTTCACCTCAGCTTTTTTTAGGGTGGGGGTGGGGTAAAATTGATGAATAAATATATGCATCAGTTGTAACATTTAATAGGGACAGTCTCTGTTTTCTGGTAGCAGCCACTTAAAGTCAGCGTGATGTAGTGGTTAAGAGCAGGTGGATTCTAATCTGGAGAACTGGGTTTGATTCCCCACTCCACCACTTGAGTGGCAGAGGCTTATCTGGTGAACCAGATGTGTTTCCGCACTCCTACATTCCTGCTGGGTGACCTTGGCCTAGTCACAGTTCTTTGGAACTCTCTCAGCCCCACCTACCTCACAAGGTGTCTGTTGTGGGGAGAGGAAGGGAAAGGAGTTTGTAAGCCTCCTCCTCCTCCTCCTCCTCCTCCTCCTCCTCCTCCTCCTCCTTCGCTATCAAACTACATGTCTATATAGTTTTCAACATGAGAGCCATTTGCTGGCCTAATGGCTGTAATAAAACTGAACTGAACATGAGAGCCAAACGAGGGATTTGCCATTGCTCGCCTCTGTATCACAACCTCAGCCTTCCATGGAGGTCTCCCATCCAGAAGCTAATCTGGGCTGACACGTTTAGCTTCTGAGATCTGACTAGCCTGGGCTCAGCGGGATTATCCAGGCAGTCCCTACTTAAACAGTGATGATTTGACCTTTTGGGGAGAGCTCTGGCATACCTTTTAAAAAGGCTATTATTATGTATGCGCATGTGCCACTGCTAAGTTCTTTAGGTGACAGCCATCTCCACAAGTGTGCAGGTATTAAATTGAGGAGGATCTGTGTTATTCAATAGTAATTATAGTAATTTAAGGCACTTTCTGTGACGCTGCCTTTGAAGGCTGTTGGGAAACTTCACTTAGTGCAAAATGCAGCAACTGGATTGTTAATGGATAGTCCTTGTAATGAACATGTTTCAAATAAACGATGCCAGTTACTGTTTTGAAACTGGGCCTGCTAACAAATGGGAAGTCAAGCACTGGACTTTTAAAAACAACCTATAAGTAGCTTGAGCTCAAAGTACTGTAATGACCACCTAAGCCTGTAGCAACCGTCCATGAGATCTTGATATAGAAGGAGAAGAAGAAGAGTTGGATTTATATCCCCCCTTTCTCTCCTGTAAGAAGTCTCAAAGGGCTTACAAACTCCTTTTACTTCCCCCCTCACAACAAACACCTTGTGAGGTAGGTGGGGCTGAGAGAGCTCCAAAGAACTGTGACTAGCCCAAGGTCACCCAGCTGGCACTCTGTTCTGGCCAAGTGCAAGGCACCTGGATTTTTAGTTTGCTTGGGGAACAGAAGATCTATAAGATTTATAAAATTGTGCATGGATGAATAAAACAACTTTTTCTCTCATAATACTGAAGTTAGTTAACTTGATGAGTAGTAGATTCAGGATGGACAAACAACTAATACAATTATGGAATCTACTATTAGGGGGTGTAGTGTTGGCTATGAACCTAGGTGGTTTTAGAAGCAGATTGTACAGATCCATAGATGAGAGAGCAGCCATGGTGACTAAATGGAACCTTTATATATAGAGGTTGCAAATCTCTATAGTACTAGACAGTTGTATCAAGAGAAGGCCTTGGTCTTTATGTCCTGTTGGTTGGTCATGCCGGGCATCTGGTTGGCCCTGTGTAAAACAGGCTATTAGACTAGATGGATAATTGATCTGAAGCAGCAGGGGCCCTCTTATGATTCAACATCTCACAGTGAGAGAACATCAGCCTTCCTAGATCAAGCAATTCCTAATTGAAGCACCAGAACTGTGCCTGGGCTGTGTCACTCCAGACTGCAGGTCGGGGGCTCAGTCCCCTCCCAATCTAGCCTTCCAATGTTCTACATGAGTCAGTCATTTTAGTGGAAAAGAATTCAATCCAATGAGCTTTGAAATGGTACAATAAAGGTTGTTCCCTTAGATCTTCTTTAGAAATCTTGCTGCCCATGTTAGGAAGTAAGACCTATGATGACCAGGAGGAGACAGCCTTTTATAGGATAATGCCAGTCCTTTGGTGCGTCTGCCAAGGAATGTATAATTGGCACTGACATGGATGTCCAGGGGAGAGATGAAGACCATTCTGTTATTTTTGGCTGACAAATAAAAATGAGCACACAAAGAAATGCAATGGGGGAAGGTCTAGTCACCTCTGTTGAAGGCTGGTAGCAGAAGGTATGGATGGTTTTCATTCAACCAGGAAGATGCAGGAAGGTATGAAAGTTCTAGGTCAGTGCAGCTGTGTGAAACATAGTTTGAAATGGGAGCTGTTAGAGCTTCCGCGGTTGCAAGAAGGAGTTAGCTTAGTAGGCATTCTCTCCTGACATTTCGCCTGCATCTGTGATCCTCTGAAGATGCCAGCCACAGATGCAGGCGAAACGTCAGGAGAGAATGCTGCTAGAACACGGCCATACAGCCCGGAAACCACACAGCACCCAAGTGATTCCGGCCGTGAAAGCCTTCGACAATACATGTCTGAGATGGTTAACAACATGTATAAAGACAGCACACAATGGAAAATCCACGTGTTTCCCAGTTCACACTATATCAATCCTGCATGTTGAATGCATCTTGGGGATTGTTTGCTCTCAATCTGTGCTGCTGGCAGACTCTCAGGTCCTGTGAATGTAACTTCTACATAGGGCTATGGCCTGTAATAGTAATACTAATAGTAATAGTAATCACAACGTGTGATTGGTGTTTGGAATATGCTGCCACAGGAGGTGGTGATGGCCGCTAACCTGGATAGCTTTAAAAAGGGCTTGGACAGATTTATGGAGGAGAAGTCGATCTATGGCTACCAATCTTGATCCTCCTTGATCTCAGATTGCAAATGCCTTAGCAGACCAGGTACTCAGGAGCAGCAGCAGCAGAAGGCCATTGCTTTCACCTCCTGCACGTGAGCTCCCAAAGGCACCTGGTGGGCCACTGCGAGTAGCAGAGTGCTGGACTAGATGGACTCTGGCCTGATCCAGCAGGCTAGTTCTTATGTTCTTATGTAATATATGTGTGGTGGGCCTTTCTCACATGCAAGCCATCACTTGATGTCAGGTGATAAACATGCATGTAGGAAACAGCTCCAAATATATAATAATGGAGCACTGAAGTAATCTTGAAACATATGAAACAGTGGCATTTAGCCACAACAAGCCTCAGAGGCCCAGAAGGTCAGATTTTCACCCTTTTCCATCTGGTCTTGGAGTGTCAGAATGTGTGGATTGAAAATGTGTGACTAAACAGGAGACTGCACTGACTCGACAACGGCGATGGATCTGAGAACATTTTCAGGAGTCATGTTTTTATTCTATTTTCCTTCTCGCAGATTAGTGTTGTTGTTGTTTTTTTAAAAAAACCCGTAGAAATACAATAGGTATCTTTTTATATATTGAAAGGGGGAGAGCCCTACTTGCTTGCTACAAATTTCATGATGAAAGTCTCCATCCTGGCTTTCTGTTACTAATAGATTATTGGGGACGTTTGCATGCATGCTGCCAATGAATAATCCTGGCAGGGTTTCAAAAGGAAACCAACAGACAAATACTGAAAGGCATATGTAATAAAAGAACAGCTTAAGACAACTGTGATCTGTTGACAGCCCCAACCAATATAAAGTGTGCATCTGCCATAGGGTATTTAACAAGCTGCTCAGCCTTGGCTTGGGAATAGCTGGAGGATTCCTTTGAGGCATGCTTTGGGCAAGGCATGAGAGAATCATAGAGTCAGAGTTGGAAGAGACCTCAAGGGCCATCAAGTGCAACCCCTGCAATGCAGGAACACATAATCAAAGCAATCCTGACAGATGGCCATCCAGCCTCTCTTTAAAAACCTCCAAAGAAGGAGACTCCACCACACTCCGAGGTAGTGCATTCCACTGTTGAACAGCCCTTCCACTGCCAGGAAGTTCTTCCTAATGTTTAGGTGGAATCTCTTTTCCTTCACCTTGGACCTGTTACTCCTGGTCCTAATCTCTGGAGCAGCAGAAAACAAGCTTGCTCCTTCACCAACATGACATCCCTTCAAATATCTAAACATGGCTATCATGTCACCTCTTAACCTTCTCGTCACCAAACTAAACACCCCCAGCTCCCTAAGTCTCTTCTCATAGGGCATGGATTCCAGACCTTTGACCATTTTGGTTGCCCTGGAGATAGAATGGAGACATCAGGATTCAAGCGCAGTGCAGGTTGTAAATCTGGGACTGGAGAGATGTCTGGTGGAGGTTCTGACTTTTCTTTTGGCTGAGAAAGACATAAAATGGCATGGAACATCAGGGAGCCCAGCAACAAGGATGAGCAGAACTTTCATTCTTGTTCTATGGCTTTCCTCTGACCCAGTGGCGTATTTACCTGGGGACAAGGGGTACCCCTTGTCCCCGGGTGCCACTCTTCTGGTCATGTGGGGGGGGTGCAAAATCGCCCCCCCCCCACATGACCAGGAAGCCAGCAGTGGAGGGCAGGGCGGGGCACCCTCTACCCTGCCCATGTCAATCACACATGAGCGGGGTCAAGGGCTCTCGAAGACCATGAGGCAGCAGGGCTTCCTGCTGCCTCATCATCTCTGAGCGTCCCTGAACCCGCCCATGTTGATGACATATGGGTAGGGTTAAGGGCACTCGAAGACCAAAAGGCAGCAGGACATTCTGCTGCCTCGTCGGCTCTGAGCGCCCTCGACCCCACCCATGTCACCATCGCCATGGGCAAGGTCTAGGGTGCCCTGCTTCCCCTGTCAGCTCCCCCCTGCTGGCTGGACTCTCAGCTGGCAGCCAGCAGCCCCTTCTGACCTCACCTTCGGGCAGGACAGAAGAGACTGCAGTCCCCGGCCTGGAGACCTGCTTTTATAAGCACTGAGGCGGGGGGGGGGGGGGGCTTGGGGAGCAGGACTCCCTGGAGGGGAGGTTATAAGGGTCTGCTGGCTGCTGGCTGGGTGCCCAGATGGCAGGGGGGAGCCGAGGGGGGGTGCCTGGCACCCTAGACCTTGCCCATGGCAATGGCGACATGTCCTGCTGCCTCGTGGTCTTCGAGCACCCTCGACCCTGCCCATGTGTCATCGACATGGGTAGGGTCAAGGGCACCCAGCAGCAGGGGGCGGGGGGGCGGAGCCAGGGGGTACATCTGGAGACAATTAGTCTTCATGTGCCATTTGCCCCCGCTACGCCTCTGCTCTGACCTGCATTATAGTGGTGGTGGTAGAAAGTGCCATCAACTTGCGGTCCAAAATGGAAGCATTTTCTGACTCCAGCAAAGCAAAACACCAACTTGCTAGCCTTTGTCCCTGATATGGTAGCTTTCTCCGAATAGAAACCTGTTCATGTCCGTGGGTACATAGCATCAAGGAAACCTTTCCTCCAGTTCTGAAGCAGGACACAGGTTTACCACCTTCACAAGGGCCAGCCTAGGTGAGATTCTTGATTAATTATGATGTTCTGCTTTTTATTAAAAAAAAAATAGCATCTCTAGATGGGTGCTTTGAAAACCAGGAACTGCCAGTGGGGCAGGGGTGTTTACTAATCTTTTCTGCAATGTATGTCACCAGTATGAAGCTGAGAGAGAGAGAGAGAGAGAGAGAGAGAGAGAGAGAGAGAGAATCATCGTTTTTCCCCCACACAGAGATATATGGAAGGAAAGGTTAAATGTTTTTGCTTCAGCAACTTTCCCCATTCTCAAAGCAGAAGCCTTGGATTACAGAATAATTTTTGAAACTATGGAATACTTTGATCATAGATTAATCATGTGCCTCATCTAGAATTGGCTGATCAGAAGAGGTTGCACTCCAAGAAATGCTTTATTGAGCCTCAGCCTACGTACCAGTTCCGCTGGTTAATATATCAATTGTGCTAGTTTTGCCCTGGTTTTATACTGTTTGGTGTCAAATGATTTGTCTGCCTGTATTTTGCTAGGTGGCAAAGTAAGTGACCTTAAGCACCATGCTCTTTGTGGAGTCCTTTTGTGCAGTGCCTAGAGGAGAGAAGAAACCTACTTCCCTTTCATGTAGCTACAATTGTCCAGATATATTAAATATTAACAATAAAGGGTTTTGCCTCTGGATCACTGCAGCTGTTCAAAAATATCCAAGTGCTATCGGTACAGTTTCAAACTGTATTTTTTTAAAGCACGCACGCACGCACGCACACTGAGTTCTGAACTTACTATAAAACTGTGTTCGTATCAAACTCTTTGATTTTTGAACACCCAAAGACAGGAGTGATGAAGTTGTTTTGAGGCTGCGTGCTTTGGACCAGAGTCCATAGATTGGATTTTTGTAAGCAAATTGCTCACATGATTTGTGATATATTAAGGTATCAATTAAGAATAAAAGGGTGTCAGACAGCAACTTACTTGTGGAATTTCTCATCAAAGGTTTTACTGAAAAGGTTTTGAACTGTAGTACAAATCGTATTACTTCAATATAAACAAGTAAATGTTGGTAGATCACAAATAGTTTGATAGACCTTAAGTCGGAACAGACTAGCAGATTGTGTGGTAACTTGCATATTTAGCAAAAGCTCATGTGGTATGCTGTTGAAATGATCCCCATAACACTAAAAGGTGGTCTAAGGCTGATTCTTCACAGTCAACACTAAATCAGGGGTGTCAAACTCGCGGCCCTCCAGATGTTCATGAACTACAATTCCCATCAGTCCCTCCCAACATGAGCATTGGCTATACTGGCAAGGGCTGTTGGGAATTGTAGTTCATGAACATCTGAAGGGCTGTGAGTTTGACACCTGTGGTTTAAATGAACCTGTGTTGCCTGTACCACTATTTACATGGTGGGTGCAAAGGCCAGCTGGAATCGCTGGGATCCCTGCGGCAGGAGGAAGCATGGTTCACATGGAAAACATTGTAAAAGTAGCTAATAAGAGTCTATTTTTAGGTTGGGGTTGCCTCCTCTTTCTTTTCTCGATTTACTTACTCATTGGCTTATTTTTCAAACTAAATTGGGCACATGTTGTTTTTCCTAATAATTGATCTCAAGACATTCTTGGGAATTACTAGCAGGCTTGACCGGTTTGCTTTCTGCATTGATATATTCATATATATTGTAATAGCAACTTAAAACAAGCAGTGGCTTTCTCTTCAATTCCCATTCATCTTGCAGAGACATCTCTGCAATTCAAAAAAAAAATGCAGATCAGATGTACAGCTAGTTAACAAGAGACAACTGTGAATATCACATGCAGTTGGAAGGTTTGTGGTAACGCATTAGCTTGACTATATTCACAAGTCTTAGAGGTTCCACTACATTAAAACTAAGCAAAATGCAACAGTAGGTTGCAAACATTCTGGAAAATGTCAGTATTTATATGTTTACGGCAACATTATTTTCTGATATCTTGATGGACTCAGATCTTGCTACAGGTAAAGTAAATACAGAGAAGAAACTTCTCCTTTCAAACAAATAACTTCTACTGCTCAACAAAAGATAAAACTGCTCTCTCTGTCTGCATAACATAATTTATTAATTAATTATTATTATTGAGATTTATAGACCGGCCTAACCCCAGGAAGGCTCTGGGCAGTGCACAACACAATTTCACAACAAAATACAACCAAAACAGATGGAGCAAATAAGCAAAATACAGAATAATAAATAACACAGGCTCCATTAACTATGAATACAAAAAATCCATTTAAATACAGCAGTCAGTGCAATAAAATCGACGTCCAGCAGTAAACCCTTATTAAAACCCTCCCAAGGAGGGGGGGATGGTGGGTCCCATTGGTGTTAAAGCAGTGATGGCGAACCTTTTTGAGACTGAGTGCCCAAATTGCAACCCAAACCCCACTTATTTATCACAAAGTGCCAACCCTGAATGCTGAGGTTTTAGTTTAGAAAAAAACTGGTTGGCTCCCTCTTCCTCCGCCCCACCTGCTCGAGCAGGGGCCAGCCTGCTCTAGCCTCCAACAAGTCCCACGCACACCGCTCTGTGCCTCTCTAGCATCTCTGCCTCCTTTGCGCCCCCCACCCCCAGGCATCAGCCACCCGGAGCACAGGCACCAGGCCCACCAGCCGAGTCCTCCCTGTTCACCACGGTGCGCGCGTGTCATGCTCGGTGGCCCAGGCCAGCCTAGATGTGTGTGTGTGTGGGGGGGTGATTTTCCACCCCCCCACATGACGAATTCTATGTGCGCGTGCCCACAGAGAGGGCTCCGAGTGCCACCTCTGGCATCCGTGCCATAGGTTCGCCATCACTGTGTTAAAGGGACCCCAGATAAAAGGAGAATGAAATAGGGAGAATGAAATAAGACATACAAAAACATCCAGTTTTTTTTCCCTCTGGCCCATCTGAGCCCATAGAAACGAACCGGACATAATGCACCGCAGAGTTGCCATCTCCTTCCCCCAGGAGGCCCTGGGGGAAAAGCATCCCTCCGCAGCCAACTCTGAGCTGAACGTCCATAACCTCCAGAGTATTTCAGGGGGGAGCAATCGTGGCTTGAACCTAAGAAGTGACAACAGGTGGGCAGCCAGTAGGCGGAGGCTGGTGGGGTGGGGATTCAAAGCAGCCCACCAGCAGAATGCCGTTCACACTTACTCAGTCTGCTCTCCTACTACCGTTGTGTACGTGAGGGCTGAACTCGCAGACTTTTTCGAGGGGAGTGTTGGAGGAGAAAACGAGCAACGTTTGCAGCCTTGAAAGCTGTAAAGCCAGTGAACATTGAAAGAAGGCTCAGCAGCAGGAGGCAGAAGAGCAGCACCACTGAGCAGGGGCCACGCATCTTCCTCGCTTTCCTTCCTCCCAGGCTGGTCCGCCTGCTCTGGGCTAGTGTGGTGCTGGCGCTCTGGCCACGGGAGTGCTGCGAGGGGACTGGCAGGCAGGGGCAGCTAAGGCCCTTAATTTGTCCAGGTTGGAGACTGTGTCTTTTCTGTGCAGGAAGCGGGGGGATGGCTTCTCCTCTCTCCCCAGACGCACCCCAAATTATCTGGCTCCACTCCATCCATGGGTGAGACAAACTCCCCCACCCCACCTCGCCCCAGCATTCTTTGTCGGGCCAGACCTGGGCTGTGGCTTGCTTGGGGCAGAAGCATGCGCTTTCTGTGCCTCGCCACTTGACTCAGCTGATTGGGGAGAGAGGGTGGAAGGAAGGGGAAGCACTTTCTGTGCCTCGCCACTTGACTCAGCTGATTGGGGAGAGAGGGTGGAAGGAAGGGGAAGCACTTTCTGTGCTCTCGCCACTCTGACTCCAGCTGATTGGGGAGAGAGGGTGGAAGGAAGGGGAAGCACTTTCTGTGCCTCGCCACTTGACTCAGCTGATTGGGGAGAGAGGGTGGAAGGAAGGGGAAGCACTTTCTGTGCCTCGCCACTTGACTCAGCTGATTGGGGAGAGAGGGTGGAAGGAAGGGGAAGCACTTTCTGTGCCTCGCCACTTGACTCAGCTGATTGGGGAGAGAGGGTGGAAGGAAGGGGAAGCAGGAAAGGAACTCACAGGGCACAAGGCTGCCAGGTCAAGTCTTGACCTGGTGGCCTTAAGGGAGCCCTGATACCCTGATACCCACTGGGGCAGGGCATGCCAAGGGGTGCATCTAGAGGTGGGATCCAACCAGTTCTCGCCACTTCTCTAGAAGTGGTTACTAATTTTTTCTGAGTGCCGAGAAGGGGTTACTGAAGCAACCTCCCTGCCCAATAGGGACTGGAGGTGCGTGTGTGCGGCGGCCCCACTGTTTGAATCCCACCACCCTCGGAACCTGTTATTGAAATTTTTGGATCCCACCACTGGGTGCATCCCAACCTGGCAGCCTTGCTCCTGGAGGGGAGGAAGGTGGGTGGGAGAACGTTCCCCCCAAATAACCCCCAAGGCACCTGGGGCCTCTGCCCTCTTGTTCCCCTCCCTAGATCTGCCCCTGCTATATACAACAGGGGTTAGTGAACCAGTGTTGAAATCTTTGGGAATATTTTCACAAATACTTTTTTGTTGTACTTTAATAAACTGGATTTTCATTTTGAGTTTATCAGACTTTGAACCTGAATGTTGGGAACTTCAGGGGTTATAACAATCCGCGGCTGAAGATGTCTTTGTCAAAAACCACTTGGTCTTTTATCTGCAGATAGTAAGAGAGTTACGATTGTTTTTCAACACTTGTTTATTAAAGGACTTTTATGCATTTAGTTTAGAATTGACTGGATTTATAGGACAGTGCTTACATAGACATCAAATTTTATTTTCACTTGTGGGGCTTCTTGATGCATTTTGCAGAACGTGACACATCTGTAAATATGCCAGACAGGTATAGAATGATATATCTACAGCATTATCATAAAAATAAGCATTTATTCGCATTGGCGTGCTGGTCAATTCACAAGGCAGATGTCAGTTAGAAGCCTGGACAAATATTCTCTAAAACCAAGAATTCCACTGAAGATGACATTGTCCCTTCCTTTATTTTGTTATGGCTGGGATTCCCCACATGCTGCCAAGTGAACCTTTTCCTGGCACTTGACATGTGCTTTTGGAAAGTTGGTAGTGCCAGGGGTGGGACTTGCTCTGTGGGGTTTCTGGTTGGCCTTTGGAGATCTGTGCAGGCATTTAAAAAAATTGGTTCATCCGCAACTGCCATGATTGTGTTGGTTATATTCTCTCTCACTCCCCTTATCCAGTGTATTTTTTCCCCAAATATCAGTCTTTTTCTCCACTATACTTGGGCTTTCTCTGCATCTCAAGAGGGGCTTTTTAGATCGTCTGGATGCTATATTTTGTACGCTGTGTTTTAAATGGCCTTAATTATTTTAATGTTTATTTATTTTTATTTATTTTATTTATTTATTATTCGTTTTATATACCGCCCTCCAGTGGTGGGATCCAAACATTTTAGTAACAGGTTCCCATGGTAGTGGGATTCAAACTGTGGCGTAGCGCCAATGGGGCTGGGCAGGGCACAGTGGGGCGTGGCCAGGCATTCCAGGGGCAGGGCATTCCTGGGCGGGGCTGTGGCAAGGACGCAGCCGCTGTGCCGGTCCTTGGGCGGGAAACGAATGCACGCAGGTGCAGGCGCAGGCTGCCACGCACGCTGGTGCACCTCCTGCTAGACTGCTTCAAGTTCTGCGCGCTACTGCTGAGAGGAGGGGCGTAACTAAGGCAAAAATCACGTGGCAAAATCACCAATTAGTAACCCCCTCTTGGCACACACAAATAATTAGTAACCTACTCTCGGGAACCTGTGAGAACCTGTTGGATCCCACCTCTGCCGCCCTCCCCCTAAGGGCTCAGGGCGGTTCACAACAGGTTAAAACATACATTAAAACATAATTTAAATACCAAATAAAAACAGAACCCATTAAAAAATGTGGATGGCGTCTGGCTACCCCCCTCCCCCCCTTGTGCCCATGGGAGGCCAGATGACACAGTAGATGTATTTTTTAACCAGGCTGGCCAAACGCCTGGCGGAACAGGTCCGTTTTGCAGGCCCTGCGGAAACTCTGTAAGTCCCGCAGGGCCCTGATCTCCCTAGGGAGCCTGTTCCACCAGGTAGGGGCCAGGGCTGAAAAGGCCCTGCCCCTCGTCGAGGCCAGCCTGATCATTTTTGGGCCAGGGATGACGAGTAGGTCCTCCTCTGAGGAGCGGAGGGGCCTACCGGGGCAATATGGGGAGAGGCAGTCCCTCAGGTATGAGCTTATATGTATAGTGTACTTAGAGCTTATATGTATAGTACTTAGAGCTTATATGTATAGTGTACTTATATTTAAATTATGAGAGTGCTCTTTCGTTAAGTTGTTTTATGTTGTTTATGTTGTACACCGCTCAGAGCCCTTTGGGGGTGAGTGGTATAAAAGTCTAATAAATAACAATAATGATGATAATTATAATGATAATAATATGTATGTATGTATGTATGTATGTATGGATGGATGGATGGATGGATGGATGGATGGATGGATGGATGGATGGATGGATGGATGGATGGATGGATGGATGGATGGATGGATGTATATATGTATGAGCAACTGATTCCTCCTCTCCCGTTAAACAGACCTTCACCTGAAATGTTGAAGAGTTACTGTCAAGAGTTACGATACCCTCCCTTCCTGACCGTTTCTGTTTGGTTCCACTTTCCATGACCGCCATTTTGTAATTGGCTCCACCAATTGTGATTCCCACAAGCTCTACAAGACTGGGGTGCCCTACATTATGGTACCATTGGATTTTAGTGGGAAGAATGAGGACGGTGTCTCCTTCTGGCCACTTGTAACTGCAGGCATCTGCAAACAAGGAACGCAGTCATGAATTTCAGAGGTCACTGGCTAGGCCTCCACTTGTCCATTCACCAAACTGGAGATTCATTACCTGTTTTAAAAAGTTGACTTGTTTCACAATTACTCGCTTGTCTTTGTTGATCACGTAACGATCAAGATTGGGGAAATTTTTTATTATCTTTCTGTCTCTTGTGTGTTTTGCCACCAAGTCACAATTGGGTTTTCCAGGCAAGAGACTTTGCTATTACTTGCCCCCGCATCATGACCCAGGTATTCCTTGGAGGCCTCACATCCAAATATTTGCCAGGATCGAGACTGATAGTGCATGAATGGTTCCGAGATCACTTCGCAAGTTTCCACGGCAGAGTGGGCATCTGAACCTGGGTTGTCTAGACCCTTGTGGGGACGGATTAGAAAATGTATAAATGGTATTTGATTAAGTTATAGAACCAAAGATTTGCAAAGAATCAAAACGGTTCTCTGTATAGTGACCAGCAAAAGCCTGCATTTTTGCAGTAGGTCAAAAGGAATGTTACAAGCTTGCTAGTGAGTATGCAGGCAAGCAAGATAACATCTTTAAGGTCTTGTCACTGAGGGCCAACGTGACATCAGAACTATGCATTTTATTACTCTGTTTTTGGGTTAGAAATGAATGTGATTAGTTAAATAAGGAAAAAGTGTTTTTCTATTTATGTTGAATGAACAGAGAAATGAGAATGAGAGATTCACATGTATTAGTATTTCACTATAATTCTATTGTTTAAGAATCACTGTATGTATAATCTTTTAAATGTTTTAACATTTCAAACTGGGGAATTGAAGGAAGTTTTATGATCCTAAAGAATCCTGCATACCTTAAGGACATATCTCTCTCTGGGAGAAAAACAGAAGAACAGGTTTTTCTTGGAGACAGAGGCTAGCTTTATGGCTGTCCTTTGCATATGGGTAGAGGGCATGACCTAACAGCTTTTGAGTAACAGAAGGAATGTGAATACCTAGAATAAGAGGCTGTCTTCATGTGACCAGGAGACAGATTCTATCCAATGAGATTTTTAAAGTACATGCTTGTAGCACGTGAAAGAGGTATGGATTAATACGTGAAACTTAAGGGGATGGATTGTGTGACGTCTGTATTCTGTAACTATAAAAACTAAGGTTCTTCCTCTACTGGCCGTGACTCTTTCGAGAGCCACCCGAGAGGGGTAACCTTCTGTAACTTTCTAAATTCTGTGTCTATAAAATTGGTCCTTTGTATGAAGTGTGGGTGCCTCTTACCCTTAAGGGGACATCCTGGTCAGATACTTATGCTGTCCAATAAATTTATCTTCTGTTTCAAAATTGCTTCTTGGGTGTTTTCTAACTTTAAGTTTAGTCTTAAACTAATTCAGCTGTGTAGGACCAGAAACGCGGTCCTGGCCCCACACCCTAGTCCTGTGGTAGCGAACCTTTGGCACTCCAGATGTTATGGACTACAATTCCCATCAGCCCCTGCCAGCATGGCCAATTGGGGCTGATGGGAATTGTAGTCCATAACATATGGAGTGCCAAAGGTTTGCCACCACGGGACTAGAGTGTAGACAACCCAATTGGCCATGCTGGCAGGGGCTGATGGGAATTGTAGTCCATAACATCTAGAGTGCCAAAGGTTCGCCACCACGACCCTAGTCTAACATCTTAACCACTATACCATGCTGGTTATTTTTTGTTCTAATATTAAATTTGTGCTCTTTTGGCTATAAGTAGGGTATGTCTTTTCAAAAACGAGTTAGGACCTATATAATGAGTTAGGAGATATATAAATTAATTATTTGGAATATGTGGAGAAGAGATGACTTCTCCCATTCATTCATGTCGATTTATGGCTACCAATCTTGGAGAAGTCGATCTATGGCTACCAATCTTGATCCTCCTTGATCTCAGATTGCAAATGCCGTAGCAGACCAGGTGCTCTGGAGCAGCAGCAGCAGCAGCAGCAGAAGGCTATTGCTTTCACATCCTGCATGTGAGCTCCCAAAGGCACCTGGTGGGCCACTGCGAGTAGCAGAGAGCTGGACGAGATGGACTCTGGTCTGATCCAGTTGGCTTGTTCTTATGTTCTTATGTTAGTAAGACTGATGAAAGGCCGTCAATTTTTACTTCATGGAGAACCAATGGACACTCAACTTGTTGATGTCAGTTTGTTCATATGAGATCATAGTTCCTGGATTTGTTAAAAAAAATGAAGTTCCGAGGCTGTACCTGTCCTGTCTTGCCTCAGGCTCAGGGGATGTCTGGGCACACTGTGTAATTTTGTTTTGGCGTGTGGTTGTATGATCAGGCCTTTGTTGAAAGCCTTATCTTAAACATGCAGTCATGAAAACCTGGAATATGTGTGTGGCAGATGCTGCCTTGGTTGGCATATGACGTGGCCTTAAAGCTAAGCATGCATTCCTAATACAGCAGATGTGACCTCTCTTGGCCCTGTGCCCATTCAAATCCCCAATATCTCTGCTGTTAGCATAAGACAAGAACAAACGCTGCAGACAGTGGTCTTGGGATATGTGAGCAGAAGCGTAGCTCCATAAATATACATTTGCCCTGTCATGCGATTTGAATATTTTGACGCTCTCTCACAGCTGGGTATTTCCTTGCAACTTTAAAAAAAATCTTTCCATTGTAGATTTGTAGACCTGGCACTTCTGAAAAGCTATTTTCTAGGAAGAGCTCTGACACTTTCTCCTTAGTAGAACAGTCAACTTTTTTGTAGTACCTGGGAACTTCCCACTAGCTTTTGTCTCTGGTATTGGCATGATTTTGTTCTCTTTCAACTCTTAAGCGTCCAGACACACTGGTTCCAACCTGTTGCATTTTCGTGTTTTCTCTGTTGCCCCACTTCTGCCAGCTCCCATTTGATTCAAGTCCACACTATCATAATGCAGTCCTTTTCAGTTGGTAGTGCTATTTTGCCTCCTGGCCTCTCCTACCCCCCCCCCCCCCCCCCGGCCCCCTGCCATGACAGCTCTACCTGCTGCCACCAACATCTGCATCATAATCTTAAAAACTGTGATGAAACTTGTTCCTTCATTCTCATCAGACTCGGCCAATGGTTTGATTGGCTTCTTGCAGTAGCATGGAGTAGTGGCTAAGAGCAATGGACTCTCATCCGGAGAACTGAGTGTAATTCCCCACTCCTCCACATGAGCATGGGACTCTTATGTGGTGAACTGGATTTGCTTCCCCATTCCTACACATGAAGCCTGCTGGGTGACCTTGGGCTAGCCACAGTTCTCTCAGACCTCTCTCAGCCCGACCTACCTCACAAGATGTCTGTTGTGGGGAGAGGAAGGGAAGGAGTTTGTAAGCTGCTTCGAGACTCCTCACAGGAGAGAAAGGTGAGGTATACACCCAAATCAATCTTTTTCTCTTCTTATGATTCCAGCTACTGTGTTTTGTATTAGATGATGCTTTAGGTAGACCATGGCTCATTCCGCACATGCAGAGTAATGCACTTTCAAACTGCTTTCAATGCTCTTTGAAGCTGTGTGGAATAGCAAAATCCACTTGCAAACAGTCGTGAAAGTGGTTTGAAAACGCATTATTCTGCATGTGCGGAAGGGGCCCATGTAGAGTATTGAAGGATCTTGGACAATTGTGTAATCTGGATGTCATGTTCAGAATGGGCTTCAACTGGCAAACCAGCCTAAGGCAATAAGGCACTCCTCATCTCCCTAGGATTGTTGGAGAATCCAGAAGTTCTCTCAGAGTGCTTGGTTGGTCATTCTGAGAAGTATAACTCTGTCCGGAATAAACCGTACGTGTGAGTAAAGTACTGTCAAGTCGTAGCTGGTTTAGAGACAGAACTGCTATACCTCTTTGGCTAAGCAATGACGATAATGTTGACTCTCAAGACAAAGTAGATGACTCTTCTCCTGCCTTTCTCCCCCCCCCTTCCCCCCGCAGAGGAACTTATAGGGTTTTTTTTAACATGGTTTATTATTCACACAAAAAAACCACTCTAAGCGAGGAATTGATCCCTTCTCTTTGCTTCTGGTTTCTTGTTGTGTGGCATGCGATTAGTTAGTTAAATTCTCTACATAATCAAGGGACACATGGCGGGTGGAATTGAGTGATTAAAAATAGCTGTGTTTTCCTTTTTGCACCAGTGAGATTCAGCACATTCTGACACTTACCTAAGTGCCAAATTCAATAGAAAGCAATTAACTCTGATCTGAAACTTGACACCGCCAGGCTGAGTAATTCGGCAGCTTCAACAGGTGAATACTCTCATAAGTGCCTGCCATTGTACTCCTGTGCGACAGTGTGTGCTCCCTTCCATTAATCCTTGCTTGTGTATTATTCGGTGTGGTTCAAAAGCACCAAGATGCTGCAAGGCCAAAGGGGGCAACTCTTGTACAGTTGGCTCACTTGTGTATTTTTTCTCTCTCTTGTAAAATAGCAACTACAAGGAGGCCCAGATTCAGGCTGGGATGGAGCAGCAGAAGAGGGCTGTGTTTAACTATTTCCTTCCACTTTTTTTTTGGATATTTTCTTTGTTGGGGAAAGGAAACACTTCTTCACGCAACGTGTGATTGGTGTTTGGAATATGCTGCCACAGGAGGTGGTGATGGCCACTAACCTGGATAGCTTTAAAAGGGGCTTGGACAGATTTATGGAGGAGAAGTCGATCTATGGCTACCAATCTTGATCCTCTTTGATCTGAGATTGCAAATGCCTTAACAGTCCAGGTGCTCGGGAGCAACAGCCGCAGAAGGCCATTGCTTTCACATCCTGCATGTGAGCTCCCAAAGGCACCTGGTGGGCCACTGTGAGTAGCAGAGAGCTGGACTAGATGGACTCTGGTCTGATCCAACTGGCTTGTTCTTATGTTCTTATGTTCTTAAAGCCTGTATGTTTCCTCCAGTGTATGTAAATTGCCTGTATGTTTCCTCCAGTGTATGTAAATTGCCTGTATGTTTCCTCCAGTGGAGGAACGATCAGTACCAGAACTTTATTCAAAGTTTGCAAAAATGCCACGATCACAGCCTTGATCTGAACTGAGGCTTCCCACAGCTGCTGCCCTTACGAAAACCTAGCCAAATGAAGATACAATCACAGATTTCCCAGTGTTTTTTTCTGGTTAGGCCTTAAGGCCTGGTTCATTCCTCTGTGTTTGGACTTCCCTATACCACTGCATGTATAGGATCACAGGACTAAATACCCCTCCGTACATAACAAAAGTTCCTTTCACATAGAAAGCTAGCACATCACAGAAGAACTCTAGCCCAACCTTCTCCCTAAAATGCTTGTTTTCTTTGGGCGTGGTCCCTACTTGACAGTCAGTCAGAAAGAGAAACGCTGGATGGAAAAAGTCTGTCAGCAGCTGTTGTGCTCCTTTGTGTTGGCTCCACTTGAGGTTGCCGTAGAGCAGTGATGGCAAACCTTTTTGACACCGAGTGCCCAAACTGCAACCCAAAACCCACTTATTTATCGGAAAGTGCCAACACGGCAATTTAACCTGAATACTGAGGTTTTAGTTTAGAAAAAACAGTTGGCTCCGAGGCACGCGTTACTCAGGAGTAAGCTTGGTGGTAGTCGGTGGCTTTGCTTTGAAGCAACCGTGCATCTCTTCCAACGGGTGAATCACGACCCTAGGAGGGTTTACTCAGAAGCAAGCCCCATTGCCAGTAACCGAGCTTACTCCCAGGTAAAGGATTGCACTTTTGTTCTTTGCATGAAAATCAGTGGGGTTTAACAGTGCTTAACAGGGTTACCGATACTGCTTCCCCAAAACTAGGTCTTAGGTTAGTGCTAATAATCGAGCTCAGTGGCCCAGGCCAGCCTAGATGTAGGGGGGGGGGGGACTCTGTTTGCACATGCCCACAGAGAGGGCTCTGAGTGCCACCTCTGGCACCCGTGTCATAGGTTCGCCACCACTGCCATACAGTCCAGTTGCCTGTATTTTGCCTGAGTTCCAGATAAGCCACTTGGTGTTTGTTGATATAATTAGCTGGACTAGACCTTCAGTTTTTCCTTTTTTAAAAAAAATGTGACCCTTGATGATCCAGAAATGAGAGAGAGAGACGGTGCATGGACAGTATTCTGACCAATTGTTAGGGGGAAACAAGACCACTTCAGCCTCCCGCTTTTTCTATCCAATGGTGGATGGTGGGCCACTGCGTGGGCCACCTCGAGTAGCAGAGAGCTGGACTAGATGGACTCTGGTCTGATCCAGCTGGCTTGTTCTTATGTTCTCATGATGTTGTCGTCATGATTGACACGCTTGCTGTGCTTCTGCCAGATGAATGTTGCTATTGTCTGAACGAGAAAGGCCAGGCATACAAGCATAAGGGAATTCCGCAGGGCCTGTAAGACTGAGTTGTTCCACTGGGCCTTTGGAGTGGCCAGCCGCTGAATGAGGTGCCCCCTCACTCGTTCCTGTTCCATCAAAGTCCCTTATGTTAAGGGGACGGCCATCCTCCCACTCTTGGGGTAGGCTTTAAATTTGGGTTCCGCTGGACGTCTTTTTATCGTGTTAACTATTCTATTATACTAACTGCTGCTTTTAAAGGGATCTAGGAAATTTTAAATGGATGGAGCCTGTATATTGTAATTTATTAACTACGTTCCCTGTTTGTTTGTAGTAGATTTTGTGTTGTACACCGCCCAGAGTCCCCCGGGAATAGGGCGGTATAGAAAACGAATGAATGAATGAATGAATGAATGAATGAATGAATGAATGAATGAATGAATGAATGAATGAATGAATGAATGAAGTATGGCAAGTGGAATCAGCTTTTTTCAGTCTCCCCCACCTCAAAAAATAATCTTCTTTATTATTAATTAATTAATCAATCAATCAATTATTGTGTTTTGTACACCGCCCTACCCCCGAAGGGCTCTGGGCGGTGAACAAAATAAATCACATATATACAATAACCCTTAAATACATTAAAACAATTTAAAACGCAGCGATCAGTAACAAACAATGTCCACAATAACCCTCATTAAAACCCTCCCAAAAGGGGGAAGAAAAGAGGTTGACATTACTCACTTTTGCATGTAATGTGCTTTGCTGTCCCAAGGACCCTTGACACCCCCCTAGATGTGGAGTTCGGAAGCATCGTGATGGGGGGGGGGGAGAGCATGGCTCCTCTAGTGCGGCCCTGCCATGTGTTAGGCAAACTGCAAAAGCAGCTACTTTGCACCTGGCAATAGAGGCCTGGGTGTGGGTGGGGGCGGATTCAACTTCCCCAGTGCTGTGCTTACTGATTTGGCTCCTTAACAAGCTGTTTGCTCGCTCTGGTAACAAGTGACTTGGCCCTGAGACAGCAGCTTTCTTCAAACCTTGAAATGACACTAGAATTGCGCTCAGAGCAGAAAGAATAATGATCTCAAACATGATTATATGAGGCATCATTTTCTGTAGCAAATAAGAATGTGGATTGAATAATAATTCAGCAGAGATGGGCAGAGATGGCGCATCAGTTACCTAAACTGCACAAGGCAAATAGATTCTATGGCTTGACTGGATTGCAAAGACCTTGTCAGTCCTGCCCGGGATGAAGAAGCCTTTTTCCTATTAGTAATACTCACGGTCCACTTGTCCACTGGTCTTACACTACTTCTGGATTTCTGAGGTGGTTCGGGTTGCTCCGTTTTTGGCCAGTAGAGCAGGAAACTCTTCTTACAATATGGATCTTGCGTTATGTGAGAATTATTCAGTGCACGTATAAAGAAAAATCAAATGTATACAGGACACAGATTGTACCTGTGTTTATGACCTGAGTTCCCACCTTCTTGGGTAACAGGATCTTCTTAGTGTAGAACCAGCGGACTTCCTGTACTTGGGATAATTAGGAAGGAAGCTGTAGCTTGCTTTACTTGGAAATGTTCATCTGGATGAAGCGGAGTGTGAAATTCTGCTGTGACTTGAGTGCTATAAAAGTGGCACCTGTGCTTTGAATTTGCCATGGGCCTGGTAGTGCAATTAACTAGACCAAGCAATCCAGCCTATATCACTTTTTCCCCAGAGACTGGAGTGACCACTAATATCACAGAATTGTATGCACCTAACCCATTTCATGCCTACTTCAGTTCACAGGATGAGATGTTAATTCAAGGGCTGAGAGTTGCTGCTACATTTTCTTTTTTTAAAGGCTCTATTTTCTTTTTAAAGAGTTTTTTTAAGGGTTCCCTGTAACATAGGCTGACCAGCCGTCCCGTTTTTGGTGGGACAATCCCGCCTTTGTACAATTTGTCCCGCGTCCCGTGGGTTCCTTCCATTGTCCCGATTTTTGGGAGGCTGCCGCACTGCCTTCTGGGGCGCAAGGCAGTGCAGCAGCCTCCCCTGCATGGCCGCAGGAGCACGGCCTTCTGGGGTGCTGCTGTTTCCCACCCTGTCACAGGAGCACTGCCTCAGGAGCACAGCCTTCTGGGACCCCCAGAAGGCAGTGTGCTCCTGCGGCTGCGCAGCCACCTACCCCCGCCCCGGGTTCACAAGGTGACCATCTGGTCACCTTACTGTAACACTGCTTTCACCCAAACTGTTGGCCCGTTAATGGTTTGACAGCTGTGACTTTCTAGTCCTTTTCAGACATAATTTTGAGTTCCAGGAGCAGTCAACAAGAGCAAGTGATGCTTCTGATATTTACAAGCACTTTTTCATGGGACTAGGGCATTATGCAGATTTGTCAGGCATTCGCTTTGCTCTGCTCAAACAAAACCACTGGGAATGGCTACCAGACACATTGGGAGCATTGGAGGTAATGTGCTCTGCCTTGGTTATTTGTTTGTTATGTGTCTCCTTACTACTGGCTATAAGAAGGGAAGGGATTCCAATTTTTTTTGGCAAACTTTGGTTTAAAGCAGGGGTCTGCGACCTGTGGCTCTCCAGATGTTCATGGACTGCAATTCCCATCAGCCCCTGCCACCATGGCCAATTGGAGAGAACATCTGGAGAGTTGCAGGTTGCAGACCCCTGCTTTAAAGGAAAGCCTTTTATACCGAAGATGCCAGCCACAGATGCAGGCGAAACGTCAGGAGAGAATGTTGCTGGAACACGGCCATACAGCTCGGAAACCACACAGCACCCCATTTTATACTGAACTTGGATTTTTAAAAAATCCCCTAAATAAACTGTAGCCTTGACCTGGATAGCCTAGGCTAGGCAACCTTGCTAGATCTCAGAAGATAAACAGGGTTGCCCTCGTAAATGTGATCACAATTGCTGTAAGATGAGATCACAAGATCCCCAAAACAAATGCTATGTATTATCATTCCTTTATATCCTGCAAGATTCCCAAATAAAGGCTGCTTATTCATTTAATTGTTTTCTATCCTGCCTTTCTACCCAGTGGAGAATTTTCATGCCATTGTTATGCCAAAGCAGCTTACATAATTCTCATTTTCACTGCCAAAGCAGCTTACATAATTCTCCTGTCTTCCTTTATACACCCACAACAACCCTGTGAGGTAGGGTAGGCTGAACGAGTATGACTGGCCCAGGGTCACCTAGCGAGCTTCCATGGTATGAGTGGGCATTCAAACCTGGGACTCCCAAATACTAGTCCAGCAATCCTAACTGCTATATCACCTTGGCTCTCTTTATACTCTTTAAAGATGAAAATGGGCAGGGTTTCTTTCTTTTTCTTAAATCACCCCTGTTGCTGCTAAAAATGACATTTGTGCATATTATTCCAGGGCGCAGGCAGGGAAATTTTGCCCTGTGGAGAAACACCTGCTGTCCAGTGGGAATAAAGTTTGTGGGCAGTTGGACATGCAGGGTTCAATGAGGAATTAGTTTGTTCCTTAATAGCAATTTAGGAAGAAAGGGAATGAAAAAGAGGAAGAAGGCTGCTGTTTGTGGTTTTTCCCCCCTCTATTCTTTTCATCCCTTCCTTGCTCATTTTCTCCTGTATCTGTCCTTCCCTATTCTTCTTACCTTCCTTTCTTCCAGGTATAAGAAACCTGCTTGCAGGTTGGGAGGGGAGCCTGTGCGTCAGGGAAGGGAAACGAATAACCCGCGTGGTGTTTCCTTACCTCCTTTTTTCAGTATATATAAAATGTGTCAACTAATGAGAAAATTTCCAAGGTGTAAGCACTAAGAAAATGGAGCAGGCATTAAGTTTTATAGATGCAAATAAAAGTACTAACTGCAGAAACACTAATGGAATGGAATCGAATGAAATATTGTAGGGGGGGGGGGAAACGGTGCTGGGAAAATGTACAGCAAAGTTCATTTTATATAATAGAAAGTCAGAGGAATATCTTGGAGTTAGGCGCATTTGTGAATTCTTATACATTCTTTTGCCCTAACATTACTGTCTCTAGATCAACTAGGGCTATTTAGTTGGTGGGTACTCCAAATTTGTATTGCATCTTGCTTAGGGTGCTCTGAATGGTTATCGCCCAGGTGAGCTGGGTCTTGTCAGATCTCAGAAGCTAAGCAGCATTGGTCCTGGTTATTATTTGGATGGGAGGCTACCAAAGAAGTCCAGAGTTACTCCACAGAAGCAGGCAACGGCAAGCCATCTCTGTTAGTCTCTTGCTTTGAAGACCCTACAGCACAGGTGTCAAACTCGTGGCCCTCCAGATGTCTCGTGCTTTGAAGACCCTACAGCACAGGTGTCAAACTCACGGCCCTCCAGATGTCTCATGCTTTGAAGACCCTACAGCACAGGTGTCAAACTTGTGGCCCTCCAGATGTCTCTTGCTTTGAAGACCCTACAGCACAGGTGTCAAACTCGCGGCCCTCCAGATGTCTCTTGCTTTGAAGACCCTATAGCACAGGTGTCAAACTCGCGGCCCTCCAGCATAATGCTGGCAGGGGATGATGGGAACTGTAGTCCATAACATCTGGAGGGCCACGAGTTCAACACCTATGCCCTACAGAATCAACAACTTGATCGCACTTTACACATACATGCACTTTACACAAACATAGGAGGGCACTTTACACATACATAGGAGGGCTGAAACTGACAATTTTGTCAGCATTGAGTTTGGCAAGAGAGAAGAGGAATAGATAGGCCTGGACTGGAAGCTTCTAGGAAGAGGAGTATTTTGCTTTGAAGCTTATATCTGAAGTTGCTGATTACAGGCCGATTCTGCATGAGTCAAATACAACAGGTTGAGGCCCTTTTTAAAAGCGTTGTGTGTGAGGCGGGGGGAGATCCCACAGAACTTGGGATTCTTTGCCAGAGCTCGGGTTAAATGAAAGTCGCTAAATTAGCAACTTTCCCCCCTTTAACCTGGGTTTCAAAGGCTTCCTGCTTGTCTGTGCAAACTATAGTAAGCAGGAAGCATTCTATCCCCACCCCCTTCTGTCTGCCATTATGATGGATTCCCCAGGCGGCCACCATTAGAGTGGATTCTCCAATAGGCTTCTGTCGTGCCATGCAGGTAGATGGGGAGATGCACGGAAACACAGTGTTTCCATGTGAACCATACTGCGTCCTTCCACTTTTTACCCAGCAGGCTGTAGAAAAGACAGTGCTGGGACTTCTGGCTGCTTGGAGAAGTTAGTCAAAATCATAGCATGCCTTCTCATGCCACTGTTGACTGCAAGAGATGTTCTAGCATAGTGGTTTTCTGGGAGTCAAATAATTAAAACAACAGCTCATTCATGACTGTCCCGGTCAGCCTTAACCAACCTGCCATTTTTAAGCTTCCTATTTGCAATACTATGGCCCCTCCCGCACATGCAAAATAATGCATTTTCAAACCACTTTTACAACTGTTTTCAAGTGGATTTTGCTTTTCCGCACAGCTTTAAAGAGCACTGAAAGCAGTTTGAAAGTGCATTATTTTGCATGTGCGGAATGAGCCAAGGATAGCATGAAATGTGTAGTTTACTTTTATTTGTATCTGAGTCATGTTCTTTTCTGTGTGTGCTCTTATGTACAAGAAGGCAATGGCAAACCACCTCGGACTGTCCCGTGCCTTGAGAACCTTTTGGGGTCGCTACAAAACAGCTATGACTTGATGACACTTTCGGCCACCATATTTGTTCATCTTTCAGTCAGTTTATTTCAGCACTTCTGATTTTGGGCTTATGGTGTTTCTACTGTTTGTGCATATGGCAAAGTTTTTTTTTTTTGGAGTGATTTGAACGGCATTTAAAGGTACAATGTATATCATTTCATGCATCTGATAATGTGTAATGCTGATTTGATGCACAACAAATGTTAAGGCGTACATTTAACAGGAACAGTTCGATGTGAGGAAATGGGAAATGGCATGAAAATTATGAATCATGGAGTCAGTTTGCGCAAGGGACAAGCGAAATTGAAACATATTACTTTCCAGGTTGAAAAATGGCAGGAATGAGAAATTTGAAATTAGTGCTAATTTGTATCCTGTCTTCCTTCATTGGAATTCAAAGTGGCACTCATACAGGTCTCCTCCCTAGACACTGATAAGACCTAGACACAGTGGCGTATCGCCAGAAAATGGAGCCTGGGGCAAGCACTGATTTTTCTGCCGCCCTCCCCCACCTTCTCACAAAAGCAAGAGGCGCTCAGCCTGGTGACAGGGAGGCCACACGCCGTGGCAGGTGGGACATGCTGCCGGTCTCCAGCCGGCCCGTGGCAGCTCCCCTCCAATGGCTCTGGAGTGTGGGGGAGAAAGAGGAGGGGTGGGGGTGATTTTCCACCCCCACGTGACTAAATGGGCATTGCGTGGGGACATTGGCCCCTGCCCAGACATGCTTCTTGTCAACAAATTGCCCTCTCCAATGGTACTTTCAGACCTACCTGGATTGTTGTGCACATACAGGGCCCTGGGGAGGAGGGTCAGCTTCTTACTCTATGGTGTGCTTTGCAGGCATTGGGAAACACTGACTTCAGCTGCTTCTGAGAGCTGAGGCCGTGGAGTGAGTGGATGGTCTTTTCCCCACTTACCTCGATCAAAGGTTGCTGCTGCGCGCTACTCCCAGCGTGTGTCATTTCTGGCGCGCTCCTGGGCTTCCCCACGACCCCAAGGCGCCGTTTCGAGGAGCGCCAGGAATGACGCGCGCTGAGGGGGCGCGACAGCGGCAGCGTCGGGGCGGCTGTGTTGTCGCCGCCCCTGTAGTGGGGAGTGCCGGGGGCACTCCCCAAAAACAGGGAAACGACCGATGACAGGGTCTCCCCATAGGGCAGGGTTCTCCAGCAGGGTCTCTGAGGGGAATTGTTTGAGGTGGTATGAAAAAAAGATGCTCAATTACCCATCTTTTTCATTTAAAAAATCCACAATGGTTTTAAGCATAAGGTCAAAGGGGGTATAGAAAGTGAGAGCAAGATAGGATGGAATACTTCACTGATTATTATTATTATTATTATTATTATTATTATTATTATTATTATTATTATTATTATTATTATTATTATTATTATTATTATTATTATTGATACAAAAACTGTAATACACAGCAAACAAGATCACTATGCTGGATTTTGTATTAAATCATACGTCGGACACTTCCCAAGCGTCTAGGACTGTGTGATATATCAATGAATAATGCGTGCAGAGCCGAGTAGGGTGGCCTTTTGCAGCTGACATATGGTGATTTTGTCAGCGCCAACATATAGTGATTTTGTTTTTAAGTGCCGTCCAAGGTCTTTAGGCACTGCACCCAATGTGCCGATCACCACTGGGACCACCGCTTGTGCCAGAGTCTTTGTAGTTCAATCCTTAAATCCTCGTATCGTGTAAGTTTTCCCAGTTGCTTCTCATCGATTCTGTTGTCATCAGGAATTGCAACATCGACTATCCACACTTTCTTTTTTTCCACAATCCTGAGGTCAGCAGTATTGTGTTCCAAAACTTTGACATTCGGAAGTCCCAGAGTAGTTTTACATGTTCATTTTCAGTGACCTTTTCAGGTTTGTGTTTCCACCAGTTCTTTGTCACAGGCAGATGGTAGTTGTGGCACAAGTTCCAGTGAACCATCTGAGCAACAGTATTATGCCTCTGCTTGTAGTCCGTCTGCACGATCTTCTTGCAGCAGCTAAGTATGTAATCTATCGTTTCGTCTGCTTCGTTGCAGTCTGCACTTGGGATCTGTAGTTGACTTTTCAATTCTGGCTTTGATGGCGTTTGTTCGAATTGCTTGTTCTTGGGCTGCAAGAATCAAGCTCTCAGTCTCCTTTTTCAAAGTTCCATTTGTGAGCCACAACCAGGTTTTTTCCTTGTCAATTTTGCCCTCAGTTTTTTCCAGGAACTGTCCATGGAGAGCCTTCTTTTGCCAGTTTTCTCTTCTGCTTTGCACTGTATTTTTACGATATTCACTCTTTGTCTTTTGCACTTTGACCAGTTTTCTGCTGTTGACTTCCATCAATGTTGGTTCTTCACTGTCTTTCACATAATCTGCCAGTGCATGTTTCTCTTCTTCCACCATTTGCTTCACTTGCAGAAGCCCTCTACCTCCTGATTTTCTGGGTAGGTAAAGTCTGTCAACATCACTACGCGGGTGTAATGAGTAGTGGATTGTCATCAGTTTTCTTGTTTTTCTGTCCAGATCATCCAGCTCTGATTGCATCCAATTCACAATTCCAGCAGTGTATCTGATGACGGGGTATGGCCCAGGTGTTGATAGCCTTGATTGTATTCCCACCATTTAATTTGCTCTTCGAAATTTTTCTGACCCTTTGGACATATTCTCTGCTGACCACATTTTTCACATGTCCATGCTTGATATTGTCCAGCTGTAGTATGCCCAGGTATTTATAGGCTTCAGGTTGATTGCACTTTATGGTTTGTCCGTTAGGCATCTCTATGCCCTTACTGTCAGTAATTTTCCCTTTCTTCAGTGCCACTGTGGCGCATTTGTCCAAGCCATTCTGATGTCAGTGCTGAAGATTCTGACTGTGTTGGTCAGTGACTGAATTTCAGTTTCTGATTTTCCATAAAGCTTTAGATCATCCATGTACAGCAAGTGGGAAATTTTTGGTGAATTTCTTGCAGTTTGATAGCCCAGGTTTGTTTTTTGTAGAATTGCGGACCGTGGGATCATTGCAATGATGAACAACAGTGGTGACAGTGAGTCACCCTGGAAAATTCCTCTCTTGATGTTGACAGTTCTGTAGCTTAGGTTGCCCACAAACAACTCAGTTTTCCAGTGTTTCATTGCATTTTCAGTAAACTCGCTAATATTTTCACAAACCCTGATGACATCCAGGCATTTGATGATCCAACTGTGTGGCAGTGAGTTGAATGCTTTTTTGTAATCAATCAATCAATCAATCATCATCATCATCATCATCATCATCCCCCCACCGGGTGCTGCCTTGTCGTTGGTGGGGGGCTTAACTGCTTCTGTGATGTTGAGAGCTGCGCTGGCAGTAGTGCAAGCTACCAGCAGATTCAACCAGCCAGAGTGGTCCCAATTGAGGAGCAGAACTAAGTGCACCCAAACCATTCAGATATGGCGAAACAAACTGAATTCCCCAGATAAGCCTCCACAGATCAGGCGGCAGAGCGGGGAATCAAACCCAGTTCCTCCAGATTAGAGTACACCTGCTCTTAACTACTACGCCACTGCTGTTCCTATACCAATAAACACGAGACCACCTTCACCCAAGATGAATACATTGATGATTCACTTTAAAATATTTCACAGTTTTCAATTTGTTTGACTCTTCTAACTCTTGTCCCAGACAGAAGGTGCCTTTCTAGTTCTCGCCAAGGTAGCTAACATTCTCTAGGGCCATTGCTTTTTCCACCTTCTGGGATTCTGTTGCATAATTTCTGCCACTTCCCACTAGTCATCCAGCCTTCTGCTGATGCCGCTGCAGATTTAGATGGGGAGCTGCTAGTGTTGTAGCAAAATCATCAATAATGAAAACAATAGAATGTTTGTTTCTGTTGACTCAAGACAAGGCAGTCTCTTACATGCTTTTTTTCCAACTGATGCTTCAAAATGTTGGTACGCTTTGTGAAAAAATTTGATTGATGGTGTCTTTTGGGAATGCTTTTCAGCAATGAGATGTGACCATTGCTAGCATAACTTTTCTATTTCTTTTTGAGAGGGAAATTCCATTGCAACCAATGTCAAGACCTACAGTATTTTTCACATTTTTCAAACTCATTTCCATCTGAGCTTATATAACCCCTATGTTCAGAATGGGGTGACCCAGAAAGGGGTGGAGACTGAAAGCAGCAGGAGGCTGCAAAACTCATGAAGTTGGAGGAAGCAAGGCTACCAGGCTGGGACCTTGAGCAGTGGTGGGATCCAAAAATTTTAGTATCAGGTTCCCTCGCCAGCCCCCCCTCAGCAAAGGGGGCAGAGGCGTACCTAGGCAAACCTGAGCCCTGGGCAAAGCCTGAGTTGGATGTCCCCCCCCCATGGGCAGCCACCCCACCATGACCCCCCCAAATTTTTTTCCCCTGGTCATTTCTAAATCATCATCACATTATAGAAAATGCCCCAACTCACAAATCTGAACACAGCAATGGTGAAACACACAGGTTCTTTGATAGAGACTGGTGAGATAAAAGATACAAAAGGCTGAGAATCAATGAAATGCAGTACCTGAAAGGGATTAACCCAGTTCAGGGAGTTACATTATTAGTCGCAACTGCTATATGGAACCTTCACGTTCAAAGGCAGTATGCCTCTGGGGGAGGCGAGGGCATGGAGACGGAAAAGCGGACCCAATAATTAGTAACCCCCTCTCGGCACACACAAATAATTAGTAACCCACTCTCGGGAACTGGTGAGAACCTGCTGGATCCCACCTCTGATCTTATTTATTTTATAAACTCTTAACACCTTGTTTAAGGTAACTGCAATATTGTTGGGAACTAGTGGGAAGGGAGTTGTTTATTTTGCTAATTTGTAAATGTTAGAATGTATTGTTTCAGGGGTTTTGTGTGTGAATGTGAGAGCTCTTTTGGGGACCTTCATCATCTTGAATCCAGTACACCAAGCTTCTGGATTTTCATGAGCCACCCCACTTGCAGGAAGAAATGGACTTGGCATTACAAGACTGTAATTAGAAGGACTTGAAATGAAACTTAACAGGACTTTGAAGTGTTATATTAAATGTTAATGTTTGATGTTATCTGTTACGAAAAGTAAACCATTTTGTTTAAAATTTAGTTGTTGCAAACTCCTTCCAAATTCTGCCCCACAAAACCCATAAGCTGAGGTTACAAATTGGGGCCCAACATGGGGCAGAAACAACTCCCTTCCCACTAGTTCCCAACAGTTACCTTAAACAACATTGCAGTACTCCTTTATCAGAATTTTACAACCAAATCTACGGCTCCTTGGCTCATTCCGCACATGCAGAATAATGCACTTTCAAACTGCTTTCAGTGCTCTTTGAAGCTGTGCGGAATAGCAAAATCCACTTGCAAACAGTTGTGAAAGTGGTTTGAAAACGCATTATTTTGCGTGTGCAGAAGGGGCCCTTGTTTGAGGATGAGGTTTTCAAAAGATCCTTATGTGGGTTAAATGAGTTTTTTCCCCCAAAGGTCCCTTAATCCAACTTGAAAGAGATTTTGTTGTCCCCTTTTTGTGTCCCTCTCATTTTTTCTTTTCTTTTAATGTCTGGCCTCCTAATTTGTGAGAATACATTTTTGGTGGATAATTGAATGTTTCTTCTTTTATATCGAAAAAGGGGCAATTTAGTTCCTAAGTTCTGATCATTACCATATTGCTTCAAGTTTGAGTCCAGGCTTACAAAGTTTCAAAATGAATAAATCAGTGAAAATATGGCCTAATGTCACTAAAGTAATTAAGGTAAAGGATTAGAAAATACTGCAATTATCTGTCCAAAGTTCCCGTTTAACGATGGATTCAGAATGTACAACTACACCAATCCTTCCGCTTCAACAATGGCCACTGGCCGAAATATTCTATCTGCTTGGCTGGAGAGTGGAGAAGCATGTGATCTCCCAACTGGTCCTGGTGGAAGATCTTGGGAACACAACAAAACAAATTGATTACAGGAGCGGAGTTCTTATCTCCAGGATAAAGTTATGGACTACAATTCCCATCAGACCCTGCCAGCATGGACAATTGGCCATGCTGGCAGATGGGAATTGTAGTCCATAACATCTGGAGTGCTAAAGGTTCGCCACCACTGATGTAGGATATAGAAAACTGTGCTATGCAGGCCAACATAAGATGTGAATGCTAGTCTTCATATGGAAACTTGTTATGATACTCCAGGAAACTCTTAAGCCCCCTACCCCACCCCCCTTGGACTCCCATTGGGCCTTTTTGGGCCCCTTCTGCGCTCTGCACCCAGTGTGATGTACCTACGGACACCGTCTCTCATAGGGTCTTGCCCAAACCTTTTTGAGCCTGCAGGCATCTTTAAAAGGTGATATGTGCAGCACAAAGTGGCTGCCATAAGATGGCTGTTACAGGAGGCAGAACCAGCAACAGAATAGCTGCCAGAGCTTACCTTCATTCAGTCATACAGGGAACATAAGAACATAAGAACGAGCCTGCTGGATCAGACCAGAGTCCATCTAGTCCAGCACTCTGCTACTTGCAGTGGCCCACCAGGTGCCTTTGGGAGCTCACGTGCAGGATGTGAAAGCAATGGCCTTCTGCTGCTGCTGCTCCTGAGCACCTGGTCTGCTAAGGCATTTGCAATCTGAGATCAAGATTGGTAGCCAGAGATTGACTTCTCCTCCATAAATCTGTCCAAGCCCCTTTTAAAGTTATCCAGGGAAGTTTCTTGTGATGAGATGTTTGCGGCAACCAATTTTTTTAAAAAAAAACTGCACTGTCAATCAGAAGCTTTGAGAGCAAGAACCCTGCCTGGCCTGTCTGACTTTCTAAAAAGACTTGGCAGATGCCAGGACTGGGGACTATGGGTGCCACACTGGGAACCTCTGCTATAGGGCCTTTGTTACTAAGAGCCTGAGGAATGGTATGACTCAGATGCTCATATCACACGTTGCTATCAAGGCATCTGAAAGCAGCTTGTCGGGAAGAATTCTTGGTAGCTGCCAAATGCCCACAAATCCCAGTGTGAAGTAAGAAAGTAGCCCTTTATGCCCATAAATCTTCTTCATGTTGCAGAAGACTTAATGAGATGACCCGAATCTGTGTTTCCTGGACAGCCAAAGCAAGAGCCATCTTCTTCCTCCCTGTGACACAGAAAATTCTGGGTTCAGGAGGAGAAAAATCAGATTGGACTGGTGGTCACCAGAAGTAATTCACTGATGATGACCACATTGGTGAAGTCCTGCCTACTGGGTTACACCTAAGAAAGAGCGGCCGCGACTTACCGAGGCCGCCATTGCTGGTGGGGAAGGGACAGCCTCCTAGGTGGCTGCCGCCCTCCCCATCACCTCACGAGCTCCCAACAGCTCGTGAGGTTTCTGGCTTCTGTGCCACGCAGGGACAAAAGCCTCCAGGGCGCTAGGCAGTGTCGCCTGGCGCCCTGACGTCACTGGAGGAGGTGGGGCCAGGCAGCCTATTTTAGGCTGGTCCTGGCCTAACCCCTCCCCATTTTGCCGGAGCAAACACGAAGTCCTGCCTACTGGGTTACATCTAAGAATGCTTCCTCAAATTTCTTCCTGGATTCTGCCCTTCTGAATTACCTGATCTTGTTTTCAAAGCATATCTTTCAGAATGTTGTGCAGAATACAAATGAATGTGGATTACGTTGCAGTTTTTCAGTTTCTTCAACCCCTGTAGATTTTCCATTGCCCAACCACCTCACCACAGTGCTAGCAGTGTGCATTAGTTAAATACTGGTGAAAATCAGTTTTAATAAATCTGAATGTCAGTCAAGATTCAGTCAAGATTCTTTTCTTCCATCAGAGCAAGCGTGTGGATCAGTAAAACATTGTCCGAAATGCCACTATTTAAAGCAGAATTTTTGAAATGCCACTATTTAAAGCAGAATTGATGAATAAAACTCATTATGGGGAAAAGTTACATTCAAAAGGATGATATAAGGAGAATCCACTCATCTCTAGTTCTGCCTTGGACAGATTATAAGTTTATTGAAATGGCCATTCTGATGCACCTGGCGACCTTGAGATCTCTCTCTCTCTCTCTCTCTCTCTCTCTCTCTCTCTCTCTCTCTCTCTCTCTCTTCCCTACTGGGCAAGGAAAACTGCTGCTATTTGTCCAAATTGGAGTTTGAGACAGTTTTACTCAACCACTTTTGAAACCTTTTCAGCATCCTGCTGAGTTGTGCTTGGAAGACCTGTTGAAATAACTGTGTGGCAGACAGACTCATCACATGTCAGTTAAGGAGAACTTCTCCCTGGCACAGATAAGGTCTAAATATTCTCATGCATTAGCAACCCGCCTGCAGTTTTTTTTAAAAAAAAATAAAACAGACTACTTCAGACAAGTGAGAATTTCTGCTCAATACTTGTCTCTTGAGATATGTATTTCTATAAGGAAGTTTATTGAACTCTGCGCAGGGCAGAGAGTCTCTTGAAAGTTTAAGTTTAATGTTTTAAGGTTTCGTACAGGTTGCAACACTTAGTCTCTGTTTTTGAAGAAATCCAAAAATGTAATAGGGCAATATCTTCGTGAAGACTAGGTTAAAAGCCACAGAAAGCGAACGAGCATTTTGTGCTCCTTGAAAATCTATATCAGACAGCAGCAAAGAAGCAAAACTGAAAAGGAGATGGGGGAGAGAAAAGAATGGTGCTCAATGTGATTCAAAGGCCCCAGTTTGCTGGTTGTAATAATTTAAAGATACAATGGGGGATGCTTTATGCAAACTTAATTAGGCTAGGCTGTGTTTGGTATAAAAATCTCAGATTGTCCAAAGACTGCAGAGGCAGAGAACCTTGGCTGCTCTTCCTGAGGAAATATAAAAGACAGCAGCAATGTGAACCTACCTCTAGTACCACTCAAAATTCACAGGCCTCATGAGGTGCCTTGCTGTTACTTGAGCACTGTTTTCAAAGTATCAACTTGACTACATCGTATTAATTATCCAACAGGTTTACTAGCATAGATGTATATGACAAAGGACATCAAACCAGAGAACAAATAAATTTTCCCTTTCCAATAATTTATGATGATTTCATTCTGCCCTGTTTATGATGACTTCATTCTACTTCCTAAATTCCAGATTAACTAGGAGAATTTCTAAAACTAATTTTGGAATTGGAGCACGAGCAACGTGCTTCAACTTTCAGTTCCTTCCTGACACACATACGTCCTTGGAGAAAACTCCGCAAACAAATATGCACATGTGATTACTCGGCTCTGCTGAATAGCCTGGTTTTCGGTAAAGAGAAAACCCCAAAAAGCCTATGTAGGGTTTTTTTTTTTTTGGGGGGGGGGGGGATTGGTGGTTTGGTTTTAGTGAATCACCACCCCTAATTGATTATACCAACATTCTTTTTGGGCAGTGTTTTTTCAATATATACTTCAATGCTTGTATCATGTGCATTGGTAAAACTCTCCACAAAAAGGATCCCCATATACCAGTACATCCAGTCACATACACATTTATTTTCATTCAGTTCTTTATCATTGTGCACTAGAGACATTAAAGCACACTCCAGTTTCTCCCATGTCTCACTCATCCATTGAGAGGTGGGTGTTGATTATTTGGCAGACAGTCCAGGTTGCTTGCAAACAGCTTGACCCTGTTAGTGGATTACTTGTTGTGCATGTAGACCATTGTGCGCCGTGCACATTAATCCCCTCCACAACTGTCCCTGCTACCTTGTGTTTGTGAAAGTGGTGTACCACAGTGGTAGTGAAAGTGTCTCAGCACGAGTTGTGCTTCTTTTGAGTTGTTATTCTTTAGAGTTATGTTGTATTTTGCCATCCTATTTGATGCATGCATAGTTGTAAGATTTATGAAAATATCACATCAGAGAATTCATCCAATTTTGTTTCTATATGGTTCTCTTGAAACTGTGATATAAGTATACAGCTACCTGCTACAAGCCTTATACTGTGCAAAGAGTTCTGCTTTTTTCCATCCCCCAGTGGCATAATTTGATTACCTGATCAAACTATGGCCCTTTCTGCACAAGCAGAATACAGCGCCCTAGGGACGGCAAAAACGCACCGGCATTAGGGTGCTGCTTTTGGCTCCTGTGTTGTGCGACAGGAATTTACCTTGCCTTCTGTGTGCAGCAGTGCCATCGGGACTGCCCACATGGATCCGTGTGAGCAGTTCCCGACGCTCCACCAACTTACTTTAAGCCGGTGGAGAGCCGCTGCCTTGGCCGTGTGGAAACGGCACATGATCCACGGAAGGGGGGGGCAAACTTTACCTCCCATGACAGTGGTGGCGAACCTATGGCACTCCAGATGTTCATGGACTACAGTTCCCATCAGTCCCTGCCAGCATGGCCAATTGGCCATGCTAGCAGGCGCTGATGGGAACTGTAGTCCACAAACATCTGGAGTGCCATAGGTTTGCCACCACTGTCCTATGAAGTTATAAGGTTCAGGGAAATGAAACTCCACCCCTATAGCTACTGCATAGCCACAATGCTGCACAACATGGAGTCTACATGTCTGTTTGAAGAGGTAAACTGGGACAAAGAAAAACTCCTATTGAAATAAAAATGTTGATAGTCTTTAAGGTGCTGCTGGACTTTTTGTTTTATTTATCAGTATATATGTGTGCCCAACATGTTTGCCACGTTGTTCTCAGCATTCTTCGTGTGTACCAGTAATCTAAGGAGAAGAGAAAGATAGGTGCCTTGTATAAAAATTGGAAAATAAAACATGCAAATGGTGAATTCCTAAACTCCATTTCAAGGCAATTCAGAATCCCAGAGACAATATCAGATAGAATCTTAGAAGTTCTCCTAGCATCCTATAGAAAATTTGGAAATGATAAGTGGAACGATAAAATAATTCTTAGGCATTGGTTCCATTGCAGGATTGAGGCCAGAATCCATGGAGCAAGAGAGATGAAGTATTCAGAATCTGTATTGATGCTAAGGCAGAGGAAAGAATTCTCTGGTGGATTATGTTGTACCTTTAGCTCATTCTGTGACCCTTTCTTTCCTTTTATCCATTTGCCGAGAAATTCAAGACTTTGTTGAACATGTCCAACCAGACGTAGGGGGGGTTTAAAAATAACCTTGCTCATATCCAAATGTATCTGAAGGGGAAAGTTGATTTGAAAAGCTAGCACTTTCTTTGCTCTTAGAAGTACACCTGATTCTGCTTGAAAGAGGGCATTCTGGCAATGTGACTTGCTGTTAGGTTGGGAGGATTTTGCGACAAGAGACTCCATTTTCACACAATCAGCTTTTCAAACCATTCTTCTGGGGCCGGAGTGTTCCAAGTTCAGGCTTTCAGTGCATTTTGCACAAAAACTGATTATCTGTTAATGAAGTTTGAGACTGCAGAAAATGTATACTCCTTCCCAGAGCAGAAAGTAGTTGTGTTTTTAAACTTCAGTATCCTAATTTAGAAACCATTGAAATTTGAAATGTAAACCTTGCCCTAGATGAACTGTACATTTTTCTTCTCGATGCTACTTATCTGGAATGTTCCGTTCTCTGCGCCATGACCTGGGAAAATCACTCTCTCTGTTACGTCCTGATATTCACTTTTACAGGATTTCTTGTTAATGTGTTGCTACAATTGTCATTCACCAGGGTTCAGTTCCTTTCCCAAGGTCTCTAGAGCTTAAATCTCTGGGTGGATACACTAAATCTATAGTGCACATTTTGCTTACTTAATACATGCACTTGGACACTAAAGCACCACAAAACCAGACAGCCAGCTATTTAATATGTTGTAGCTGCTGAAATATGTTTTGAAGTTTTTCAAGTTTATCTTTGACCTAAAGAACAGACAACTTCTTGGCTTTTAAAGGATTGAAGGCTGGCTTATTGCAAAGAAATGTTGCAGAAGAAATAGTATTCAGGGAGTGGAGGCAGAGCTTGGGCGGTGGTCCCTGGTGAGAGATTTGTGGTACTACAAATGTAACACACAGCAAGCATGTCCTCCCAGATCCTCTGGGAGGGGGTAAGAGCTCAGAATGTTCAGGTGAATGGCAGCTAGAGAAGTCTGGCAGCTGAGGAAAGAGCTGAGGTGATTTTCCAGAAGGAGTAGAAAATTTCTGTGAAATAATGAGTTCCAGACAAGACAGCCTGTAGAACAGGGAGAAAGGCAGTTGGCAGAAGAGCGGTCATGTTCTAGCCTGGGCCTCTTGTTCTGGACTGGTTTCTTCTGCCATGAGGAACAGTTGGACTTGGAGCAGACCTGGGCATTATTTGGCCTGCGGGCCACATCCGGCCCGCCGGATGACCCTGACTGGCCCCCCCCCCCCCCCCCTGCCTTGTTGAGCTGAGGCTTGAGCCTTCCGCAGGAAGCGGCGGGCAACCAAGGCAACCGGCTTCTGCGGGGCTTTCAAAAGCACCAGTTGATGAAAAAAGTAGGTCAAGGGCCTTAAGTCTCCCCACTTGCTTGATTGTCACAGTGGACAACTATGCAGGTAGGTTAAGCTTGTGATTCTTTGTGCCAAATAGTGTTGTATGCAGAACTGTTGCCACTGATTCCAAGTTGATCTGTGCACCTGTCTGTCACTTATCAGCCCCTATTATGCAGAATTGAGTTCAGCCTTTTGGCCCGGCCCTCCACAATATTTTCTGTTTCTTATGCGGCCCCATGGAAAAAATAATTGCCCACCCCTGACTTAGAGCCTGCAAGTAGGATGCACTTTGTCAAGCATCGAAACTTCTCCAGAGTATATGAGCCGGAGACCTCTTCCTTCACCCTGGATTTGAGCCTACTCGACACATTTTATCATTAACAGTGCCCCCTCCCCCCCCAAAAAAAAACCTCTTCCAGTTTTATACCCTGGTTCTGCCTGCTCTTTAATAAAAGCTGTGTTTGTTTAAATAGAAATTCAGATTGTAAGAGGTATCTACAGTTCATCCTTTTTAAGACTGAAAGGGTTACACAGCATGTCCTTTTAACAACCACATAGAGGCTGCGCACAAAGACTCACATTGGTCCATGGGAGGGGTAAAGATCATCCCAGGTGGCTCTGCCCCTGAGTTTGATAAACACTGAGTCCCATATACCCAGAGGCTTTTGCATATACACCTTCTAGGGTTGGGAAATTTGGGAGCAGTGCCTGGAGAAGATGGAGTTTGGGGCAAAGAGGGAGCTCTGTGGGGATGAGATGCCACACGGCCCATCTTCCAAAGTTCCCATTTCCTCCAGAGCAGTGGTTCTCAACCTGTGGGTCGCGACCCCTTTGGGGGTCGAACGACCCTTTCACAGGGGTCGCCTAAGACGCTCTGCACCAGTGTTCTCCATCTGTAAAATGGATACATGTTAGGGTTGGGGGTCAGCACAACATGAGGAACTGTATTAAAGGGTTGTGACATTAGGAAGGTTGAGAACCACTGCTCCGGAGGAACTGATGTCTGTTTTCTGCAGATCAGTTTAGTTCCAGGAGAATGTTGGGCCCCACCTTAACACCTTCCTAGATGAAGATTCCCATGAATAGTGTTTTAATGTGGTTGCAAAGTAAACATGTTTGAGTCCTGGTGTCAAACAGGTCCTTTATGACTTTGACAAAGTTAAGTATGAGAGAAGTTGGTAGCCTGCATTGCACAATTCACCTCACCAAGTCGGACAGGTTGCATTGCCTGTTTATACCGATATTCTCTGATCTGAGCAAGTTCGCAAGCGGGAGCGCATCAATTAAAACTGCAAATACGAAAACTGGACAGACTAAGTGAGAGAACTTGTTGAACAAATGACGGTACAGAGCTTGCCTTAAAGATCACATGTCCTTTTTTAACCACATCAGTGAAGACATTTTCAAAAAATTAGTGTTTTCCCTGTGCATTACGTGCCAGGAGATACATTGGATCAAAGATCTGTCAAAACACTGTTGCGGTAATTACTGGCTTCAGGAATCGGGAGAAGGGTCTTTGATGGGACTGTCTACTGTGGCCTTTTTTCGAGATTGATGTTGCAGGTCTATGTCTTTGATAGTACAGGGAACCTTTTTCATGTTCCATAGGAAACAAATGAAAAAAGGTTAAACTGCAAAAGAAAAAACACACACCCTTTGGTTTCAGACAGATGTTACCTAAAGCTTCCTGTGGCAGATCACACACATCTATGAATTAATTCATGTGCCTCTGAGTATCAGGGCCTGTTCTAAGGCAGCTGGAGATCCTTAGGGAGGGTCTGTGTACTTACTGTTACTGACAGCTTGGTGAAAAGCCTAGTGCACCCTTTCTCCAGTGACATGTTTTTCTCATCAAAGTTTTCCAAACTAGTCACCTTGATTTTCCTGCACTCTGATGCACTTTGGGCCTGGTGTGTTTTATTTAGAGTGGAATGGATTTTTCACATGTCTTTGTTTTATAAGCTTGCTCTGCTCTGTGTCATGGTTTAACAGAGTAGATTTAAACATTTAATTCTGGAATTGGAGCATATATAATATCCTGTATCCTTTCGGTTCCTTCGGCTGATTTGAAAATCCATATTGTGGATGCACACGTGTGCTTACTGATAAGGGGCAGATGGTAATTCATATGATCGCGTCAAGATTCTTTTGGGGTAATTTTAGTGGTATGTATGTGCTCTTCTATGCACCACTGGATCACCATCTCAAATATATAATTTCTTTTCTTTCTTTTTTTTTTTGCAATGCTTTATCAGAGAGTTAGTGCGGTCCCTGATTTTTTTTTTTTAAATTACACTCCTTGCTGGACAATCCTGGTCCTTCTCTCTGTATGATAGTGGCAGACTTTCTCCTGGAAATTATTAAATGCCAGTAGATTTCCTTTAATTTAACATTTATTTCCTGCATTGTATATTTATGGATTTTTAAAAAATCAGTTCTTTACTATTGTTGCATTGTTGTCTAGGCCAATAAAGGCTTGCTGCTGAAGAGCTAGTGTGGCACAAATTGGCCCATGGGTGCCCAGCTTCACTTGTCAATACATGTATGATAAAGGAGAGGGGAACTCACCTCAAAGTGTTCAGCTCGGGAGCATTGCGAGGGGGAAAGAGAGATTTCAGGCTTTTCCCCCTGTTGTTTTTGATTTTGATTTGATTTTTGATTTGAAATTTAATTTATATACTGCCCTCCCCCGGAGGGCGCAGGGTGGTGCACAACATGGTAAATGATAACAACAGCAATACAGCAAGGCCAAGCATAATAATACAACATTTGCACCAGACCCTGGCAATAATCCAACAACAGCTAAATATAACTAACAAAAATATTCCTATCTCAGGTTAATTACTAACAACATAATCCTCATAGCACATAATACATTTTTCAATAGCATACAACATAATAGCGTAACAGCATAATACATAGCATACAACATAATAGCGTAACAGCATAATACATAGCATACAATATAATTCAGCATCTACAGCAGCCATTCTCAATCAGGATTCCCTGGTACCTTGGGGTGCCATGAGTATGTCCCACGGGTACTGCGGTAACACTACCGCCCCCCCCCCCTCATTTTTGTGGTGTCTCCCACCGGCGCCAGCAAGGACATGGAGCTGGCCCATGGGGCAGGGCCTGCCACAAGGTCAGCAGCCCCCCCCCCCAGTGCTACCCTTCACCCTGGGAGGGGAAGGTGGAGTGTGTGGCAAGTAGGGGCAATGGGAGGGGAAGGCGGAGGGTGGCGGCAGGGGTACCGTGAAATATGAAGAGTGAGGTCAAGGGTACCCTGACCTCAAAAAGGTTGGGAAACACTGATCTACAGTAAGCACTTGCATAACAAATCACATATCACATATCACATACTTTAGCACCTGCAATAAGCACCTACATAACAGTTTGCAATAGCCTAACAATATAATACATAACATACAGAATAAAAAAGCACCAATCTCTACATGACTTATTAACTTTCCCTATACTTGCCCGTAGAAACATCCATGGGAAAATGTGTTCACCTCTGCGTTAAATGCATGAGCCACGGAGAAAGGAGAGCTATGGACACTGTCCAGAGCTCCTTGGAGCAAGAGCACAGTAAAAGTGTGCCAGGTGGACAGTATATACAACTACACACATGTGCTTTGCTAAAACATTCTACAAAAAAATCTCCTGATGCAATCATATGTACAAGAACATCTAGACATTTTTTAGTGTTTCATCAAAATTCATGCATGTGTTATCAAATGGAGAAGAGCTGTCTTTTTAATTTTTTCACTGCTAAAAACTGTAGTGAATTGTGCATACCCCAGTATTTTATTTTGGTACAAGATTCAGACATAAAAAGGCAGCACAGTGAGGAATTCCTAACATATAAATTCCACTTTGGAAGCCAGACCAGATAATTCAGAAATCTGGAAAGAAATGCAGATAGGGGAGAATTCTGGCGCATTGCCAGTTTGGTTGTAATCAAAATGAGCCTACATTCCATCCAACTAAATGGAGAATAGGTGGGCAATAATATTAGGTAAACAGTCATTACTTTTTTGGATTGGGGTAGGGGAGCTCATGCTTTAGCACTGCAAAGCAATTTATAATTTTGTTTATTTTATTAAACTTAATATTTCCACTCTCCCCAATGGCAAAGCTCAGAGCAGCTATCCGATCAAAACATCATCAAAACAATAAATTAAGTTGATAATGACATTAAAACATTCAACATTAAAACATTATACCCCATTCCAGATGGGACTGACAACATCGAAAACAACAATAGATTAAGTTGATAATAGCATTAAAACAGTTAACATTAAAACATTATATCCCATTCCAGATAGTATAAATTTCTTTAAATAACTGGAGGCGCCAGTAAACATCCCAGTTTTGATCTAGTGCAGGGGTCTGCAACCTGTGGCTCTCCAGATGTTCATGGACTACAATTCCCATCAGCCAATTGGCCATGCTGGCAGGGGCTGATGGGAATTGTAGTCCATGAACATCTGGAGAGCCACAGGTTGCAGACCCCTGATCTAGTGATACCCTCCTATTTCACTTTACATTTAGTTCACAGCCAATTAAAGAGAGGAGGTGGTGGTGGAGTGGAGTGGGAGGCCAGTAAAACTTCAGGAAAGCCATCGCTGTCTCAACCGAAAGCCTGGTGAAACACCCCCGTCTTACAGGTCCTGCAGGACTGAACTAAGTCCCTCAGGGCCCGAGTCTCAGCTGACAGAGAGTTCCACCAGGTTGGGGCCAGGGCAGAAAAAACCTTGGTCCTGGTTGAAGCTAGCTGGACAGTCTTGGGTCTAGGGACCGCAAAGAAGTTACTGCCCACAGAGCGTAATGCTCACTGGGGACAATACAGGAAGTGATGGTTCCATAGATATGACAGTCCCAGATGGCTCAAAGCCTCAATGGTTAAAACTCAAGCCTCACACATGATCCGGAATTCAACCGGTAATCAGCAAGATGGCAAAGCACAGGACAAATCAGCAATCAGATGGCAAAGCACAGGACAAATATGTGCTCTTACTGGGGTCCCTGTAAGGACCCACACCACTGTATTCTCGACAAGTTGTAACTTCTGGAGCAGTCTCAAGGGCACGCTGGCATAGAGTGAGTTACAGTCGTCCAGCCTGGAGATGACTGTTGCATGGATCACTGTAGCTAGGCCTCAGTAAGACAGGTAAGGAGCCAACTGTCTGGCCTGGTGAAGATGGAAAAAAGCCACTGTGGAACTCCACTGACAAGACAGACTCTAGGGTGCCACTCAGGCTTTTGATGGAAACTGCAGGCGTTAATGCTACTCTGTCCGGTTTTAGCAATTGGAAACTCTCCCTTGGTCCAGCCACAGGATTGCCATAATCAATGGATTCAATTTCAGTCTGCTATTTTTTAACCGTTATGCCACACCCTCCAGACACCTGGCCAAAAATCAGGGGCAGCAGCTGGCCGGCCCTCCATTAACAGATAAAGCTGGGTGTCATCAGCATATTGATGGGAACCCAGCCCAAAGCTCTGGACCAGTTGAGCTAGGGGTTGCATGTAGACGTTAAATAACTCTGGTGAAAGCATTACCCCCTGTGGCACCCCACAAAGCAAGGATCACATCTGGGACAAATTCTTGCAAAACGCCTTATGCTGTCCCCAACCTTGGAGAAACAAGGTCAGCCACTGTAAAGCTGTTCCCCGAATCCCAATGATAGCGAGGTGGTGGGTCAAAGGATTGTAATAAACCCTGTCGAATGCTGCTGTTAGATCTAGCAATAACAGCAGCACAAACCCACTTTGGTCTAACTGGAGCTGGAGCTCATCTGCAACCAGCATGATCTCCATCCCATGACCAGGTTGGAATCCAGGCTGCAGTAGGTCTGAGGCTGAGTATTTAATAGCCCTGGCTCAAAATCCCCTGTGGCTTGCCCTTTCTGCTTGTTTCGGGTGTTGTTCTAGTTTCCTAACTTAAAATAATCCAGTCCATTGGTTTCTACAATCTGTCCTGTCTAATGATTTATCAGACGGAAAGAGAGGAGACCGAGCGATCAGTTGCACAGCCCTCTTGAGGATACGCTTCCACACAGCAAGTGCAGAGCAGCTTTGTGATTTATTAAACTAGTATCTCCTGCTTTCCAGATCTTCAGCTCCATGTGGGCAATTTTCAGTAGGAAAAAATACGTCTCCCTTGCAGGTTAATAAAAAAGAAAAGGAAGGGAAATGCAATTAAACAAAGAAGCTGTCAGTGAGCCCGTGATGTAAAGATGTGTGGCCATTTGGGGATGCCCTCTCCTCTGGATCCAGGCGGAGCAGGCAGCACTAACATCAACAACATTACCTGCTGGAGTCCAAGGGCAATTATTCACAGGTGCTCTGTGCTATTTGACCCCTGTGCTATTTAAATCTGTGCTATTTGACCCCTAGAAGGCCAATCATATTTTAACTGAGGGCCTTTCCCCACTTACCTTAAGCCCCACGCAAGTAGCGCGGGGTCCCCCGGCACTCCCCACGAGAGGGGCGGCGACAGCACAGCCACCCCAACGCTGCCGCCGTCGCGCCCCCTCAGTGCGCGGCATCCCTGGCGCTCTTGCAAAGGGCGCCTTTTGATGACCCCGTGCAGAGCTCGGGGTTGTGGGGACGCCCGGGCGCACACCAGGGATGCCGTGCGCTGAGAGCAGCGCGCGGCATAGGGGGGATCATGCTGAGTGGGGAAACGCCCTGAGATAGTTTTCAAAATGTGTGTATGTGACCAACCAGCACATTTGTTTACACGTTGCAAACCTTCTTTGAGGTTTATATGTAACACCTCAGCAGTCCAAGAATATGTGCTCCATACTGTTGAAACACTTTCTGCTATATGGTGTCCCTGTAATCCATTTTGAAGAGGTGTGTTGCAGCGAGGACAAAGGTAATTCTCACCCCTCACTCATTGTCTGACAAACAAAATGGCCTGCTAAGAATAACAGGGTTGTGTGGTAGTTGTGTAGATATCTGCTTTATCAACTGGTTTTATCACAGATTTTCAGCTTATTGTCAAATATGGTTGTTGGTGGTTCTTTCAGCTAAAAATACTGCTATTTCCAATTTCTTTCCTTTCTTCTAAAACCTGCGGTGGAAGGCAGGAGGAACAAACCGGCATTTTGTTAAGTGAATATCTTTCATGGCTGTTCTCTTGTCAAGTGAATTCTCTCCTGGGGGAATTTCTCTAACTTAAAAGCCAATACAAGCCTGGGACATATCTACCATTTCTCTTGCTCCCACAGAGAGCCACTTTGTAGTCTTTTACTATAATTCCTGTTTAGACATCTGTAAGAGGAAATGCAACATTAACAAGCATCTAGAAAAGGAAGGGAAGAAAAAAATATTCTTAATGTGTAACAAAATAATTGAAATCTGTAATAGGATTTTTTTAAAAAAAGAAATCACTACTTTGTGTCACTGTACACAACCCTTTAAAGAATAACATGAGTGCTAAGATAGTAGGGAAAGTCAATGTGGAGTTTATTGTTGAAGGTTTTCACAGCTGGAATCAACTGGCTGTCATTCATTTTCCAGGCTGTGTGGCTGTGGTATGGTAGTTTTTGCAAAAACTACCAGACTATGGCAACACAGTCTAGAAAATGCACAACAGTTAGTACATTGTCAAATCAGGCCTAGGTTGAAATTCCCACTCAAACACTGGGTGATTCCTTGGGTCACTTTCTCATGGCCTGATCTGTTCCCCAAGTACCGTATATACTCGTGTATAAGTCGACCCGCATATAAGTCGAAGCACCTAATTTTACCACAAAAAACTGGGAAAACTTACTGACTCGAGTATAAGACTAGGGTGGGAAATGCAGCAGCTACTGGTAAATTTCAAAAATAAAATGAGATACCAATAAAAATGTTTTTCAATATTTATTTCAAAGAAAAACAGTGTGGTATCAACAATAACTTTCAAAGTTCTGAAGTGGGATATAGAACTCTCACAGACAGTATCTCTTCAGAGTTTCATAGGGAAGATGCTCAACAAAATCCCTCTTTTAAAAAGTCCCTGCAGGTTCTCCTTCGACACGGATAGCTTATCATTACACAGTGAAGATGCTTGCGTGGTGATGGCAGCCGCTGCCCCAAAGCAAGTCTTTTTTGCAGGTCTGCAAGCTCAGCTGGACAGAAGTCCCACCTGCTTTCCAAAAACACTGGGTGGGGCCCGAGAAAGGTGCTGGCAGTGTCTGCACCCCAGGGCACCCTGTGTGTGTGTGTGGGGGGGGGGATTCCTGCCACCATGGGCTCCAATGGTGCGGAATTCCCAATGAGTATGGCTCCCTAGCATTCATGGAGCTTCCTGGCCTGAACAAAAATTCTGTAACATATACATTTAATATTTAATATTCACACCTATTCACTGAATATTCACTGTGAATAAGCTACTGGCCACCTGTAGTGCAGTGAAGCAACAGCCCAAGGCTTACCTGGGAGCTGCCTTTGTGTCTGCATAGCAGGGAGCTGGTGCAAAAAAACACCCTCAGCTCCCAGCCTTTTTTCGCTCACCACCCGTTCCCCCCACCCGCTCGCCACCCGTTCACTCGCATATAAGTTGAGGGGGGCTTTTTTCAGCACAAAAAAAATGTGCTGAAAAAGAAGACTTATACGCGAGTATATAAGGATCGTGGTGGAGTGGCTGCCCATGGGGGGGGGGCATCCAACTCAGGTTTTGCCCAGGGCTCAGGTTTGCCTAGGTACGCCTCTGCCCCCTTTGCTGAGTGGGGGGGCTGGCGAGGGAACCTGTTACTAAAATTTTTGGATCCCACCACTGCTAACAGGTAACCACAGCACCCCGAAAGCCCAAATAGTCTTACACAGCCTGGACTTGTGGGAGCTTGAGAGCTAAGCTGGGCCAGCCATGGTCAGTACTTGGATGAGGTACCACCAGGAAAGACAGGGGTTACTATGCTGAGGAGGAAATGGTGCTACCCAAATAGCCTGCCTGTGGGTGACCCTCAACACTTGGGGTGTCCCCCTTGTCTGTTAAGACTCCCCACATGTATCCAGCTAAAATTAAGTTAAGAGATCGTTGCCTATGTATAACAAGGTTAGAAATTTGATACTAGCACTTTGCTATGGCAATGGGGAGGTTCCCAAAATAAAGCAGGTTCCCAAAATAGAATTGCATCTAAATCTTTATTTAGAAATATAGATCAAGAAAAGCAGGAGACACTCAGAGAGCTGTAGGTACACTGTCTCTCTCTCTCTCTCTCTCTCTCACACACACACACACACACACACACACACACACACACACACACACAAAGCAAAATCTAACGATAGATAATGTGACACCTAAGCCATAAAAACACAAAATAAAAGTGTGTGTGTGTGGGAGGGAGGGATAAAAACCTATAAGTCTAACCTGATGCCATGAGGGAGACCTGGAGATCCTGTGTAGAAGGACAGCGAAGAAGAGGAAAGTAGGGCAGAGACTGAGACCAGATCCAGATTTCTGGGGTTCCTGTGTTTATAGCTGTACATAAGGGCAGGTTTTAAAAAAATCACTATTTCTCAGGTTCAAGTTTATTAGACCCAGAAATTTTCAAGAAATCCGGGGGGAAAAGCTGATTTGACATATTGGCTTTTTGGGGGTTTTCTGAAAATATTTGGGTTATAAAACCTGAACCTGGAAAATGCAGTGACCCCCCAAGACCCACATGGACTTTGGAGGCAGGTGCAGAGTAGAATGGTGGGCCTGGCCAAGCTGAGTCCAGCCCTGTACTGCAGGCTCAGCCTGGCCAGGTCCAGCATTAAACTCTGCCTCCAAAACCAGCTGGACCTGGCCAGGCCCAGCCCAGCATCTATCTGTGGGCTCAGCCTGGCAGCATCCAGATTTATAGTGCAGGTGGGATTCAGTGCTGAACCTGGCCAGGCTGCAGGTGAGGGAGGGAGGGAGAGGCCCTTTTTAAAGGCAACAAGCCTGAACAATGTAAAAAAAAACCCCCACATTTTTCAGAATCCAAATTTTATCTCCCTTTTATTGTCGCCTTTTTTCACATTAACCCCCTCCAATATCAACAAGGGGGTCTTTTCCCCCTATTTGGGGTTTTCTGAATACCCATCCCTAGCTGTACAGAAAGCCCAGGGAAATGGTTGCTGCAAAATTCTGGGTATCAGAGGTCTAGATTTATACTGTAAAAATGAGGGCAAGCGAGTGCCAATATTGGTTTGGAGCCAAAATGTTTGACCCTTGCTGACCAATTTGACCCTAATTGCCAGGTGGGAAAATTATGGATGCAAAAATAACATACCAAATCTTGGGGCGGGGGAGTAGAGTGACTGGAATAAGCCACAAGTTGGCTGGTCGTGAGGGTGGACAAAGAACCAGATGTGAGCTGATGGCCATATTCTGGGGAAACAATAGACTTAAGATAGAGTTGATTGTTATTATTATTATTATTGGGGTGCTGTGTGGTCTGAAGATCCTCTGAAGATGCCAGCCACAGATGCAGGCAAAACGTCAGGAGAGAATGCTGCTAGAACACGGCCATACAGCCCGGAAACCACACAGCACCCCAGTGATTCCGGCCTTGAAAGCCTTCGACAATACATTATTATTATTCATTAAACCTTTATACCGCCCACCCCCGAAGGGCTCTGAGCAGCGTACAACGTAAACAACATAACATAACTTATCAAGTAGAGCACTTCTTAACAACAAGTTGTTGAGATGATTCTTCAGTGCATTAAGGATGTGCTATCATATCTAATCATTGAAGCCTTGCCTGGATTTTTGGGTAGGGAAGGGACTAATTCATATTAGTAGAACTCCTATTTGGGCTGCTTCCCATTTGTTATGTTAGAAAGGGCTTCAGGCAAAGCATTCAATCCACTTCTCTACTGTCACATTGGGGGAAATGCTCCCTGGTGGAGCCCCATTTAAATTTTACTGAAAGATGTGGGGTCCCTTATGGCTGTCTATGGTTAGCTTCAAAAGGGGCTTGGACAGATTTATACCTGGATAGCTTTAAAAGGGGCTTGGACAGATTTATGGAGGAGAAGTCGATTTATGGCTACCAATCTTGATCCTCTTTGATCTGAGATTGCAAATGCCTTAACAGTCCAGGTGCTCGGGAGCAACAGCCGCAGAAGGCCATTGCTTTCACTTCCTGCATGTGAGCTCCCAAAGGCACCTGGTGGGCCACTGCGAGTAGCAGAGAGTTGGACTAGATGGACTCTGGTCTGATCCAGCTGGCTTATTCTTATGTTCTTATGTCTTATGGCCTGATATTCTTATGTTCTTATGTTCTTATGCTTATTCTTATGTTCTTATGTCGTATGGCCTGATATTGATGACAAACCACCTCTGCTACTCTCTTGCCCCATGGATGGAGTCATCATGAGTTGGGTTGCCACTTGACGGCATGTTCTTCTTCATAATCTAACATGTGGAAAATGTCACATACGATTAGCCAGCCAGAGCAGACTTCTTCACAGGGCTGTTTTGAGAATCACACGAGAGGAGAGCAATGTCTGGTGCCATGAACTCCTTGAAAGCAGGAGAGGACAATACCTAAAATAGATAAGATACTTGTCCCAATGCGTTGAAAATCTAATTTTGTTTTATCCTTGGTTTCCCTGTGCTGAGTGGAGTGTTGGAAAGTAGGGCAGTAGAAAGAAGGTAAAAAAAATGACATCCCACCATTGAGTCTAACTGATTTTGCAAGGCACAATTTTTCCCAGGCAGTTAGTTTAATGTTGATTAATCTGCAGTTTGCTTTCATGTGGTCCACTGCACCACAAGGAATGAGCAGAAACACCTAAAGATGGCTTTTTTTGGTGAACACACAATTCAATTCAATAAGCCTTTAGTGGCATATACACGACAGTATAAAAATACAGTTCCAGTTAAAAAGTGAATAGCAAAAAACTTCGCGTTTGTCATACATTCAGTTTACAAACTTCTGACAAAAACTTTGCCACTATAAGGCAACAATGAAAATCCTGACAATTTAGAAGCATAACTACTTTATCTGATTCAGTATAATCAATCATAGAGTCTATAGCTTGGGATAACAGGCTGGATCGGAGTTCTTGGTATAATAAGCAGTTCAGGACAATGTGTGGGATGGAATCCAGCTGTCCTATGCTACAGGTACAGAACCTCTTATCGCTTGGAAGACCTTTAAGTCTTCCTCTATGTAGTGGAGATGGCATGATGTTAAATCTAGCCAGCATATAGGCTCTCCTGTGTATGGGATTTGTGAGCGCTGTAATGTAATAGGCTGGGTATCCCTGCGTGAAAGGAATTGACATATTTGTTGGTGAACAAGATTTATTTGTGGTGAACACACAGTGACAGATTCTTTGTGAAATGAGAGTCTTTCTGCATTTCAGCCCATCTGTACAGATTGCACAGGTCAAATGGGAAAGAGACAGCATTAGGATACAGCAAATATACATCATCAGGTGTAGTGTCTGCTCCAGAATCTCTGAGCTGTTTTCTGGGCTTAATCACCTCCCTGCATTAGTAGAAATATCTGAATGAAACAACTTAGCAGTGCTTCCTGGCAGTGGCTGCCTCTTTCCCTTCACTCTGGGCATCCAGGACAGCTGCGCCGAAGTTCAGAACGAATTGAATCTGTTTCTGCACTTGTTTCAAGAGGCCTTTCACATGGCAGCAAAACATGAGAAAGTAATTGTTTACAAAGACTTGAGAAGACCAGAACAGTGCTCCATTAAAGGAGCTCTAGTGTATTTCATGCCAAATCACATCGCCCATCCATCCGGCATAAACTCATGCAGAAAAATGGTCTCTCTGTCTACCTATTAAATTTTCTGACCAGTCGAGGCCTATAGAAACCACTTAGAACAGGACCGAAGTAGGAGAATGGTGATGTTGGGATATAACCTCACTTTTCCCATAGCAACTTTTAAAGACTTAATTGGTCATAGTGGCCAATGACCCCTACTGGTGCCCCATAAGATACTGACATTGGAATATCATTGGACTGAGCTCCCAAAGGCACCTGGTGGGCCACTGCGAGTAGCAGAGAGCTGGACTAGATGGACTTTGGTCTGATCCAGCTGGCTTGTTCTTATGTTCTTATGTTCTTATATTGTGCCACATACCAAGGTAGGAAATCAACTGCAAGGAAAGAACTGTACCAGATATTATTATATTAAACAAAATATAGGTTCCAAAATAAATTAAACTATTTATAATTACTGTTGTTGTGACTGTTTTCTTTTTGGTAATTGACCTATGATAAACACAGTTTTACACATATGGTAAAGGTAAAGTTGTTTTTATTATTGTAGATTTCACAGCTGCCAGATCTTTAGCTGGTTGTTGGCCTTCATTACAATTCAAGCCTCACCCAGAGGCCTAGGAAGTTGTAATGTATCGGCGTAGTATTCGTGCGGATCCCAGCAGGGCTGCCTTCTGAATTTGACAGATGTTAATTTTATCAATTCGAAGATGTTTCAAGTGCTGCCCTAGTGTTTTTGGGATGGCGCCCAGCGTGCCGATTACCACTGGGACGATTTCAGCTGGTTTGTGCCATAGACACTGAAGCTCGATTTTCAAGTTGTGGTATCTAGTGACCTTCTTGCGTTCTTTTTCAATGACCCTGCTGTCACTGGGGATGATGATGATAATGATTATTATTATTATTATTATTATTAGTCTTCTAGACCGCCCTCCCTCTCAAATCAAATACATTTCCAATCAAGAAGTAACCCAACTGGTCTTTTCAGTGGAAAGAATGCCAGTACATATATATATTTTCTTAAAGTAACAATGAAAAGGATTTTGCACTGATCCACTGCAAGTTAAAAGTTGACAAGCTTCTAGGTTATGCTTGTTTGAATGGTTTCTTCACCAGAAGGTTCCAAACCTTTTAGGTTTAATTGTATGAGAAAACATACTTACATAAACAGCAAGACTCAACAAGCAGCACAACTCGTTAAAGCTCATAAAGGTTGTGACATACCAGGGACTAGGTTTACACCTGAGTATGCATTCAACAGTATAATGTCCTCCACAGTGATTCTTATCTATACCAAGTGACCCGAATGCACTGTCAGATCCAGTTATGCAATAAAATATTATTATTAATAACCAAGAAAATAAATAAACTCACAAAACATACCCATGACAGTGCTGCAATTGCTCAGAAAGAGTATTTGGTGCCCAAATGTCCTCAAGTAACACAGCAACGAGCCACATTAAAATACTATTCTTGACTCAAAATGACTCAGCTGGGTCAGAAGGGGTTATTGCTCTGGCTTAGTCAAACCTGCGTGGTTTCTGGAGACTCCAGCACTGTTTCGATGCCAGATTGAATTCAACAAACAAGCCTTTAAAGGCACGGAGAAAGTGCGCAATGTGCACCATCTCACACTATGAAATTACGGAAAGAACCCACCTACTGCTGCCATTGGGAAGCCTCTCTTACTTTTGAAAAACCCAGCTGTATAGCAGCCACCTGTTCCACCGAGCAAAAATGTGCTTGCATTGAAATTTTTGGACCTGTATATAAAACAACGCTTTAGGAGCAGATCCTGAACATCAGCCTTCTCTACCTGTCCATTTATTTTAGCTTCCCTCTATTGGGTTAAGTGGATCTATGTATATAATGTTGTAATGCCATTAAAGGTTCTTTGTTGTTAAATTTTATCTCAGAAAAGGAGCACAACGTGCTCCAAACACCACAGAGGGAGTTCATTTCTTTCTCATTGCGCGACACCTTTCCCAACCAGTAGTGGCCGTGCGGGTGTAAATCATCAAACTCGTTGCCAAAATGGGCTGGGGTGTTTGTCGTCACAAATTGATGTGCAGGGAGAGATGCTCAGCCATTCTTCTTTTGTGTGCCTTGTGTACTGCTGTGATAGAAAATAGCTGGGTTCTCTGACAGCAAGTCTCTCCATTCCTTCTCTGTCAGCTGCCATACTGTTTGAACCACTAAGTAAAACGTTTTCTGAAAACTATACCCTAAATTATCCCCTGAACCATATACTTAGGCCGTTTCTTCATGGGCCAAAAAAGCCAGTAAAACGACGGTAAAAACAGCATTATGGGTGGGGAGTTTGCGTGGCCGCCACTGCAGAAATGATGCTGCAACGCTCCAGGGGCTCCACAACGGTGTATTTGAAAATTGCTCAACGGGTGTGTCTTTTCAACAACGGCGCTCCTGTTACATATGGATGTAATGTCTGAAAAGTTTCATTCATTCAGAAATGCTGGAGTTACTTGTTGATCCAAAAGGTTGAAGCAAGAGTCAGAGGCTGTTACCGCACGGCCAAATAACAGCGCCCTAGGGACAGAAAAAATGCCATCCCTAGGGGGCTGTTCACACAGGAGGCACTGCTGCGTCACAGCAGCGCCGTCCTCGGCCGCCCCGCCCCCCCCCCAGGTGACGCGAAGACACCGCTTTTAAACCTCGCTCGTTGAGTCCTTGCACAGACCTTTCAGGCTGTGTTTTCCGTTTTGTTTGAATGAAGCTAAAGGTAGTGTGCCAAGGGGTCTCGAGGCCAGAGCGCTCAAAGAGAAAACTTTCATCTTATCTAGACTGAAGTTTGCCAGCCCGCTGCAACAGCTGGCTAGAGTTCAAATGCAAATGCTTGTGTGACTTCCAAATCTTGATCATCCCATCCTTTTACCTAGTCTTTTTTTTCTTTTGGAAACAAAACATGCGACACTGTGTAGATTTCCACCAATTCCCTCCTCAGAATTTGGGACAGCTTCCTTCCCCTCCAGAAGATGCTGGTACTCAATACTAGTGAGTACCATCCACCACCACCCCTTCTCCCTCACACCAGCCTTCAGTGATCTCACACCAGCCTTCAGTGACCAAATTTTGTAATGATTCTGGGTTAATTTTAAACTACATGTTTTACATATGTTTTTTTCAATAGGTGTGTGTGTGGGGGGGATGTTGGTGGTTCATTTCTCCTGATCACAAGACAGTGTTAAAAGCTGTTGTCTGTTTTGTCTGTGTGCATGCATTAATATCAATAGTGTTCAAATGGCTATGATAAAAATGGTGGCCCAGACCATACCAAAAAGGGGCCTTCCACAGGCAATTTGCCACTGATCTTGTACTCTTGGAAAATGACTGCAAGACTAACGGGTTGTAGCAATAATTTAGGCACCCAAAAGTGTATTTAAATTTGAGCCAATATCTGTCAGATGCTGGACAGCTTGATTTTATCTCTGTTGCTTACATGCAGGGACTTTTTGTCTTTCTCCTTTATTTTTAATTGTGCAGCCTCAAGGACACAATAAGCTCTAGCAATTTTGGACATTGTTAATTTTTTTGTGGGAATTTTGGGAGTTTTAACTGAGTAATAAAATATATTTAACCTTATTTTGCACTATCAGCCTTGGCCTTATTTTTTTTTAATCTCCCATGACTTAAAAAGTGGTTCAAATTACACCTAGAATTTCTTAGGAGCAGAAACAGCACAGACACAGACACACACACACACACCCCAATGTGTGCTTTCCTAGCTTTGGGCACTCCAATGCTACAGGAATGAATCTTGCAAATCCATAATTTCCCATTCTTCTTCCTGAACTCAGTGTCTTTAAATAGATTCTTCGAGAATGGTAATTTTTGGTAATAGAAGAAAATAGGAAAGGGATGATTTCATGGAGTTGTTGTGCTGGATTTATTTCCTCTCATAAAAGCCACCACCACGAGGAGCATAATACAGAGCCCATTTGGGGCAATCATAAAAGGAAACGGTGGTTAAAGAAATGATGCCGGATCCCGAAAGCGCATGGCTCGCACAGCAGGCTCTTCCTTTCAGAGGGGCTCTGCCACAACAGAGTGCCTTGCGAAGTAAGCTGAGAATCTAAAATAGAAAAAGAAGTGCATCACAGAGACGAAAATAACGTGTCGCACCCAAACAATGATGCAGACTCCAGCACATTTATTATTCTTTAAATAACCCTTCTAGAAGGTGCTTCCTGAGACCATTTTGATAGTAAACTGAAATATACTGTCTTTGGATGTTCTTATTTTGTTTTCCCCTGTCCTTTGAAAGCATGAGTGCCAAGGATAGCAGCCCCCCCCCGCCCCCCCCCCCCAAGCTCCATACAGCCCAGCTTCTGCCCTCTCCAGAGCCTGGGGAGAGCAGGAGCTGAGCCGGCCTCCAGGGACGTGCTTTTAAAAGGCTCTGGGGAGAGCAGAAGCCAGGCTGTAGGGAGCCTGGAGGCAGGGCCATGCCCCCAAGCCCACCCCCAGGCAGGGGGCATGGGGGGGTGCCCAGAGAAGGTGTTGTCTCCGGGAACCATTTCCCCCTATACGCCTCTGATGGCAGGTCAGAAAGAGATCTGGAAATTTGGCTTAAAAGCAGTTCATACCTGTATTTGCAAATGTCTAGGGCCTTTCCCCACTTACCTTAAGCCCCGCGCTACTTGAGGAGAGTAGCGCGGGGTCCCCCGGCACTCCCCACGAGAGGGGCGGCGACAACGCAACCGCCCCGACGCTGCTGCTGTCGCGCCCCCTCAGCGCGAGGCATCCCTGGTGCTCTTGCAAAGGGCACCTTTTGATCTGCGCAGGGGCCGTGGGGATGCCCAGGCGCGCGCAGCAACGACGGCCGAGGGAAAAGTGGGAAAGGGCCCCTAGAAATCCAAAGGAGAAGACAGTGCAAACATACGAACTGCCCTGCTGGATCAGACAGGCGGTTCATCAAGTCCAGCCTCCTGTCACACACAGGTACCCTTGCAAGACCTGAAAAGCATGGGCACAGAGCCTTCATAAAAACAAAGAGGAGGCCTGTTGGATCACACCAGTGGCCCATCTATTCCAGCATCCTGCCTCACACAGCAGCCAACCAGTTACTCTGGAGATCCAACAACGAGGCAGAAACCATGGCCTTCCCTTGATGTTTGTTTGTTTGTTTTTTATACCCCGCCCCTTTTCCAGCCACTTTGGACTCAGGGCAGCTTCCAGCAATAATAATTACAATAAATTACAATGCAAATATAAGAATTAAAACATATAATGTAAAACCATACACCTCAGATTAATTTAAAGAAAATGGTGTCCTAACTACACAACCACTTCATGCAAGTAGAAAAAGAACCTCAGTGGTGAAGTTCATCTATTCTAAGATTAAAATCAAGAGACTGGCAATGACTCCTAGCACTGATAATTGGAGGCTTACCGCTTCTGAATGTGGAGGTTCCCTTTAGTTGCCATGACTAGTAGCCACTGCTGGACATATCCTCCATGCTGTTGCGCTCCAGCAATGGGAATTCAGAGAGTGAACACCTCTGAAGACAGAGATTCCATTTGGCCAGCAAAACTAACAATGAATCGTAGATCTGTGCCCCATGAACTTGTCCAATCCCCTTTTTAAAATTCTAAGTCACCAGCCATCATCACATCCTGTGACAGTTAATGGCATGGGCTGTGATCCACTTAACTTCCCTAAAGGAAGGGAAAGGGAGCAGAGGTTGCTGGAGAGGTATAGCATTGGTGTGCGTTTAGTAAATCCCGTGATATGCAGAACTCAATGAAATGATTTCTTACAACAGGTGATCAAGGAATTCTGTCCCATAGCTTTATCCTTGGTGAACCTCCCCCATTGAGTTTTCTTTTTTGCAACTTTTTTTTTAGTTTTTAGCCACCTTTCTGGTTGCATAACCAATGCTACTACGCCTATAAGGAAAGGAACTGAAGTAAATAAATGCAAGTTTCTCACAATGGGAAAATGAAATCAAAATATTCAACTTGAATTAAGTTTTCAGTATTTGAATCTGTCTCTGTCCATGTTTATCTCTCCATCGCCTTTACTTTTCCTTTCTGTGTTCTGCTGTTTTCCCCATTGCTGGTTTTAAATTGTAAACTCCTTGGGGGCAGGGACTTGTCTGTTTTTGCCTATCTGTCTCTGTAGCTACCCATATAAACATACTGAGTTTTGTGAACAATAACCTGTCCATCAAACCACAGTTTAGGAGCTCTCTGAGGACTGAAGTGCACTGTTCCCAGCTCCTCTCAAGCAGTCGTGTGTGGAGAATTACTGGGATATATCTAACCATGGAAGAGCCATTTAATTTGGTGGATGAGTCCTTAGACGGGAGAAAGGATTCAAAAAGAAAAGCCAGAGTATAAATATTTTAATAAATAGAGTTGGCTAAGTGGAATGGTAGGATGGGGGTCGGCTCCACCCCACTGATGGAAGTTTAGGCCCTTTCCGCAGGAGTGGGAAAGAGTGCCCCAGGGATGCTAAAAACAGCATCCCTAGGGAGGGGTTTGCACGGCCGCCACCGCATCGCAGCAGTGCCGGCCTCGCAACCCCAAGCGGCTCGAAGACGCTGTTTCCGAACCTTGCTCCCTGAGCGAGGTTTTTCGGAAGCAGCATCTTTCAACTGCTGCCGTGTGAACAGCAGCAGCTGGAAGGACCCATTTCCCCCGCACTGCCCCCAAATGCCTACCTCGTCTCCTGGCTTCCGGCTCGTCGCAGAGGCCAGGGGACACGCCCCCCTGGCCTGCGACTCCAGAGCCATCGTTCCAGCCTGCTGGGGTGTGTCCCCTGGCCTCTGCAACGAGTCAGAAGTCAGGAGACGAGGTAGGCGCTCAGCGACGCCGCAGCCTGTGTGACGGCTGCACCACCGCCTGCCGCCCTCCCAGGACCATCTGTGCGAACGGTCCCGGGGGGGTGCGTCGGCATTGTTTATGCCGACGCACCCCCGCACCATTGCGGTGCAGAAAGGGCCTTGGATTCTCCATAGATTGGGACGAAATGGGAGAAAGGTTTAACAGCCCCATCCAAAGTTCTAACAAGTTTTAAAAGGCTCGCCTTTAAACCCTCTACAGGGGAGAATAGAGATACATCACTAAGGTCAGTCTGATTCCCCGGAATGCCCCCACTGTGCCACTGTAGCTTGGGGCAGCGTGGGAGTACCAGCGCAGAGCTGGGCACCACAGCTGGGCATCCCAGGCCCTGCAGTGGCCAGACATCGGTGGATTTGCCTCTCCACCAGAATAAGTGCCCCAGGGAGGGAAAATGTGCTGGTGTAAGCCCGCACCACTTCCAGAGGGGAATTTGCCTCCCCCACCACCCCAGATTGGGCTGCCCACCTTCAAACATTGTCCTGATCAGAAACAACTCCAAGGAACCTCTGGTTATCTCACTTGAAAAACATGACTAGCCCTTCAGTATACCCATTTTTCCCCAGTGGGCAAAGAGCACTCCCTGGAGCTATTTCAAGACAGAAGAACCATTGAGGTAAAGGCTTAAGACTCCTCTGTCTGCGCACCATGGAGATTCTAAGTTTCAAGTAGAAATTCCCAGCAAACATCCGCTTGACAGGATGTAGGAGCTATCTACTGTGTAGTTCAGGGGTCTTCAACCTGCGGCTCTCCAGATGTTCACAGACTGCAAATCCCATCAGTCCCTGCCAGCATGGCCAATTGTAGTCCATGAACATCTGGAGAGCCGCAGGCTGCAGACCTCTGGTGCAGTTAGTCCCTGGGCTGGTTAGATCGTCATCTGAGCTGTACCCCTTCAGATTGTAGTTGGAGCAGTTGAATGCTCCTCAGCACACAACCGTGTAACCCAGCCTTGCATTCTCAATGGTTCAGCTCAGGCGACAGATTTGCTACCATACTGTGGCAAAGGGCTAGGAAATGGCATGAATACATATATGTGTTTTTATGGCGGCGAACATTGTACAATTGAGATTGACTGCAATTTCCTGGTGTCCATGTTGCCCATATCCACTCAATAACTCATTACGCCATAGGAAATCGGATAGTGGTTTCACAGCATCCCCATTGTCAGGATACAGTGCTTGATTCCAAAGGGGTACAGTATAAAAGACATATAGCATTGCACCAGGTATAAAACGTTATTGTTCCTCCTTGCATTCTCTTCGTAAAGAATATCGCCTTTGTGTTGCATTGAGATGAAAACAGTCTTGCTTCTGAAAGCAGTGAGCCAGCAAAGTGTCGCTTGTCTTCAAATGTCTAACTGTGCATCTTCATTGTTGCTGTTTTAAACCAGGCCTTGATGACTGCCTCCAACAATACATAAAAAACTTCGAGAGGGAAAAGATCAATGGGGAGCAGCTATTGCACATTACTCATCAGGAGCTTGAAGAGTTGGGAGTCACTCGGATTGGCCACCAAGAACTCATCCTGGAAGCGGTGGATCTGCTGTGTGCTTTGGTAAGTGAGTTCATTGTTTTGGAATACCTCCCGCGATCGTTTTTATGTATCTTCTCAATCCAAGGATGTGCTTACGTGCGCATCAAATCAGGAACCCCTCTGTTCCTGATCAGGAACCCCAAATCAGGAACCCCAAAGTACATTTGTCATATTGTTGTCCTGCATGTAAACATTATTTTAAAAGAGAGAAATTCTGCACCCCTCGAATGCTTCAGACAACTTCAGGTGGGACCTGGGGACACCCCAGAATTACAGCTCTTCTCCAGACGACAGTTTCCCTAGAGAAAATAGATGCTTTGGGTCTGCAACCTGCGGCTCTCCAGATGTTCATGGACTACAAATCCCATCAGCCCCTGCCAGCATTGCCAATTGTACTGAACAGGGTTAACTAGGCAATCACTTTATGATGTCTAGATAAAGCTGCAAGCCAAGATGAGCAGTCGTGGGATTCCCAAATGAGTCCTCCTCTCCTTACACTAGGGATGGTAGTTTGCAAAGTCCTATGGGATTTGGCTGCACACGGAAGCAGGGGAAGGAAAGCACCCAGAGTGCACTGCTTCCTATGCACAGGAACCATACTGGGAGCTGTGTAAGACTGACTAAATTTACAGGGGTCTGCAACCTGCGGCTCTCCAGATGTTCATGGACTACAATTCCCATCAGCCACTGCTCATCTTGGCTTGCAGCTTTATCTAGACATCATAAAGTGATTGCCTAGTTAACCCTGTTCAGTACAATTGGCCATGCTGGCAGGGGCTGATGGGATTTGTAGTCCATGAACATCTGGAGAGCCGCAGGTTGCAGACCTCTGCTTTGGAGGGTGGTCACTGTATGGTCTTGTACTCCATTGAGGTCCCAGTCCTCACTAGGCTCCACCCCCAAATCTCCCAGAGTTTCCATACCTGGATCTGGAAACCCTATCAGAACTTGGGACCTGTGCCCTTGGGAGGAAACTCACAGCTGGCAAGACAAAAAGAATCTAGTTTGTCCCCACTGTGATCTTGCGATTGGTGCTTTAAACAACAAAACAAGTAAGACAGACCATAAGGAGCATGGCAGAGAAAGACCACAGCTCTAGGGAAATGAGGATTTACTGCAGAGGCAGGTAGGTGACCATACTGGAGAACAGAATTGCCAGCGAAAGCTGGACTCATTGTGCTCATCCCTGATTCTCAGTTCACACCCAAAGAGCTGCACTTCTTGTGTTTAAAAAAACAAAACAACAACAAAAAACTGCAAGGAAGATCTTGGAATGAAAACACAGTTTTAAAAGCCAGAGAAAATGAAAATGGTAACTCCAAAGAAGCGTTGGCCATCTGTATTTTTGCTGGTGTTCCTAAAATTTTCCTTTCAACAATTCCTCTTAATGAACACATCCAGACTGTTTTAAACTCCTCCAGTCTGTTTTTTTTGTTCCTAAAAAGCAGTTTGGAATCACGGTCTCGCCGGCTAACACCAATAATCTGCAATCATCAACAGAGTTACACCCTTCTAATTACAATAAAGTTAGCGGCCTTAGTGGGGTGCAACTTTTTAGGACAGTGTTGTTAATCTCTCAAGTGGAACTTAGGATGTCTGATGGAAAAGCCACAAGACAAATACATTCAGCAACGTTTACCATGGATAGGCATCTGTGGACAGGAAGAAGAATGTATCAGAGAATTTATGGAAGGGGGTACTCTTGGGTAGGAAGTGTTTCATTTTTAAATAAAGACATTCCCTAAGGCTTCCCTAGAGGCAAAATAGGAATATTGATTTACCTGCACCAGGAAATCAGGACCATCCCTCATAAACAAGAGGTGGTTGGCGTGAATATGGCCAGCCAAACTGGCTGTCCTTGGCTTTCAAACTGGCCAACGAGAAGCAGCCTTCTGGGAGCTGCAAAGGGCAAGCAGCTATTTTTGGGGAGGACTGAGGATACTTCATGGCTAACCTTGTCTGGCAAGTGTGTTTTCTTGCTGCCCTCTACTCTGTAAATTTGCAAATACAAAGATTCCGGGGAAATGGCCCATGTCTCTAATACATTCTCCCCGCAAGGAAATGGCACGTGCATTTGAATTTTGTGAAGTTGGCAGGGGGAATTCCAGAATGCTGAATTAGATCTGTGAATAGAATAAAATTATGAAAGCGAAAAGCTGACACCCCACAGCATGTTCATCCCGAACCAAATAGAGGGAGCAATTTTCACCAAAACATCCAGATGAGATTGTTTTGCCCTCACTGCTTTAAAGAGGGCTAATTTGTACAAGCTGTAACCTGTATGGCCAGGCTAGCCTGATCTCATCAGATCTCAGAAGCTAAACAAGATTGCTCCTGAGTAGCATTTGGATGGGGGGCTGCCGAAGAAGTCCAGAGATGGGATTCAGAGGCAGGCAATGGCAACGGCAAACAACCTCTGAGCATCTCTTGCCTCAAAAAACCCTATGGGATTGCTATAATGCAGTTGAGACTACCAATGGCTACCAATCTTGATCCTCTTTGATCTGAGATTGCAAATGCCTTAACAGTCCAGGTGCTCGGGAGCAACAGCCGCAGAAGGCCATTGCTTTCACATCCTGCATGTGAGCTCCCAATGGCACCTGGTGGGCCACTGAGAGTAGCAGAGTGCTGGACTAGATGGACTCTGGTCTGATCCAGCTGGCTTGTTCTTATGTTCTTATGAGACTTGATGGTTTTTTCGACCAACAACAACATACACAAAGATCCCAGGTTTGCCCATTTCCAGCTTCTCCTGCAGAGATTCTTTCCCCCTTTACCGTGCCGTCCCCCAAGTTTGTTAGATTCCTTTCGGATGAAAAAAAAGTAAACCGTTGCTGGAACAATAAAGGTTTCATCTGTACAGGTCTTTTTCTAAAGCTTCTTTCTGGGGGAAAAAAATAGGTAGGTACCCAAAGAAAAAGACCAGCTTTTATAAAGTCTGCTTGTACATGAAAGGGGAAATGTTGAAGTACAGTGAAAGTCTCTTACAGTTAAAAGTTAAAAAGAGGCATTTGAGAAGTAAGGTGAGCTAACTGGGCCGCAAGTGGCTCTAAAATAGACTTTGCTTCCTTTGGGGATGAGCTGGGCTTTTGTGCAATATTTTTACGAGCAAACATCCAAATTCAGAGCTATGAACAGCACCCCTTGTAACTCTACGGCTGTTCTCAGGGGTCAGTGCTATCAGTCACAGACCAGGAAAGGGATTGGGGCGTCTCAGTTGATAGTTCCATGGGCATGTCAACTCAATGCATGGCAGCTGTGAAAAAGGCAAACTCTATGCTGGGGATAATTAGGAATTGATAATAAAACTGCAAAGATTGTCATGCCCTTATATAAAGCCGTGGTGCGACCGCACTTGGAGTACTGTGTCCAGTTCTGGTCGCCACATCTCTAAAAGGATATAGAAGAGATAGAAAAAAGTGCAGAGAAGGGCAACGAGGATGATTGAGGGACTGGAGCACCTTCCTTATGAGGAGAGGCTGCAGCATTTGGGACTCTTTAGTTTGGGGAGGAGACGTCTGAGGGGGGATATGATTGAAGTCTATAAAATTATGCATGGGATAGAAAATGTTGACAAATAAATTTTTCTTTCTTTCTCACAATACTAGAACCAGGGGGCATTCACTGAAAATGCTGGGGGGAAGCATTAGGACTAATAAAAGGAAACATTTCTTCACGCAACACGTGATTGGTGTTTGGAATATGCTGCCACAGGAGGTTGTGATGGCCACTAACCTGGATAGCTTTAAAAAGAGCTTGGACAGATTTATGGAGAAGTTGATCTATGGCTACCAATCTTGATCCTCCTTGATCTGAGGTTGCAAATGCCTCAGCAGACCAGGTGCTCGGGAGCAGCAGCAGCAGCAGCAGAAGGCCATTGCTTTCACATCCTGCATGTGAGCTTCCAAAGGCACCTGGTGGGCCACTGCGAGTAGCAGAGTGCTGGACTAGATGGACTCTGGTCTGATCCAGCAGGCTCTTTCTTATGTTCTTATGTTCAGGGATGAGGTCAATGTAGCCCTGTTCAGATTACATTCAGGGTTTTTTTGTGGGGGGGGGGGAGAGCAGGACTGCAACAATAATTTGTCTCCTTGACCCATCTCTGTCTCACAGCAGCTTACGATTACCTTCCTTTCCCCTCCCCACAACAGACACCTTATGAGGTAGGTGAAGCTGAGAGAGTTCTGAGAGAACTCAGGAGGCTTCATGTAGAGGAGTCGGGAAACAAACCTGGTGCATCAGATCAGAAGTTGCTGCTCATGTGGAGGAGTGGGGAATCAAACCCAGTTCTCTGGATTAGAGTCTGCTGCTCACAACCACCACACCACCTTGGCTCTCTTAACATCTTTTAATGGTCAGATTTTGCCCTGGAGACTGTCCGTCACTAACCTCCAACCCTCTTGGCTGTTAGGCTGTTTCCTTTTTCTGTAGCTCCGTTGCTGGTTGTGTCTTAGTTGCAAAATGCCTTTGGAGTTGCTCAGATTCTGCTTGTGAAAGCTTCATAAGCAGAGTGTGTGCGGGGGTTTTATGAGCTCAAGGACCAACTGGCAGTTCTATCAAAGGGACTGCTCATTTGCAAGTGAAGGCTAAAGATAACGATCTCTCGTTTGCTGCGAGCTTTGCAGTGTCAATCTCTGTAATTAGCATTTTGAGGGTCAGTGGGGTGTAATGGCCAGCATCAAACCATCAAATTATGATAAACTGCATGCTGATTTTTTACAACTAGTGCAGTGGGAAGGACGTGGATGTGGCCAAGGAACTACCCAGGAGGCTTTTTTGCAGGGTGTTGCTGGTTGAAAGCAAATGCCATTTTGCATTGTCCATGGATCCACTTCAGGAATGATATGGTGGAAAGTACTGTCAAGTAGCCAACTTATGGCAACCTGTGGAGTTTTCAAGGCACTAGATGAGCAGAGATGATTTTGCCATTGTCTGGCTCTTCATAGCAATCCTGGATTTTCTTGGTGGTCTCTCATCCAAGTATTAAGCAGGACTGACCCTTGTTAGCTTCCAGTGTCTGGGCCAGGGGTCTGCAACCTGCGGCTCTCCAGATGTTCATGGACTACAAATCCCATCAGCCCCTGCAAGAGAATTGGCCACGCTGGCAAGGGCTGATGGGAATTGTAGTCCATGAACATCTAGAGAGTTGCAGGTTGCACACCCCAGTTCTGGGCCATCCAAGTCTGGGCCATCCAAGTCAGGGCAATATCAGCATGACAGCAAATAAAATCCATAGGTCAATATGTAGATATTGTCATAAATATGCAAATCCATTGTGTTATAGTCTTGTAATCTAGGGTCCTTAAGGCTTTCTGGTGCCACCCGAGGTTTCTCTTGCAGGAAGACAAGCATACGCAGACATACAGTGCTGGATCCTATCAATACTTCAGGATCAGGCACTGCCGATGGTGGATTCTTTTCATCGTACAATTTTTCCAGCAGCCTTATCTGTGCTGCAAAGGTGAGGTTGAAGGTCAGAGGACCCATGCAGACAAAAAAAATCAACAACGTAGATGTTACTGTGACGCAAGAGAAGTAAGTGAAATCACCATTCTTTCTATCCTGTATGAGTCTCCCAGGCCCCTTCTGCACACGCAAAATAATGCGTTTTTAAACCACTTTCACAACTGTTTGCAAGTGGATTTTGCTATTCCGCACAGCTTCAAAGAGCACTGAAAGCAGTTTGAAAGTGCATTATTCTGCATGTGCGGAATGAGCCCCAGTCCCCAGCATTGTCTTTTTTAGCATTCAGTGGGAGCTTCTGGTAAAAAAAAAAAGGGAGAAGAAGAAGTATTTTTTTCTGCAGAAGTTTAAGTAGAAGAGTCTGGATTTATATCCTGCCTTTCTCTCCAGTAAGGAGTCTCAAAGCGGCTTACAAACACCTTTCCCTTCCTCTCCCCATAGCAGGCACCTTTTGGGATAGGTGGGGCTGAGAGAGTTCTGAACTGTGCTAAGCCCAAGGCTACCCAGCAGGCTTCATGTGGACGAGCAGGAAGAAAAACCCAGTTCACCAGATAAGAGTCCACCTCCCCAAACCACTGCGCCATGCAGTATCCAACCCAGAAATTCCAGATGAGACAAATAATCTTGATTGGGTTTGCTCAGATGATTATGTTGCTGAAAAGGCCACTGCACAGATCCCAGTGTTTTTCAGGATTCCAGTTTGGAATATGTGAGCCAGTTTTCAGGTTGTGAAGTAAAATTATGTCAGGTTGCAGTACACCATCCATTCTGAGAGCCGTTACTAGCAAATGCCCTTGACTGAAGAATTGACTCTCGTGAGAAATATGTACATCCAATTGTTGAGTCAACCCATTGTAAACAATGTGAGAGTTCAAAAGTGAAGAAACATCTTTCCCAACTGTGCTAGTGAGTCCTTCTGGACGTGGCTTTGAATCTATAGCTCTTTCCTTTGAGCTCTTGTAACCCCTGTGTAAGAATGGGATGACCCAGAAAGGGGTGGAGTCTGAAAAGAAGCAGAAGGCTGCAGAACACCTGAGGTTGGAAGAAGCAACGCTACCAGGCTGGGACCTTGATTTATTTTATTAAGCCCTTAACACCTTGTTTAAGGGTTTTTGTGTATGTAAATGGTGAGAGTTTTCTGGGAACCTTCATCATCTTGAATCCCGTTCACCCAGCCTCTGAAGTCTTCAAAACCAACCACCAGCAAAGAAGAATTGGACTTGGCAATATCAGTAGACTGTAAATATAAGGACTTGAAAATGCAAACTTAACAGGACTGTAAAGTGTAAATGTTAAATGTTTTAAAAGTGTTATTTGTTAAGAGAAGTAAACCGTTTTGTTTTTAAAAATTGTTGTTGCAAACTCATTCCAAGTTCTGCCCCACAGAACCCACAGATAGAGGTTACACCCTCGTTCCCTGTGGCACAACAGGGTGCTTCATGTTGGGGTTTTCTCTCAGCTTCCTTCGTCCAAAGGGAAGTCTCAGCAGAAAAAATTTCCCCTGCCATGCTGATCCGATCTGCCATTTTGGCTGCCTGCCTCCTCTGGTCCCTTTTCTGGGCAACCTCTTTGCCTGCCACCTTTTTAAAAAAATACCATCTGTCATCTATCACGAATGCAACAGACCTTTGCATTTTTGCGAGAAAATCACAAAAACAGCTCTTTGATCCAGGCTGGAAGAGCTGTTTGTGTGAGTGTAACCTCAGCTTGTGGGTTCTGTGGGGCAGAACCTGGAATGAGTTTGCAACAACAATTTTAAAAAACAAAATGGTTTACTTTCTTAACACATAACATATAACATCAAGATTTAACATCACGCTTCAAGGTCCTGTTCAGGTTGCATTTTCAAGTCCTTATATTTACAGTCTACGGATAAGTCCAATTCTTCTTTGCAAGTGGGTTGGCTCCTGAAGACTCCAAGGGCTTGATGAACAGGATTCAACATGGTGAAGGTTTCCAGGAGATCTCTCACCCATTACAACCACAAAAGAAACCCTGAAACAATAAACTCCAACATTTACAACATAGCAAAAATAAACAACTACCTTCCCAGTAGTTCCCAACAATATTGCAGTTACCTTAACAAGGTGTTAAGGGCTTATTCAAACCAAGGTCCGAGTCTGGTAGCCTTGTCTCCTCCAAACTACATGAGCTCTGCAGCCTCTTGCTGCTTTGAGTCTCCACCCCTTACTGGGTCAACCCATTCTGAGCATGGGGGTTACATGAGCAGGGGAGAAGCCAGGAAACCTGAAGGAAGAATCCTGCTTCCTGAGTTCCTCTGTGGGGAAAGCAGAAAAAGCAGAAAAGTCACATTGAGGCCGATTCCGCATGGTCCAAAAACAGCAGTGTGAAAACAGTATAAAAGGGTTTAGAACGGTGTAAAGGGGTTTACACTGTTTTCACACTGCTGTTTTTGGACCATGCGGAATCCGCTTTGAACAGTTTTCAGAAACTGCAGAGCTTCGATGACTTGGGGCTCCGTGACTTTGGAAGCAGCTAAAAATGAGGGCACAGTGTGAAACAACAGCTGACGGGAAGGTAAGCTGGCTTTGCAGCGGACTACAAGCGCACAAGTGGGCATGCCTCAGTTTCTCAAGCAACAACTCGAACACACTCTGGCCAGGATAACAGTGCTCCCAGAAGCAAACCTTTGTGCAAACTGTTTTTCCATCTTTTTCCATCTGCGTTCGGCGGAGGCCAATCTACTGGTGATCCCTGGCCCCTCAATGATACGGCGGGCCTCTACCAGGGCCAGAGCCTTCACAGCTCTGGCCCCAGCCTGGTGGAACAGCTTTTACGCCACATCTGTATCCGGGCCCTGCGGGACCTTGCTGAGTTCCGCAGGGCCTGTAAGACTGAACTGTTCCGCCAGGCCTTTGGGGAGGCCAGCCGTTGATGAGGGCCCCCTCCTTCCCCTTTGTTCCCCCCCTCTTCTGATAACATCACTAAACCCTGCCATGCCACTCTTGGGGTTTGAGGGAGAACAGTGGATGCCATCTCATATTATTATTTTAATGCTGCGTTTTAATGGGGAAGGTTTATATTTTATCTTTAGAGCTTGTATTAATTAATTTAATGAATTTTAATTCAATTTGATATATTGTGCTCTATCCATGTTGTTCACCGCCCTGAGCCCTTAGGGGGAGGGCGGTCTATAAACCGAATATATAAATAAATAAATAAATAAATAAATAAATAAATAAAAAGTACCCTTTGATTATAAAAGGCAATGGAAGCTTGACAGAAACTTTTTTTAAAAAATAATTTTATTGGCAAATCAACATAGATCAAACAAACATTATTTAAGTGCTTTTAAGATATTACAAATACCTTTCAAATAAATAATATCTACTTCCTCATCTTTTCCATAATTCCTTTTTGCATCAACTAACATTACTACATCATCTTATAGCACTTATATAACATATCTTCCTTGCTATTCTGCTAAATTTCTTTTTACTTCCTCTATTTTATATTATTTAAGCAGTATCTTATTTTGACTTCCTACTAGCTTCATTCTTAGAATATGAAATTTATACTTTACTTAAGTCTTCTTCTTTTCTAACTTAGTCATATTTCTGTACATACCGGTAATCCAACACAAATTTATATTTACATTTATGTTCTTGTGTATATTTATATGAAAATAAATAAATAACACCTTTACGAATTTAGTCCTTCTTGCCTTATGTTTTAAATAGTACAGCAGCTCATAATATCTTTACATTCTTTTCTAGTATTCATATATTTCAAAAACGGAGACCAGTTTTCGATAAAGTCCTTATTCTCCTTATTTTTCAATAAGGATGAAAGTTTGTTGTTTGCTGCATAATCCGTCAACCAGTCTTCAGTTGCAGGCACCTGCTCCAATTTCCATTTCTTGGCTATCAGTATCCTCGCTGCTGTAGCCATATATAACAAAAGTTTTTTATGTTTCAACGTATTTCTTAACCTCTTATCCATAATATTAAGTTAAAAAAATTATTTAGTCAACTTTAATTTCACATTCGTGATTCGCTCTATCATATCATGAATTTCGGAAGCTTGAAAGAAACTTTCAGCAGCCTGTAAGCTTTTTATCAAGCAAGACTTAGGAAATCCTGGGGTTCGGATTAGACTGAAGTCAGGAGGTTACAGACCTTTAATATCCTATATAATAGGGAAATATGGCAAAGGGACCTAAATCGAAAGGACCTTCACTCCTGCACAATCATTTTCAGGCAACCCACGCTCAGGAAAACCTTTGCGCATCAATTTATTTGCTGAGAAACTCTTTTCAAAAACATCCTGTGATAATACAGCTTTCTTTCAAGTACACTGTCCACTTTTTACTGTTTTATTATTATTAATATTGAGGTACTAGATCAGGGGTCTGCAACCTGCGGCTCTCCAAATGTTCTTGGACTACAATCCCCATCACGCTGATGGGATTTGTAGTCCATGAACATCTGGAGAGCTGCAGATTGCAGACCCCTGTACTAGATAAACTTTAGAGCAATACCCAGAGTTCCTAGGAACATAGTTTGAAAGGTTCTGTTCTAGAATATAAGCCTGGCTAAACTTATCTCCCTGGCTCTTCTTCCAGTTTTCCTTATAAACATAATATTTGTGATTTACAGCCCTGCTGTTTAGCTTTTCGAGGCCAACTCCATTGCCCATGTTGACAGATGAACTGTCCTCAGAGGTGTCTGGGAGCAAAGATTTACCATTAAAGAGGAATATGGATCTCCATTTCTAAATTATTGCTCTGCTTAATGATATGGGAATCACACCATTTATAAGAAGAGGAGGTGTATTAATTTAGAGAAGGAGCTGTGACTCAGTTGTAGAGAATCGACTTCTAATGCACATTCTAGTTTCAATTCCTGATCTCCAGAAAACAGGTATTGAGATGGCTTTTCTTTTCCTAACAACCTGGAAAGGTACTGCCACTCAGAGCAGGCGATACTGAGCTAGATGGACAAATGGTTTTGCTTTCTGTTAGGCTCATTCCGCACATGCAGAATAATACACTTTCAAACTGCTTTCAGTGCTCTCTGAAGCTGTGCGGAATAGCAAAATCCACTTGCAAACAGTTGTGAAAGTGGTTTGAAAACGCATTATTTTGCGTGGGCGGAAGGGGCCTTAGTCAGACTTGTCGGTTCATACCGTGGCAAAAAGTGGCGTCAAGGAAGTTACAGCTGACTTATGGCGATCTTGCAGATGTTTCAAGGCAAGAGACGTTCGGCGGTGGCTTGCCATTGCCTCTGTGTGGGCTGCAAGAGTTCTGAAAGAACTGAGACTAGCCCAAGGTCAAAAAATATATATAGTGAGCCAGAGACAGTATCTTGTTTGAAGAAAGGAAAAGAACCTGTCTGGCTCTAGTGCGAACTATACAAATCTATTTTAATGAAAATAATTTAAACATTTATATACCAGAACCACAACTCTTAATCAACAACAAACAATAAACAACAACAATAAAACAATGAACAATACATACACAGAGGATCCCAAATAAAATAATAGCAAGTCGGAATCCTCTGTGTATGTATTGTTCATTGTTTTGTTGTTGTTGTTGTTTATAATTTGTTGTTGATTAAGAGCTGTGGTTCTGGTATATAAATTTCTAAATTATTTTCATTGGTGGTGGCCACATGCCGGCAGGATCAGGCTTCACCAGGATAAGTGCCCCAGGGAGGGCAAGTGCATGACAGCAGCTGTGTGCCACTCCCATGGGTGGATTTGCCCCTCCCCCCATGGGGCTCTAAGGCCCCTTCCACATATGCAGAATAATGCACTTCCAGTCCACTTTCAATCCACTTTGAAGCTGGATTTTACTGTGTGGAATATCAAAATCCACTTGCCAACAATTGCAAAAGCGGATTGAATGTGCATTATTCTGCATGCGCGGAAGGGGCCTTAGTCCTCTAATGTTAATTTTCCTCCTTTGTCATTAATGCATGAGCAATGCAAAGCAGGTTTGACTTACAATATTTAATGACCCAACTCTGCATTAAGCTGTGGCCCATATGTATTTAATTTGTGATTTGAAAGCCACCTTGAGCCATGAGGAAAAGTAGCATATGGTCATTTATCAATACTGAAGGTGATCTACCATCCCTCAATTTCCTCCTGAGGAGCCAACCTTCTTTTTCGCTCTTTCAAACAATTCGAGATTTCATACTGTCCTTTCTCAGTGTAGTAATATTGTCCCCTGTTCTGTTCAGAAAGGTTTCTCTTTCAAGCAATGTAATCCTTTCTCATCTTAGACTTTGGTTTTGTAAACACTGAAGAATGATGTATTGTCGAAGGCTTTCACGGCTGGAATCACTTGGGTGCTGTGTGGTTTCCGGGCTGTATGGCCGTGTTCTAGCAGCATTCTCTCCTGACGTTTCGCCTGCATCTGTGGCTGGCATCTCCAGAGGATCTGTGGCTGGCATCTTCAGAGGATCCTCTGAAGATGCCAGCCACAGATGCAGGCGAAACGTCAGGAGAGAATGCTGCTAGAACATGGCCATACAGCCCGGAAACCACACAGCACCCAACTGAAGAATGAATTTGAATGAGAAATCTGTATTCAGGTTTCATTTGGACATAAGCTAGAGAAAGCATATTATACTATCTTCTCCTTTCCTCACCCCTAGTCATGATAAACAAGAGTGTTTCTTTTTTGCAAACTTAAGATTGAAACCCTCGTTTTAATAGATCGGTGCTTAAGGAGATGGAAACAGATTTTGTTTCTTTGAGACACCGGCTCATCTCTCGACAGTGACAGGCATAATATCAGCATTACATTTCTAACATCCAAGTACACTTTTTCCAGGTTTTTTTAAGAACACAGGAGAGTCGTACTTCATAATCGTAAAGTGCTTCTTTTATAATGCAGTTCCCAATCCGGAGAAGCTCTTAACAGAAGAGCTTGGTAATGATTTATAAATATGAGGGAGGACAAATCTTCTTTATGGCCTCTCTAGATGTCTCTTTAGCTTGTAAAAACTTAGAGGAGCTTTTTTTTTTCTTTAGCAGACTGATGGAGAATATATGCAGGGACATATTTTTTTTTCATAATACTTTTTATTAATTTCCTTCTTTAAAAAACACATTGAACATAAAACATACATGAAGCCATTGAAACACATAAGACATCAACAAATATTAACATGTAACAAATGACCCACATTTACAGTTACCCAAACATAATCTATCCTACCCCAACTACCCATAACAATAACACATAATTCAATACATCTAAATCAAATCAGTTACTTCACTATTCTTTGGTAATTTAAATACATTTCTTTTCTTATCTAGGCCCTTTCAATATCCCATAATCATGATTTTATCCCTTTTATTGTGATGTAACTGCCCAGTACTTATTGCTTTGGACTTCCCCTGTTAAGTGACTGAATCCATATTTATTTTTCCCTTAATAAAGGTATACAATTTATTTGATAATATAACTTTTTTGCAGATTAACTTATTGCAATATAATTTTGTAAACCATTTCATATTATATATTTTTCAATCATCTTATCCTTTGAACTCTTTTCTAGATATATAATTAGCTTTCCCCAAGTTTTCAAAAACATATTGAATGAATCCAAGTTAGGGGTGTATTATTAATTGGAATAATGTTGTTATAGCAGCCCGAATAACCCAGACTATCCTGATCTTGCTAAAGCTTGAAGGCTAAGTGGGACTAAGTGGTACGTGAATGAGAGACCACCAAGGAAGACCTGGACTTCTGTTCAGAGAATGGTAATAGCAAACCACGGCTAGTCTTCACTTGCTTTGAACATTCCATGGGAGGTCACCATGGCTCCTTCCGCACATGCAGAATAATGCACTTTCAACCCGTTTTCAGTACACTTTGCCGCTGGCTTTTACTGTGCGGAATAGCAAAATCCACTTGCAAACATTTTGTGAAAGTGGATTGAAAGTGCATTATTCTGCACGTGCGGAAGGGGCCCATGAGTTAGTTGGGACTTGATGGCGCTGAATTATTATTGAGAATGTTGTTTTTGTTAATAATAGAATTCCCTCACCAAACATGCAGCATTCTCTATATCAAGTGAGGCTATTGGTCCGCCTAGTTTAATATTACCTTTGACAGTCACCGTTTTCTAAGGTCTTAAACCAGAGAGAGGTTGTTTTTAGCCCTTGAAATATTTTAATAGGAATTTCTGCATGAAAAACACAGGTTCTTCCCCTGAGCCACAGCTGTTCTGATAGACAGAGTGACATCCGTTTGTTTGTTTGTTTATTCAATTTATATACCGCTCTCCCCCAAAGGGCTCAGGGCGGTTCACATCAATAAATACATTAGAACAATAACAACTACCAAAGTCACTAAAACATTCCACCCGCACAGAAAATTAAAACATATTTCATTTATGGCATCAGAATTATCTGTTTTGTTCCCCTTCCCTCTCTTCCCCACACCCACGGGAGGCCAGATATTATTTATAGCAAATATCTGATGTTACTACGGCTGGTCAAATGTCTGGCGGAACAGGTCCATTTTGCAGGCCCTGCGGAACCTCTGTATGTCTTGCAGGGCCCGGATCTCACCTGGGAGCCTGTTCCACCAGGTAGGGGCCAGGTCTTGGTGATTTCTGAAATGTGAGCAAGTAAGTTTCATATACTTACTTTATACCCCACCTTTTCATCACGGCTGAAAGTTGCTTAAAATTACATGTATGTAACATCTATTTATACATTTATTCCTCTCCCCAAGAAACTGCCTATAGCTTATGCCCACTAGAAATTCTTACAAACAAATTGTTGCTATAGATCTAACTAAAAAACTTTGAAGGATGGTACTCTATCATCCCTTCCTCAAGGTGAAGCCACTATAGAAAAGGTACAAGCTGTATTAGATTTCAATGGAGCCACCTTAAGAAGGGGAACAACTAAAAGGTGGCAGCCAGAAGACCCTAGTACAGGGGTAGGGAACCTGCGGCTCTCCAGATGTTCAGGAACTACAATTCCCATCAGCCCCTACCAGCATGGCCAATTGGCCATGCTGACAGAGGCTGATGGGAATTGTAGTTCCTGAACATCTGGAGAGCCGCAGGTTCCCTACCCCTGCCCTAGTAGGAGCACAGGAACATATGAGGACATAGTTCCTTCTGTGCCCTACAGCCCCATCCAAATCCAAGAGGATGTTCCAGAAACGTGGGAAACAAAAAGAAAGCCCCACTCCCATTGCTGGAAATCCTCATAGGGCTTACAGGACTTACACCACCCAAACCCCTGGGTGGGAGCTGACTTACGTTGGTTGCACTCCCAGAAACACCCCAGGCAGCCCCCCACAGGTGTATGTTTGGGATGCCAGCACAGCCCCGCTGCAGTCTGGTCTTCCCCATGGAGAACCAACATGCCACCACAAGCCTGCATCACTCCGTCAAGCCCCTTTGCCCCCCTTAAGATGGGGCTCTAAGATCCTAGATAGCCGCTACAAGTCAGCATAGGCAAGGCTGAGATACCAAAGCTCTGATGTGGTGTGGTAGGCCATGTATATTATTTCAGTTAGGTTTGGACAGAAGGTGCTTCAGATATCCTGTGCCACAAATGGACTCTTCTTGCTGAAAAAAAAAGTGCAATGTTGCTTTGCATAAATTTGGATTGGTCTAGTTCAGGGGTGTCCAACTCTGGCGCTTCAGATGTTCATGGACTACAAATTCCCATCAGACCCTGCTGGCATGGCCAATTGTAGTCCATGAACATCTGAAGCGCCAGAGTTGGACACGTCTGGTCTAGTTGGATCCAGGCTAAATTTTCTTCTGAAGGAGGGCACCTCCATCAGAACAGAACTTTCCCAGTGCCCCCCCCAGCCCACTGAGGTCCCTAAAATGCTTCTGTGGTGGGCAGAGGACACTTAGGAATGTCATGAAAAGTAAATGAAGGGTCTGCAGCAGGAAGGAGGACTTCTCAGAAATGAAAATTTCTCTTCCGTCGGTGGAAAAACTAGTTTGGGTCCAACCCTATATGTTGTACTCTGCCATGAAGGATGGTGCTACTTGCATGGAAAAGATCAGCTCTTCCCATGCACTTCTCAAAGTCCCTGTGCTGCCAGCAGACAGGGTGTGGCCAGGTCTGACCGAGCAGGGCCAAAAAAGTGGCAAGCACAAGCGTAGTCAGGTCACAGTTCAATGGATTGAGGGAGGTGGCAGGCAAGGCATAGTCAGGTCACAGCACAGAAGATCAGGTAAACAGGCTGGAGATCAGCAATAGACCAGGCACACAGAGGCAACAGGAAACACACTTGTTGCACCCAGGCAGAATCAAGCTCACAGCAAGGCTTATGTAGAGATTCTTGTTAAAGGGTCTGGGATTCTGCAAGGAGTTAATCCTCAGATGCAGAGACTTCTAGTCTCCTCCGGACCCTTGCTGCCAAACACCACCACCTCCTTTCCTGCTTCTGCAGTAGCAGCTGCTGCTGCCTTCTATGCACAGGTGGCTCATCACTGGGTTCCCTAGGAGGATCTGCAGGCTCCTCCACCTGTATGTCATCAGGCAGGGAAGGGCTGGGTGTCGGCTCTGCTGCCTGGTCTTCCTCAGAAGCAGCCACCCAGTCTGACTGCACTGTGTCCTCAGGTTCTGCCTCAGAGTCCTCTGTGTCCTGGTAAGTACCCAGGGGCTGGCTTATGACAGTCTCCAGCTATATCTGGTCACAATGCAGGCAGCTTTTGTGTATTTGAAAGTCCCCTTCAAAATCTGACTGTGAAAGTTAGAGGTTCTCCCTAGAATGTGGCAGGGCTCCTTTATGCTAATCTGCCTGGGAAGGCAATTTAGTGGGGTTAACATAGAATTGCTCAGTGACCCTGCTTCTTGGATTGCCAACCCAGGGGAGCGTTCATAGAGTGACAGAATGTTGCTGTGTTGTCTTTGCAATCTGTATGGCTAGAGATGATTTCGTGCTGTCTTTAAGCTGTGTGTGATTTAGACCAGCCCTGAATTTCTTGCTGCCTTTTACACTAGCACTTGTTCAAGGTAATGCTTGAATACAAAGCTCATTTAAAACCACCTCACTTCAATTCCCTGCAAGCTCGGCATTGAGGAAATCTAACTCGGTGTCTTTGAAGTCAGCAGAATCTCTTATGAAAATGAATGCCTCATAATAGCATCAGTGCTGCCCTGATGAATGTTTTAAAGTAGCAGTAAGGGAAGCAGAAGAATATAATGCCCGTGGCCTTTGATCTGTATTCTTTCATGTTTTTCAACAAATGTGAGAAAGCAATACCTAAAATAAGGAGACATAATTCCTTAAAGAAGGCTCAAGTCTTGTTCATATACACAAGGCGCGGCCCGCGGATTGACTGGGCCTGCCCATTGTGGGCAGGCGGGCCCCGACGCAAGCCATGGCGCCAGCGCAAGGAGGGCAGCGCACGGCTTCAGGACCCCGCCATGCATGCACAGGGGCCGGGGCCAGATTGGCTCTGCAGTCTCGCAGGGCCAGCCAGAGGCCGCATCATATGCCGGCCATGCGGGCGACGCAATTGTCCCTGTTTGCATGCGTTACGTTTGGCATGTCATTTTGTGTTCTGTCATAACCGGCTGGCAGGGTGTGCATGGGAGGTGATCAATGGAAAAGGGGAACTGAGGGAGTTCTCCTGTTGGAGCGCCCCTTAAGGGGCGAGAGTGGAGCGAGCCAGAGATCGGGATGCCCGGTACGGGTTACCTGGCTCGCGCCCTAGCAGTGGATTGGAACAGGCGCCGGGAAGGGGTCCTTCGCTCGCCTGGCACACCACGCTCCAATCTGGCCCGTCACAGTCAATTCCTTCAGCTTGCAGGCTGAGGAATTCGCTTGCCTCTGTGTTACAGTACTCGTGCTGCCCAGATGGATGGATCACCCCCCATGCTGTGCCAGATTCGCTTCCTGTTAACTCCTTGTCAATAAATAAATCTGGTTATGGCCAAATATTTACCCACAAAGGAATGTGTAGGATCGTTATTCAACCAGTAAAGGGTCCCAACGGCTTGAGCCGGCAGGGTTCCGCCTCGGCCTGCAATGTATTTTCCCAGTCTAACAATCCTTCATGTAAAGTTGAGTGTGGGCCTGTATATGCTCACCTATGCAATGCATACAGCACATCTGCTTGGGCCTGTACCAGGTATGCACATGCTACACTGGAGTCCCTAGCATGTGCCTGAGGGCATCATAGTGCTCTCTGCCACTTTTCCTGGTGCCCACCAAGTGTTCCTCAGTAAGCTTTTAAATGATCTCAAACAGCAGGCCTAGGAATGACCACTGATTACGACTTTTTAGATGTTTAGAGGTAGATGTTTTAGTCTTACACAGCTCCCAGTATGGTTCCTGTGCATAGGAAGCAGTGAACTCTGGGTGCTTTTCTTCCCCCACTTCCGTGTGCAGCCAAATCCCATAGGGCTTTGCAAACTGCAACTGCTGCGCTGTGTACCATCCCTAGTGTAAGGAGAGGAGGACTCATTTGGGAATCCCACGACTGCTCATCTTGGCTTGCAGCTTTATCTAGACATCATACAGTGATTGCCTAGTTAACCCTGTTCAAAGGAGAGCCTTAATGCTTGCTAGGTTTAATGTTACGCCTTCTGCTTTTTTTTAAGGCAAATTCAGCAGTATAGAAAAGTTTAACAGATTGTGCCCTTGCAATACTGGACAACCTGAATCCTTGGCCCATCATTCATTCATTCATTCATTCATTCATTCATTCATTCATTCATTCATTCATTCATTCATTCATTCATTCATTCATTCATTCATTCATTCATTCATTCATTCATTTATTTATTTATTTAAATTTATGGATCGCCCCATCCCCGAGGGGCTCTGGGCAGTGCACAACACTATCTGTATACAATATGTAACAAGTGTCACAATAGTGACCATATTTACTAAAATCCATTAAACCATTAAAAACCATTTAAACAGCGGTCAAAAACAATAATAACGGCGTCCCATAATCCAATTAATAAAACCTCCCCAGAGGGAAGACCGCAGAGGCCGAAAATCCAAGATGTGGGAGGGAGGAATCTCTCCTCAGAACATCTGGAAAGGGGGAGAAGGGGGGAAAATGAGGGGAAAAAAGAATGAAAATGAAACAGCAGCAGGCCTGAAAATAGTAGACAAAAATTATTACTTATGGCAGGAGATTTAAAATTTGTATCTTTAAATATTAACGTATTAAATTCCAGTTTAAAATATTTATACTAGCCAAGCTATTGAAGAAAGAAAACTGGGATTTGGTTTGCATCCAAGAAACGCATAAAAGAAAGAGAGATATTGCTCCTTTAATAAAGCTACCGGGCTGGAGAACCTTATGTGAATCAAGAGCAGAGGGAAAGAAGAATGGTGTTGCTATTTTGGCGAAAAATAATATAAACATACAAGTGCAAAAAATATTAAAGGATCAAAATGGGAGATGGATTTTGTTTACAAAGGTTTCCTTTTAATGAGATACAGATTACACTAATGAGACTTATATGCACCTTAACAAAAAAAGCAAAGAGTTTCCTACAAAAACAATTTAACAGAGTACAAAGGGAATATAAAAGGGAGAAACATTAATAGTGGGGGAGACTGTAATATGGACTTGAGAATTTATAAGGGCTTTAAACAATGGAATATAACTAATATGTATGAGGAGATCTGAAAATCACAACAACCAACTTTCTATTCTAACAGACATAAAAAATTCTTACATACATAGACTATATTCTGACAAAAGAACATGGAGTCTTTACAATGTGTAGAGATCCAGACACATAAAAGAGAGTGGATTTCAGACCATGCTCCGGTGGTAGCTACATTCAGACTGGCAAAAGAGGACAAACAGTATAGATGTGGAGATATGATAATATTATAATGAAGAATAGAAGAAAGAAAAGAAATAAGAAGATTTTACAGGAAAGAAGGAATGAAAAATTATTTTTCTAGAAAATAGAAACCACCGTCTCTGACGTGGATGTTGTGGGATGCCTCGAGAAGGCAGTAATGAGAGGGTATTGTATAGAAATACAAAAAAAAAGACAGAAAAAGGTATTAAATAAGAAAAAGACATCAATTAGTGGAAAAAATCAAAAAGACTGCAGAGATTCAAACTTCAGAACAGAAGTAATATAAACAGACTATAATAATGAACTAAAACTATTAAAATAATAAACAACTGGAGGAATTGGATCAGTCAGAGTTATGGAAAAAAAAAAAGACACATGGGTCAGAAAATCAATTTCAAAGAACCAATATAAAGTCAAGCTGAAACAACTAGCCAATTATTTAAAGAGAAAAGAAAGAAAAAACAAAGAGTTAAAATCAATAATAGAAAAAGTTAGAAAATAATAGAAAAAGAATAACAGGAAACATAAGAGATTAGACAAAAGGTTCGCTCGCAGTTAAGCCTACCTGCCAAAATTATTTAAAAAGGATAGACACAGAAAGGATAGAAGAAATACACAGTGCAATCTAACACAGGAGGAGAAACAAAGCATGGAGAAAGATATACAACACAAGAAAGAAATAGAAGCTTAGTAATAAAAGAATTAAAGAAGAACAACAAGTTCTCCTGGTTTAGATGGATTTATGTTAGCAGAGCATTACAAAGAAATGGCAGAAATACTAATACCTGAATTACAAAGGTTATATAATACAAGATATTAAAGGGACAGAAAATACCAGAAACATGGAGAGAAACAGGAAATAATCACTATATTAAAACCAGGATCTTAATCCAGAACAGGATTTGAATCATATAGACCTATAAGTTTATTAAAACCAGGATTATAAAATATCATTTACTAAAAAAATATTGTCTAACAGAATAAAAGGCACATACTACCAAAAATAATTGTAGTCCAAGATCAATAATGGAGTTTGTGTGAGAAGGATAGAGATATTAAGCCATCCCATAAGAAATGTATTGAATGTGATGTAGAACATGGAAAAGGATAAAAAAATATGCCATGATAAGAATATAGATGTCTATAGAAAGCATTTGAGAAGAGCACAGTTAGCCATTACATATTTATTCCAAATAATGGAACAGAGCCGGGGATTTGGGAAAGGGATTAATAACTTGATATTAAAAAAGAATTATATCCTAAAAACAATAAAGCAAAAGATTATGATAAATAATGGATGAACCGAGGAAGAAATTACAGGATAGAAAAGAGGTAAAAGAACAAGGATGTCCGCTTTCTCCATCATTATTCAGATGGTAGCAATGGAGATATCTAGGGATGGATAGAATTAGAAATAATAGAGTGAGGATCAAAGGCTATAAAATCAATAAAGAAGAAATAAAAGATTAAATTCTATTTGCAAGATGATTTATTACTAATAACAACTAACCCTGTAGAAACTTTAAAAAGAATTAAAAAAATAATATTAGAAGACTTTCAAAAGCATTCTGGTTTGGTGGTTAATATGGAGAAAAACTGAAAATCCTGAGGAATAAATATGAAAAAAAAAAAAAAAAACTACTAGGGAAATGGGAAATGAGTAAGAAGAAGAAGAGATTAAATATTTTAGGTATAACATTTAACAAATAAGAAGGGAGAAAGATGTTTAAAATATAATTCACTAAGCACATGGAAAAAACAAACTTGAAGCTAAATTAAAGGAGGGTGGCAAGGGGAAGAGATCTATCTATTTCTAAGAGAATAGTAGCATTAAAATGTGCATAATGCCAAAACTACTTCTATCTATTTAAGTACTTACTGCGTTAGAGATTAAGAAAGAAACAATTTGAAAGAATGGGACAAAAGAAAAAGGAATTAAAACTATGGGCATTTAATCCAAAAAAAAAGAAACCAAGAGTGATGAATAAAATAGTCTATATGTCTAAAAAAACTAATGGGCTGAGGGGCTCCCAAAATTACAGGAATATTAATACGAGGCATTTCCAAATAAAAAAAAGTTTGATGGGAATTCAACAGAATAAAAGAGACAGATGGATGAAGTTCCGAAAGAAAATGAAATAAATTTGAACACGGGTAGCTTTGGAATATATTCAAAGTTGTTCAAAAAATAGAAAGACAAAAAAATTAAAAAAGGCCCTAGAAAGGTGTCAGTGGAAATCTGAAGGAGAGAATGGAAGGAAAAATGGATGCACCAGGGAGTTACTGGATGTGGCACTCACCTCATGAGAAGCACGGGCTACAGTTGGACAGGAAGGAGCACAAGCAAATAAGATCTCTACATAGACAAAAGGAATATGCAAGGTAGAATTGCCCACAACTGTACAATGAAAGAGAGGAGAGAATTAATACGTTTCCAAATTTTATAGAGAAAGGAGGTAAAAGAAAACTGGCTACTATTAAGAGGAATCTGGGAAAAGATAAAGAGAAGCCTCCAGGAGGGAGGAAAGAGTGTATAATGAAAAGTTGTATAAAATATATGAGGAAAAAGAAAGGACAAATGTTAGGAGTTTTATACAAAAAAAAAAACATGATAGAAGATCAGGAAGGATTTATGATAAGAATCACTATAATGGAAAAAATGGCAACAAGATGGGAGTGAAAAGACATAGATCTTATTAAAAGGACTATAGACAATATAAATAAAATAAAAATAGATAAATATGCAGAACTAGAGAAGAAATTAATATTAAAATGGTATATAGAACACGGAAACAGTTGCTTGGTATATATGATAGAGTGGACTCCAGTCTAAAATGTTGTTGGCATTGTGGAGATAAAAAATGCAATATATACCCATATGTGGCTCAGAATGTATAGAAGTACAAAAATATGTGGGAAAAAATGTGATAAAATACATAGAAAAAAAACATGTAAAGGTAAAAATAAAGATAAATATAGATTTACTATTTTATAGGTATATTGGATTATACTATAATGAGAACAAAGAAAAGAAAACTTTTTTCAAATTCATGATCAGAGCTGCCCATGCAGCAATAGCATTGGTTAAGGGTGGAAGGACAAAAAAATCTGGACAATGCAAAAATGGTTGGAATATATATGGGAGCAAATACAATTAGGAAATTTTTTCGACACCACAATGTCAGAGAAATCAAATATGGCAAGAAACAAAAAAGGGGATATGAAAGGGGAGTTTGGATGGAATTCAAAGAGACTGGCTAAACGTGAAATTGGAATTACAGGAAGAAAAATGGACAAGAAGATTGAAAAAGAATGGACCTGCAGCACAAGCATCCTAAAAGAAGACAGAAGAGAAGGAGGAGGAGGAGGAGAGGGGAAAAAAAAAGGGGAAAAAAAGATATGGAGGATGTATATAGGCACAATTACACAATATAAATCTGTAATAATTCCGAAATATCCAATAAAAATATTTTAAAATAAATAAAAAAACCTCCCCAGAAGGAGGGAGCGCTGTGAACTCCTCCCTAAAAAAAAGAGATAACAAATATATATACTAAGAATTGAATTGAGTGCATTGTTCTAGAAACTAAAAGGGAATTCGATCTAGAATTCCAGTGAATCTTACTCCCTTATTCCAAAGTGATCTCCCTGGTTTTATTTTTAAACTATTTGTTAGATAAACCCAGTCCTGCTCTTTCTGTGTATTGATGTTCGCGAGGTTTCCTTTTTGGAACAACAATACAGGAGTCAACTGTAATTTTACATATACATATATATTCAAGCGCTATTTATTATTTTATGCATTTTATTATTATACCGATTGTTATGTTCATCTTTTTTTCCTCGTTATTATTATGCCAATAAAGGCTTACTGTAAAAAAAAAAAGTGATTGTCTTGTGTGATGAAAGCCAGGTCAAATATTTTTCATTAGTAATTTTTTTTTGGTCCTAAAAAAATAATGGGGAGCTGGAATTCTTCCAAGGAGCTTCCGCCAGGTGAATTAGACCAAACCCTTCAGCTTTTGACATGCCTGGTTAAGATAGAGCAGATTAATTTTCCTAATAAAAGAACAGAGTCAGCAAATTACACTTTTAATATACTAGAGCAATGGTTCATGCACGTTGTGTGTTTTAACGTTCAGCCGCATCCTGACATCACAAACTCTGACAATAGTCTCAATGATGAACAATGTTATAAGTCCGGCGGGGTAGTAGTAGTGGTAGTACGCTTGTCGCCAGTCATCGTCATGCGTCATGCGTAGTAGTAAGTAAAGCCTTTATTGGCATTGTAAACATTACAGTAAAACATTTATCAATTAAAAAAAAACTAGAGAATGCATCAATTATATACACATACAAGTTGTTCCCATGAGCTTTATGTTTAAGTCGGGATAGTGAGTACGGCCTGTCGCCTGCCTCTCAGTCAGCATTAATTGGCGAAGCTCCCCTCTCAAAAAACAAAATGACAAGTTAAAAAAAATTATCTGGAAGTGGGTTTCTCGTGATAAGACCATGGTAGAAATTAGGTCATGGTGGAGTTCAATTAATTCCTCTTACACGGATCCCTCTCCATCTTTTGCCCACGGAGTGTGTGATTATCATCATTACCCAATTAAAAACACCGCTGTGGAACGATAAGGCTGCCGGGGCATGAATAACACCTGACATTGGGGGATTTCTTGAACACTCTCCTGCTTATTAGATTTCTTTTATCTATCTCTGTCTCCCATTTAACCTTGTGAATGATTGTATTTTAACATTGCCACCATCAGATCTTTTACTGTAGCACAGAAGTGTCACTCCAATGTTCTGCCAGGAGTTTTTTTTTTCTGGAGTCTGTAGTTTAACTGTCAGTTAAGATCCCCCCCTCCCCCACAACCCCGAATAGCTTTTTTGACACATAGAATTAGAGGCTACTGAAGTGCATCCATAGGGGTGTATCCTTCCATCTCCTTTGCAAAACAGACACAGGGAGCGCTTCTTCCCTTACCTTCATGGCTCTGCCCCGCTACTAGCAGTAGCCAAGTAGCCTTGGGGTCCCCGGCACTCCCAACACCACAGGAAGCGGTGACAAGCATAACGAGTTACGCCTCGATGGCTGCCACAGCTTTAATCATGCCCCCCCTCAAAAGAAATTTCTAGCTGGGTCATTCCTGGCGCTCTTCAAAACGGTGCCTTTTGATGACCAAGGCTCTCAAGGAGTCTCCAGAGTCTGTGGGGAACCGCAGGCGCCGCGCCAGAAATGGCCGCTGAGGTAGTGCTGCGGCGCATAGGGGCTATGGTGAGTAAAGTGGGGAAATGCTCATGGAGAAGCTATTTCTGTGGATTTTGAAAGAGTGGCTCACTTCTTGCACCAGCACTTTTGCTGATGGAACTAGAGGTTGTGCTTTGGAGCAACCCCTATTAAGAAGGATTTGCCAGCTTCCTGCACCAGGCTGTATTGTTATGCATTGCTAAGGGCTCTGTTTTGTATCAGTGGGATCTGCAATAGACTATCCTATGTGAGTAGTAAACTCTACCCTGTTTCCCCTAATATAAGACATCCCCCAAAAATAAGACATAGTAGAGGTTTTGCTGAAGTCGCGAAATATAAGGCATCCCTGAAGAAAGTAAGCACATAGCAAAGTTTTTTGTTTGGAAGCATGCCCGGCCATCTAAGACAGAACTACAGGAAAAATAAAGACATCCCCTTCGAAAATAAGACACCAACTGTAGCATACCTTTGGGGCAAAAAAATTAATATAAGACACTGTCTTATATTCGGGAAACTCTGGTAGAACTGTATGTGTAGAAAAACATAACTGTCCTAAAACATAGTGGCCAAGAAGTTAAAAATGTGTGTTAATAGCTTTAATGGCAGAGTGGGGAAAGAGAGGCAAGAGTGGTGACTGATGTAAACTCTTCATCTGGATGTCTCTGTAGTTTCACTTTTTGAAATGAATTTTCACACTGAATCCAAATTATCTTCTGCACTTTCTGGACTGTTTGAAAAAAATTGGACTGTTCTTATCTACCACACTCAAACAAGGATGAAAGGAATCAAATCCAACCCCTCCAAAAGAAAGGCGAGTTGTTTGGATTGGTACCCCACTTTTCTCAACTGTAAAGTAATCTCAGGTCCTTTCCACACACAATAGAATAATGCTCTTTCAAACCGCTTTCAATGCTCTTGTAGCAGTGTGAATAGCATGAAATCCCACTTGCAAACAGTTGTGAAACTGAATTGAAAACACATTATTCTGTGTGTGCGGAAGGGGCCTCAGAGTGGCTTACAAACTCCTTTCCCTTCCCCTCCCCACAACAGACAACCTGTGAGGTAGGTGGGGCTGAGAAAGTTCTGGGAGACCTGCACTGACCTAAGGTCAGGCATCATGTGGAGGAGCGGCTCTCCAGATTAGAGTCCATTGGTCTTAACCGCTACACTACACTGGTTGAGCTAGCAGAAATACAAAACAGTAGTTTCTTTGTTGTGTTCACTGATTCATAAAAAGATTAAAACCCAAAGACTCATAGAGGTATGGAAACCACTGGAAAATATATACACACACATATAAAGATAAAGATAGTTATTTTGCAAGCCTGAGCAGATTGCATGTTAAATTGTGTAATAATATTAAAGTTATCCAAGGGGAAAACATGCTGTTTGTAGCAAGCCTGAACTCATCTAGGAGTCCACATCAATCTTTTTAGGTGGGCGTGCAGGCCGGCGCCACCCACAGGGACACATGTGTGAGTCACATGTCCCCAGAGTGCATTACTCACAGCTGGTCACACACCCTCTCTGGGTCCAGCCCCACCAGGCTGTTCCTTCCCCTGCCAAGGAGCTGCTCGGCTCAAGCAGAGGTGTCAATCTGTGGCTCCTTCCAGGATGTTCATGAATCCGGTGTACTCCCATCTAGTCCCTTCCAACATGAGCATTGCCAAACTGGCAAGGGGGCTGATGGGACCAGTCTATGAAACAGCTGGAGGGCCGCAGAAGTTTGACACCTGTGGGCTACGGGTAAGGGAGGGGTGAGTGTGAGGTGGGCTGGGCTGGAGCAGATGTTGTCCCGGGTGCCATTTCACCCCCGCCCCACCCCCACGCCTCTGGGTATGTGATGCAACTGTACTGCTTGTGGCCGTCATTCTACTTAGGTCATGTGTCCCTGCGTAAACCAATGATAGCATCTGTGCATATATTTTCTGAGACCACTGAAGAAGACCTTTTGACTGAAGTGCGTCTGGTCGCAGTGGTTCATACCAAATGACATAGTTTATATGTGGTGGTTTTAATATTTTTATGAGGCTTTGGTTTTAATCTTGTTATGAATTTGTTCTACATGTTTAAGAAACTGCTCCTGTTAGCTTTTATGCCAGCTCAACCTTTTGTTGTTTCCTCCACCTGTTCTTATTTATATATTGCAAGTTAGAGGCAGCTTAGCTATTTTGTCAAAACATTGCAACTGTGGATAAGGAGAGTATCTGAGGGCCTCCCAAAGAAATAGATTGCAGAATCCAAGTGTGGGGAAGAAAAAAAGTAGTCAAGGAGGGGCCCAGATTCACACTCTCCCATTAAAATTCGCCAAGCCGCTGCACACATTGATGATCAGTTGTACTCATGGAAACTGCATACAGTGCCTTAGGAGCAGCAGTGGCGAGGTTAAGAGCTCAGTGTATCCTAATCTGGAGGAACTTGGGTTTGATTCCCAGCTCTGTCAGCTTCGAGCTGTGGAGGCTTATCTGGGGAATTCAGATTAGCCTGTGCACTCCCACACACGCCAGTTGGCTAAGGTGACCTTGGAAGCTAGTCAGGGGAGTAGGGAACTGCTGGTTTTCCAGATGTTCAGGAACTACAATTCCCATCAGCTCCTACCAGCATGGCCACTTGGCCATGCTGACAGAGGCTGATGGGAATTGTAGTTCCTGAACTATCTGAGAGCCGCAGGTTCCCTGCACCCCTGGAGAAATGAAGTCACAGTTTTCTCAGCTCAGCCCCCCCACCCCACCTCACAGGGGTGGTTGTTGTGAGGGGGAAGGGCAAGGAGATTGTAAGCCCCTTTGAGTCTCCTGCAGGAGAGAAAGGGGGGGATATAAATCCAAACTCTTCTGCTCTTCTTAGTTTAGTGTTCACAGCATGCTTTTGCATGCGTGTTTTCTATAGACAAAGCATGTACATTGACTATACATGAACATAACTTCTAGAGGTTCTGGGGAGAGAGCTAAACTTGGAAGAATGAAGGTGCTAGCATCTTATACCAGCAATACTTAAAAATATGTCTTTTTAAAACTAGAATGGGTGCCAATAAAATAGAAACTTTCCACAGCAATCAATAAAACTAAAGCGCATAAGAATAGTTTTATTTTCAACCTGACCTAACTTTCTCATCAGAAATGTGTTGTGAGAAGGAAAGGCCATTCGACATTTTTTCATCAGCATTAGGAAATGTGGGATATAAATAAAATAGGTTTCTGCACTGATCAATGTGAGGATTGCCTTCATTCTGATCTTCTGTTTCTTTGTTTTTCCATAATGTTTCTTTTCTCCGTTCCATTCCTCCTGGTTCAACTCAGAGAATTTCTGGAATTAATTAAGCCCAACAGTGTGCTTTGCCTTTCAGATCCTTTCTTCTTTTCTGTCCCTCTGTATTACTGGTACACACAGGTATAGTGACAAACCACTACAAAAAGCAATCTTGATGTGATTGCATCAGGGCCATTTTTTGTACATTGTAATATGTAAATATGCTTCAGCTTTCGGGTAAAACATCACACAAAAGGCATCTTGTGGGCATCGGGTAATGTAGAGGAAAAGAAAAGCTGCAAACAAACTGAAGGTAAAGGATTTAAAGAACATTTCTGTTGCAGAAATGGGAAAAAATGGAATATTGGAAAGTCTCCAATGTACTAATTTTCATTTGGTAACAAGATCAGGTAATTCATTCCGGTCATCTGGGCAGTAATTGGGATAATGGGGCTTTTGGAAACAACGCGGTTTGCCTCTTTGCCCTCTTAGACAGAAGGGGTCTCACTGACCAGGTAACACATCTTTTATTTAGTTTCCCAAGCTGTTCCTTCTCCCAAAACCATAAAAGAAAGCAGTAAAGGAAGCTCTTGAACAGCAGAACATTTGACCTACTTTCTACACCCCCTGAGGTACTTGGATGCAAGTCATTCTGAATGTTTCTGATTCGCTGCTTTCATAAAAGCCAAATAACATTTGTGGTGCTGCTCAACATACACAGGTATGAAGTGTGTGTGTATGTGTGGGTGTGGGTGTATGTGTGTGTGAGTGAAGTGGAATGGGGTGCACATCTCAAATGCCTGGCTGCCTTCACAGCGTTATTTAAAATACATGCTTTAAATATCATGAACTTTATATAATGATGAGTGAAGATGTTGGCTCATCAGCCAGGAGTTTAGTTGTGTTTATTTCCATATGTCAGTCACCTCCAACTGTAATGCCCTTTCTTTTCTCTGGTATTTCTCTCAGCTGAATGAAATATGTAACATTCTTGAAATATCAAGCTGCAAAAAAGCCAAAGGGTGGGGGTGCGATTGTCTCTCAGAGTCTGGGCTTTGCCTGACAGGGATTTTGAGTATCAAGGATCTCCATTTGATCTATTGTAAGAATACAGACCACCAAGGTTTAACAAAGAAGCCTTCAAACAGCCAGTTTTGTATGCTTCTAGCACACTGAGACGTGGATGAACACATTTTGCGGTCTACTCTGATGGATTCCAATCAAGGATGTGTGGAACCTTCCTCGTTATTTCTGCATGGTTTTCTGCTTTACCCAAAGTTGTTACTGCATATTTGGGAAACATCCACAAATGCAGATTTCTGAGGAAAGGCTGTTGTCTATATCTTAGCTCATAGCCTAGCTGAGTGATAGCGAACTTTTTCAAGACCGAGTGCCCAAATTGCAACCCAAAACCCACTCATTTATCGCAAGGTGCCGACCCAGCAATTTAACCTGAATACTGAGGTTTTAGTTTAGAAAAAAATGGTTGGCTCTGAGGCGTGCTTTACTCGGAAGTAAGCTTGGTGGTAGTCGGTGGCTTTGAGTTGAAGCAACCGTACAACTCATCCAATGGGTGAATCACGACCCTAGGAGGGTTAACTCAGAAGCAAGCCCCATTGTCAGCAACCGAGCTTACTCCCAGGTAAAGATCGTGCTTTAGTTCAGCACATGAAAATCAGTGGGGTTTAACAGAATTTAACAGGGTTACCTACACTGCTTCCCCAAAACTAGGTCTTAGGTTTAATGCTGATAATCGAGCCCAGCGGCCCAGGCCAGCCTAGATGTGTGAGGGGGGGGGGGCGACTCTGTTTGCACGTGCCCACAGAGAGGGCTCTGAGTGCCACTTCTGGCACTCGAGCCATAGGTTCACCATCACTGGTCTAGCTCTACCAACTGTTCTTCCCCACATAAAGGATGGTTCTCTGGTGCTTCCCCATTCCAGCAAATAGCTGTGGCTCAGTGGTGGAGTGTCTCTGCCTTGCATGTAGAAGGTCCCAAATATGCAGTTTGAGGGCTTGGCACTGCTCACAGCTCCCCTGCCCCAGGGTCAGAGATGCTCTTCCTCCAGCCTTAGATGGTGCTCCTTGAGGCTGGCAAGCTTCTTGGAGCCCTTCCAGAGGTGGGATCCAGCAGGTTCTCACAGGTTCCCGAGAGTAGGTTACTAATTATTTGTGTGTGCCGAGAGGAGGAGTTGCACTGATTGAGTGATTTTGCCACGCGATTTTTGCCTTGAGTTCACCCACTCTCCTCAGCAATTGTGAAGCAGAACTTGAAGCAGTTCTAGCAGGAGGTGCATGCGGCGCGGCGTGGCAGCCTAAGCCGCGCCTGCATTCGCTTTCTCCCACCCAAGAATCCGGCTTAGCTGCTGCTGCCCTGCCACAGCCCCACCCAGGAATGCCTGGCCACGGCCTTGTGTCGCCTCGTCCCCAGCCCCATTGGCGCTTACACCATTAAAGTTTGAATCCCACCACCGTGGGAACCTGTTACTAAAAATTTTGGATCCCACCACTGAGCCCTTCCCACAGCTGTCGGGCCCTATAGCCAGCCTTGGCTACATGGGCATATCCTCCCTGGCCACTACGGCCATCCAAGCCCATGCCTTCTTCATACTCTTCCCCCAATCCAAGCTCCTCCCCCGGCCCCTTTCCCTGGCTTTTTCTGTCAGGAACCTTTTTTTACTTCCTTCTCAGATGACCTCCCTTCCTGCCCCTCTTTCTGAAGCCTAGGGCCCTTGCCTGCTCACCCGACTTGAGGGTCAGGAGCTGGTGAATTGTATCTGAGCCTGCAGTGAGCTCTCCCCACCATCCGAGTGCATTGGAACCATGCCGGCCCTGGTCTGATGAGTAAGGCCCAGCTGTCCTTCTATAACATTCCCCAGGTCACCACTAGCCCCCCCCCCCCATTGTGGGCCTCTTCCTCAACTCTCAGGCACAACCCATCTTTGACCCCCTGGCCCAGGCAACCTTTTTGGGCTACGCCGCTGCGGTGGGCTTGTTTCCACCTCAGCAGGGCCTGGTCCAGGCTGGACCATCTCTTGGGGGCCCTCTAAGATTTCTGCCAGCAGCTGCCATCTCCCCCTGCCCACCAGATAGCCCATGCCAGCCAGGTGAGTTATTCTCCCAGTGCTCCTTCTGGACTGTTGGGCTGTGTCAGGCTAGGGTGGGAGTCTGGGGATGTAGTCCTTAGATACCGGGTTCAATTCTTTTTTTAAAAAAATATTTTTTATTGTATAGTTTGAAATAATAGTTCTATTTACATCTTTCTGATATAATTTCCAGACAATACATTTTTTCTTTTTTTCCTCCCACCCTCCCCTAATATTACGTTTTACTTTTCTTTAACCCAACAGCAGTAAGTTCATTCGTTGTTGTCTTCCTATCCGTATGTCTCCTTTGATTCCCGTCTCCTTCATCCAATTCTCATAACTTGTCCACATCTTCACTATTTTATCTCTATTTGTTCTGCCATGTTTTATTTCTTGAGAGGTACCCCCCCAAAAATGCCCAATGGCACTTGTCTCTACATATATCTAAATCCAGTTCTGAATCGTCCATTTTTTCTTATCTTTCCATCCAAAAGCTATCGCTGCATGTATTGTTCTAATCAACGTTTTGTACATATTTCTATATTGTATATCTATTTTTTTCATCATCAATTATTCCCATAAATAATAGATCATGTCTTAATTCCACTTTATTTTTCCCGGGTTCAGTTCTTGAAATCTCCGCTTGAAAGGATCAGGAAGCAGATGATGTTGAAGAGACTGCCAGGCAGGATAGACAGGAATGGTCTTGATAGAGCTCAGGAGTGAGACAGCTTTTGAGATGTTATGGCCTTTACTCCATCAGTTCCCTGCCAGCATGGCCAATTGGCCATGCTGGCAGGGGCTGATGGGAATTGAAGTCCATAACATCTGGAGTGCCAAAGGTTCGCCATCACTGTCAGGCCATCGATGAATGCACTACTTAACCCATGGCTATTTGCTCCGCAGTAGGGTTTTCCCTCATTGGTGGTGGTTGTTGTTGTTGCTTGCATAGGGATTTTCTCCCTGTGCAGTGACTCTAGCTGAATGGAACAGCCATTTTGCTCACCTACTTCTTCCTTGTTCTTTCTGTTCAACCTCCATTTGGGAAGACTGCCTGCTGGTTGTGTGTGTGTGTGTGTGTGTGTGTGTGTGTGTGTGTGTGTGTGTGTGTGTGTGTGTGTGTGTGTGTTTAAGCATAAGCATTTATTGTCATTGTGCATGCACAACGAAATTTACAGCAGCATTCCTCGATGCACACAATTTCAGACTCATCCCCCATCCTCACTTTCCCCTTCCTCCACCCATCCCTACACGGCCCCAAACACATCAACACGAAGCCGCGGAGTTTAGCATAGCCACAGCTCTAGAGTAGAAGCTGTCTCTAAGCCTCTTTGTCCTAGTTTTGATAGATCTGTATCGTCTGCCGGATGGTAACAGTTCAAAAAGAGAGAGTGCTGGCTGAGACGAGTCTCTCAGAATATTTTGGGCTTTCTTTAGGCTTCGGGAATTATAGAGTTCTTCCAAGGAGGGGAGAGGGCAGCCGATAATCCTCTGTGCAGTAGTGATCACCCTTTGGAGCGCCTTCCTATCCGCCACTGTGCAACTGGAGAACCATACACAGATGCAGTAGGTTAAGACACTCTATAGCACAGCGGTTTGTGTGTGTATGTCATCTTTGGTCTAGTTCCTTTGCTAGACCATGTCAATTTCATATCAATTTCATATCAATTTCAAGGGTCTCTCAAGGGTTGCAGTAATAGATCTTCAGTGTTAAAGTAAAAATAAATAAATAGAAAGACAGCCCTTCTGATCATTTTGAAATGGTGATCCAAAGAGTGGGGGCAAATGCTTTTGTGTGGGCAGAGAAAGGCAAGGGGGAGCAAGAAAACCCCATAAAAGTTTAATACACAGTGATCTCCTTCACTTTCCCTGTGAAGGGAGAGAAAAATTCATACTTTAACATCTTTTGGAAACAACAGAAATTCTCTGATCCGAGAGCGTGGTGAGTTCCAAAGAGGGGAAAATGTGTGTGTAACTGAGAATCAAACCCAAAGGGAATGTACATTCAGTGTAAAGGAGACCACGACTGCATAAAAGGTCTCAGAAAAAGGAAAGTTCATTTATTAATCTGTTCTTATCTTCACTTAAACAAGGATGAAAAGAACCTGGGAACCCTATTTACAACTCTTAAATATGCTTCCTCTGAGTCTTTTGATTCTTAAGATGTCAAAATGTTCTTTCTGGTCGGGGATGACCCATTTTATTCCCCATATTGCAGGTTATAAACAGAAAATGTAAAAGCTATCATGTTCATGTTTAGATGTCTGTCTCTTTTCTTTAAAGAAGGTTCAGATTACTGTATAAAGAGTGACTTTTGAGCTGCAGGAAAAAAAATTGGTATTTTGTGTAAGTACATGCCCTTTTGTTGTGAATAATCCTACTCTCTTTTTAAATGGCAAAGAGTAAAGATATGCACACCTGGCCCAAAAACATAAATATAAAACAGTCGTTAAAGAGCAGGAGCATTTCAAACCGATATTTTGAAGTTCGTAGGCTTATGCTGTATTCCTTCCCGATATGGGCTCTCTGCTTCAAGGAATGCTTCCTTGCATATGATCAGCAATCTCCATTGTAGCTGCCACTTATATTTGTTTGTGCCCATTTAGCAGTGGTGGGATCCAAAAATTTTACTAACAGGTTTCCATGGTGGTGGGATTCAAACAGTGGGGCTGGGCGGGGCACGGCAGGGGCGTGGCCGGGCATTCTGGGGGCAGGGCATTCCTGGGTGGGCGGGAAACGAATGCACGCAGGCGCAGGCTGCCACGCACGCTGGTGCACCTCCTGCTAGACTGCTTCAAGTTCTGCGCGCTACTGCTGAGAGGAGGGGCGTAACTTAGGCAAAAATCACGTGGCAAAATCACCAATTAGTAACCCCCTCTCGGCACACACAAATAATTAGTAACCTACTCTCGGGAACCTGTGAGAACCTGCTGGATCCCACCTCTGCCATTGAGGTTGCCCCAAATATGACCAGATTTGGGAGATAAATGCAAACAGTGAAGGCCCTGCAGAGCGTCTGTTAGCAACTTGCTTCCAATCTGCTTATGGTATCTTCTTCCTTGTAGAGAGAGGATACAGGAGGCCCTTTAGATCAGCGGTTTCCAACTTCGGCCTTCCAGATGTTCATGGAGTACAATGGCCATGTTGGCTGGGGTTGATGGGAATCATAGTCCATGAACATCTGGAGGGAAAGAGCTGACACCCCTGCTTTAGATGCTGGTGGCCTTTGCAGGGAGAGTAATAATCTGTTTCACTGACCTTCGGATTTGGGAGATGGGGGTGCTGATTTCTTGGGAAAATCCAGCACTGTTGGCCCAAGCACAGGGTTGTGTCCTTTAAACGTTACCCCATTGAAAGCCAGTGTGGTGTAGTAATGAAGAGAGTCAAACCAATATTTTTGAGATCTGGGTTCAAATCCCTGTTTGTGCCATGGAAGCTTGCTGGGTGGCCTTGGGCCAGTCTTTCAGCCTAACCTACATCACAGGGTTGTTGTGAGGATAAAATGGAGGAGAGAATGGGTTCATATTGAAGAGAAAAGCAGAGTATAAATGAAGCAGGTAAGTAAATAAAATGCAGGATCCACTTGCAGAAAAGTGATTCCCATGGATCAGGGGTCTGCAACCTGCGGCTCTCCAGATGTTCATGGACTACAATTCCCATCAGTCCCTGCCAGCATGGCCAATTGAAGCATTGGCCATGCTGTCAGGGGCTGATGGGATTTGTAGTCCATGAACATCTGGAGAGCCGCAGGTTGCAGACCCCTGATCCATGGATAGTACCATTTAAAGGGAGTCAGAGAAATAATTGGATGTTGCCTGGCATGTAAGGCCAGGTCAGCTCCATTAGAGTTGCCACTTCCAGGTCAGGAGATTTGTGGAGATTTGGTTGGTGGAGCCAGTGTTTGGGGCGGGATGAGTATAATATCATAGAGATGGACCTCCAAACCAGCCATTTTCTTCAGGGAAAATGAGTCCTGGAGATGAGTTGTAAATCCAGGAGATCTCCAGATTGGACCTGCAAGCTGGCCACCTTATTATCCACCTAGTTTCTAACTGATACAGATTTTATTATCTTTCCCCCCGCCTGGTTCCCGTTGGCCCAGTTCACATGTTTTGGCATGCTTACAAGCTCTACATCTTGTTAACACAACAGGTGAGAATGTGCCATTTGCCTCTGGGGACCAAAACTGACAAAAGAGGCCCATTTTAACTGACACTTGGAAATTGTCTGGGGGAGAGAGGCTGATTTGAATTGCAGCAGCTTTAAAGGAGGCTTCGCTTTTTCGGTACCCGATAGTGATAATGGCCTTTCTTGATAGGAAGTTGGCAGGGTCCCAAAGGGAGATGAATTATGGGCAAACATGGTGGCTTTGCCTTGTTTGTAGTGTAATGGAGAAAGCAGGACTTTGAGAAGCAAGCAGGATGAGCTGATTGGGAGGCCAAGTGTGGTTTGTGTTGCGTCAATGAAGTCTGTGTGCTGCAGTCATGGTTGCCTCTGCCTCTCCCTGCATCCTCATCTAGATTACTTGATTGATTAGTTTATTTAAGAGATTTCTGTGCCGCCTCATCTGAGTCCTGCTCGAAGTGCAGGGGCAGAGCAAGAAGGAACAGCAGCCAGGGCATGTGTGTGCCTTGTGCCCCTGCCATGCCCCGGAAAGCCCCCACTACGCCCACACACTAGCGAGCACCTGGGACATCCTGTCCCCCCACCCCATTGGCTCTATGCCACTGTCGAAGTGGCTCACAGTGAAAACAATAACAATGGACAATTCCCCACTTTACTGGCATCGACCTGAGTTCGACCTAGGTTCGCCGAAAAAGTTGTACCTCTCCGGTAGAGTCGGAAATTTGACAGTTAGAGGGGGCGAAGCTGGGATGGACCCGCGTTGAACTCAGCGGCTGTGGGGAGCACCAAGGTCGAACCCAGGTCAAACCTAGGTCGATTCAGCAAGTGGGGAATCGACTGATATCAAAACACCGTGTCATTAAAAACAACCCAGTGGCATAACCAGCATAAAACTATCCATAAAACAGACCAGAAGCAGGCTTTTCCAAAAGGTGGATAGATTTTAAACAAAAACTTGAGTAAAAAGATTAATTTCAGCCTAGCACGGGAAAAGACAGGTGAACCTTTGTGGGAGACAGTGTTCCAAAGATGAGGTGCCAACACAGTAAATGTCCCGTCTCTAGTTGCAACTTGCCTGATGTTGGAAGGCAGGGACACAGAAAGCAGAGCTTAGAGGACAGAATTATTTGGTGGGCTTGGCAGTATAGAAGTTTAAAGACTTTCATGTACCATGATCAGGTGTGTATATAGGGGTAACTTAATTGTCACGGTCTTTTACTAGTACAAAGCTGTTGAGTTATAGAGGAGCTTAGGTTTTGGGGTATATAAAAATATTTAAATAGTAATTTTTGAAGTTTTAAAAGTAAACTGTGTAGGAAAAAAATTGGCTTTGATGCTGTTAAGATTAATATAATATTGTTTGGATTATAAACTTATATTAATGCACACACGATGCGGAGACCGGGACAGTTATCCTTCTTGGCTACTTGAACATGGAGAACTGGGGTAGACAGGAGTTGTCTTGGAACTGTTTGGGATGGCCAGAAGAAGAATAGCCCACAGATCAGATCATTTTGTTGGCTATGTGGACAACTGGGCCCATTATTCATGGAGTGGGGCTGTAGTGTGTTCTCCTCATGTTCATATGCAAGGAAGCATTCATTGCCTGCCCCTCAGCTGTCTGCTGAAGTCTCAACGGACTTCTGTTTTTCCTGGTTGTCTTAACTTCCACCATCAGCTCCCTCTTAAAGGCACACATCTCATCACACCTGGTAGTTGCAAGATAAAGGGTTTTGTTAAAGTCCTTTAAACTGCAGTTATATCAATATAATTCCATGAACCACACCCTGCTGAAGAAGCAGAACAAGTCCTAGAACTGATATCTCTCCCCCTGCCCCCCACCACACTCTTACTTCCTGGTTTTCAAATGCAATAAAAGACAGCAATTTTGCAGTGATTCTCTGTTTATATTGATATATCAATATAATAAATATCAAAATTTGAAGTAATAGCCAATCTGAAAAGGGGGAAGGGAAGAGGTGAGCATGGGAGTGCGAAGGAGTGGGAGGAGTTGGTGGGGGGGAGGGGAGATGTCAGGGGCAAATCTCCCCTATTCTGGCAGCAAAGAAAAGTAAAGTTGGACTTACATTGGTGTCTCTTGGCATGGGGAGAATGAATGAGAATGAAATGTGAAAGCGGGGCTTTGAAAATACATCTGTACAAGAGATCTTGCTGCTATGGACATTCACTCCTGCCATGCAGCAGAGACCTGGTGTCTAATGCGCACTACAAGGAAGCTATCAGGACCATGGATACCTCCAAGGCCAGCAATTTGCTCCAGCATCTTATGTCCTTGGGGGATGCCCTAATACCCTACCCTTTTCTATTGAGGAATTGGTTCTTTAAAAGGTCATTATCTCCATTTTAACTATCTCAGGCTAGGCAGATTGGATTTATGTGGCATCTTGTGGGGCTCAAGGGGGTGCTCTGCAAAGAAGTTACCTGTTAGGGTGGTCTGGGCTGCTGATCTCTGGGTCTGTTTTGTTTTTGTCGGTCCACTGCTTCCTGAGCCAGGCTGCAGATGCCCAAAGGCCATATCAAGGCTCAAGTTTGGCCTTCCAAATTGGTATTTGGGTCTGTGCTGGGGGCCAGATACGATCCCTGCCTCATAGTCGACATCCAGTTGTTCTGATGCTCTGCCGTCATGGCATTGTTAAGGTGGCATGCACTGGGTGGCAAGAAATAGTTTTAATTGTTTGCAGTGGCTTGGTTTCCTGCTTCAAAGCTGTACCAAACCTCTTGTTTGCTTTCAGAATTATGGATTGGAGACGGAGAACCTGCGGACGCTCTCTCACAAGTTGAACGCCTCGGCCAAAAACCTTCAGAACTTCATAACGGGTAGAAGGAGGAGCGGCCATTACGATGGCAGGGCCTCCCGAAGACTGCCAAATGATTTTCTGACCTCTGTTGTTGACTTGATTGGTGCTGCCAAGAACTTGCTTGCCTGGCTGGACAGGTAATTCAGATTTCTACCTTTCTGAGATATTAAATTCCTCTCCCCCAACAACGTTCGATGATAACATTCAAGGGTTGTAAATCTGACCTTAATGTTAAGTTGACAACAAACAAGGTTCTTTTTGGAGCTGATTGTAAAGTTTGGAACAGTTTTGCCTTTGTGAAATAATACTTGAAATTAAGGTCGTGTCAAATGTTTACCTGTTTCAATGTCGGGGTTGAAACTAGCAATTTGAGTGGAGTAGGAGAAGCTAAGATCATGCCGAAAATATTCATCTTGGTCTTTTCTTCTTTGATACCACCATTTTCTTGACTTCTGCTTCCTTTGTCACTTTTTCTGATCCAGCTGCTTTTTCTGATCTCACTACCCCGGCTTCCTCCATTCTGTATTAGTCACCTGGGTGCCATCGCCCAAAGAAGGACTGCAACGAGAATGGAATGTTGTCATAGAACCGTGGTGGCGAACCTTTGGCACTCCAGATGTTATGGACTACAATTCCCATCAGCCCTTGCCAGCACGACCAATTGGCCATGCTGGCAGGGGCTGGTGGGAATTGTAGTCCATAACATCTGGAGTGCCAAAGGTTCGCCACCACTGTCATAAAGCTATTGGTGTGACATGATGGATTCTCTGGTTGCCAGCAGATAAAAGCACAACAAATTAGATTTGTGCTCAGTAATCTGGCCAAATGAGGGTAATAGCGTGAGGGCAGGTAAAGGCAGGTTTTTTTTCAAAGAATACTAAAAAAGGAAAGCTTCTTCTTTTGCATTGCCAACAAAAAAAATGCTTCCCAAAGTCGGGGAAGCAGTGTTGGTTCCACCCTACTTGAGATGAACGCAGACCTACCTGAAGGGGGCAGATTTTCCTGTCACAGAAAGGTGACTCTGAGGGAACGGTCTTATCCGTTCTTCAGCAGTGCCGATAAGGGGTAATTGCCCACAGAAATCAAATGGCCGTTTATCAATTTGGAAAAAAAAAGCGAGTTTTTATTCTTGGCCAGGGTGGACATAAATTTTGGGCCAGGTTTTTCATTCCTGGCTCTGTAAAGACTTTTGCAAGCTTAAAGAGTTTTACAAGCTTAAGTGCTGTTTAGGCCTGGACTGAGGATGAGTCTCCAAGGACTCGAGCATAGATCTTTGCTGATTGAGATTCTGAATCTAACTGTGGCTGTGAGTAATGCTGTTTTTTTAGTTCTCTGCTCCATTACCGGGCCTTTCCCCACTTCCCTTAAGCCCCGTGCTACTCGAGGAGAGTAGCGCGGGGTCCCTCGGCACTCCGCACTGAGAGGGGCGGCGACAGCGCAGCCGCCCCGAAGCTGCTGCTGTCGTGCCCCTCAGCGCGCAGCATCCCAGGCGCTCTTCTCAACGGCGCCTTTTGAGCGCGGGGTCATGGGGACGGCCGGGCGCGCGCCTGGGATGCTGCGCGCTGAGAGCAGCGCGGGGCATAGAGGGGAAGGACGAAAGTGGGGAAAGGCCCCCCAAGACCTTGCAACACTGAAAGGTCCTTGTCAGGACCAGGGGCTGTGGCTTGGTGGCAGACCATTATTTTGCCCCTGAAAAGATCAGCCAGCAGGCACCACCTACTCTGCAGTTGTTTACTTTGTGAGGGTGTGTGTGTGTGTGTGTGTGTGTGTGTGTGTGTGTGTGTGTGTGTGTGTGTGTGTGTGTGTGTGTGTGTGTGTGTGTAAGTGTTCCTATGATTTTTTGTTTCCACAGGGATTCTCCTCCTGCGAAGTGTCCCTAGCCGAGCTGCCATTTTGTCTACCCTCTGCCTGCCCCCTTTGGGATTTTTTTTGACATCTTCGCTCTTAGGCCCCTTCCGCACATGCAGAATAACGCACTTTCAGTCAACTTCCACGGTTGTTTGCAAGTGGATTTTGCTATTCCGCACAGTAAAACCCAGCTGCAAAGTACATTGAGAGTGCACTATTCTGCATGTGCGGAAGGGGTCTCAGTGTAACTTTGCTACACCATGTCAAGTCAAATTCATCAGTTAAGTGCCAGTCTGATCATATTGAAATGGTGACCTGAAGAGTGGGTAGAACTGCTGTGGTGTGGACGGGGAAGGGTGTGGAGGAGCAAAAAAAAAACCTGAAGCAAGTTTAACGCACATGAATCTCCTTCACTTTCCCTGTAAGGGTGAAAAAAAGTCAGACTTTAAGAACTTTCAGAAGCAGCAGGGATTCTCTGATCCAAAGGCAGGATGACCGCAAAAGGGGCCGGGGGGTGGGGTGGGGATATGTGCATAACTGAGAATCAAACCTGAAGGCAATGAATGCTCAATGCAAAGAAGAAGAGTTTGGATTTATATCCCCCCCCCCTCTCCTTTAAGGAGACTCAAAGGGGCTCACAGACTCCTTTCCCGTCCCCCATCACAACAAACACCCTGTGAGGTGGGTGGGGCTGAGAGAGCTCCAAAGAACTGTGACTAGCCCAAGATCACCCAGTTGGCGTGTGTTGGAGTGCACAAGCTAATCTGGTTCACCAGATAAGCCTCCATAGCTCAGACGACAGAGCAGGGAATCAAACCCCGGTTCTCCAGATTAGAGTACCACATGCATGTAAAAGCCCACTGAAAGACTTCTGTCATTTAGAGTTGGAACTGCCAACCTCTGTGTGGTGGCTGGAGATCTGCTGTTGTTAACAACTGGTTTCCCGGTGACAGTTCACCTGGACAAAACATCCCCTTTGGAAGGTGGACTGTATGACATCATATCCCACCGAGTTCCCTCTGCCCCCCCCCAGGCTCCACCCACAAAATCTCCAGGTATTTCACAACCTTGAGCTGGCAACCCTACTCAGGTTAGATGAGACTGTCCTTGATCGGCCTGACTTGGAATAAGCTTTTATGTATTCATGGGGACGGGGAGTTAGACTCACTAGCTCTCCGTTGTACTTTTGTTTACTGACAGTATTTTTTTTATCCTTTCTCTCAGTGGTATTCTCGTGGCAGATCAGAAATAATTCCTTAAAATAAAACGGCATAAAAATCCCTGGGTAATAGAGACCGGTGTTGTTATGAATATTCTGGGCTGGTTTGCTGCTTACACAGAAGTGTTCTTTTGTTCTTTTATTCTTTTGTTCTTTCTTTGGAACAGCTCAAAACACGATTCGCTCCCTTGTAGTCCAAAATGGTTTGCCTCATTAGACTATCTCAGAATTTCTTCCCCATCTACTTCTGCTGTGGGTGTGGGGTCGGCAACCTGCGGCTCTCCAGATGTTCATGAACTACAATTCCCATCAGCCCCTGTCAGCATGCCCAATTGGACATCCTGGCAGGGGCTGATGGGAATTGTAGTTCATGAACACCTGGAGAGCCACCAAGCCTGAGCATCTGGCAGGAGTGCATGTGTGCTGCGGCAGTATCAATCCTTCCATGGAGCTCCCATGTCTGCTGTTACCTGCATATAAACAGATAAGGATCTAGACTAAATTTCTCATTAGTGAAATGGAAATTTCTCATATAACCTTTTCCACAGCAGGTCACTGATCTCTATGAAATGCTGCTCTTGCGGGATAGGGGAAAGGCCCAAGGGGGGCTGCAGCAAGCAGAGGCGTTGGTGGGGATTGCAAGTTGCGAGCCAGTGTGGCACAGTGTCAGGCCCTGGATCTGTAGATAATCACCAGCCTCTAGATTTCAAGTCAGAAGCCTTTATTGACAGACATTGGATGGCATGGCTACGGAAAGCCAGTTCTGACGAACGGTCTTTGGGTACAACCTTTTATCCCCCGCAGCTTCTCTCCTCCCTCTTTCTCACTCCATACCAAAGGCAGAGCGAAATAGAACAGGAATGCTATAGCCCCATGGTGGCGAACCTTTGGCACTCCAGATGTTATGGACTACAATTCCCATCAGCCCCCACCAGCATGGCCAATTGGCCATGCTGATAGGGGCTGATGGGAATTGTAGTACATAACAACTGGAGTGCCAAAGGTTCGCCACCACTGCGCCGTTACTTTTCTCAAGGCTGGTGTGAAAGATAAGGTCTGGGGCTCTTGGGTGCCTCTAGTTCACTACATGTTGCAGATCAAGGAAAGGTGGGAAAAGGAAAGAAAAGATCCATTAACATGACAGAGCTCCCTTTGATGTCAGAAAGACCCAGAGGGGCTACAGTGTTGGACTAGAATCCTGGGAGGTTAGGATCTGAATCCTCACTATGGGAACTTCCTTGGCGACCTTGAGCCTGTAACATGCTCTCTCCCTGATCTATCTCACAGCGTTGTTGTGAGCAAATGGAGGGAAGGATGATATTCTAAGCTGCTGGGAGTCCCACCTGGGGAGGAAAGCAGAATATCAATAAATAAATGCAAAATGCGTTCAGGTTCGTCTCAGTCCAGCCCTTAGAGTTTTGAGTCCACAGGCTTGATCAATAGGCAAGACGATGGGTCAGTTCTTCCCAGGGCTTTAAAAATGGAAGTGGCAGCTTTTCCGAGGCTTTGTGTATGAGCAGGAATGAAGGTTTAGCGCTTCCCTTCTGTATAGTTTTACCAGTCAAAGCTTAACCCCTTAACGCTCACTCCATTAACCTTGGAAGGAAACAAAAAAGGAGAGCAAAAATATGTGCTTGACTCTTTACCACAGAGGTGTCCAACTCTGGCGCTTCAGATGTTCATGGACATGCCAGCAGGGGCTGATGGGAATTTTGACCATGCCAGCAGGGGCTGATGGGAATTTTAGTCCACAAACATCTGAAGTGCCAGAGTTGGACACCCCTGCTTTACCCTTTCAGGGCTAACAGCAGAACTTCAGATGGGGAAGGGCTAACTCCCTTGCTCCCCCTCACATGACTCTGATCCATACTAAGGTCCTAATCATACATTACAAAGCCCCCACGATCCTCCCATGTCTGCTGCAGGTGCTGTTGAGACAAATGCTGTCTCCATGCTGTCTCCATGCTGACTTCAAATGGCCCTGAGGAGCAACTATTTGCCCGGGCTTTCCTAGGTAAGGTAGTTCCCCAGTTGCTACACAGGGTCGAGATTTGGGGAGGGGATCTAAAGAGGCTGGATTGATTGGACGTCATTCAGAATACCTTTGTGAGGAAAACCTCAGAACTCCCTCAGGGTACCCCAGCCGCACATTTGAGAATCGAGGCAGGTCTGTCTTCAGATTCTATGTGGGCTCATTTAAAGCTTTTGCGATTTTTACCTGTTGCTCCTGGACTCATATGGATATCAGTTTTATTGGAAGGAAAACTGTTGGTTCCAGGTTTTGATTCCTGTTTGACAACTTTTTGATTTACCTTTACTTGAGACTATCAAAACCTGGGACTTTAATACAATTCATGAATGGGAAAATGATAAGCAAGGGAATCATGATTTTCAGTTTGTTCAAAACTTAAAGGTTTTCTACGTTGTACCCTCATTTTAAGCCAATTAACATTGTTCACAGTATTTGTCTGAGCTGATGGATGAATCATTAAGAAAAACACTGATGAGCACCCGTGTTCAAACACTTGACTTACATTCAGGGCAAATATAGTGACATTTCTCCAGATCTCTGTTTCTGTCCATGTGCTTATAGTAGATTTGGTTCATTATTCTTTATTGGCTATTATACATGATACTATCCAATCTAGAATGAATCAAGTTATTTCCACATTTTTCGGGGTCAGATGAAAATCGAATCTGTTTCCTTCCGTCAGATATAAATCCATCAATTACATATAGGGTTGCCTCTTTTTTGTATTTATCAGTTGAATTAAGGAAAAGGTTTGTGCCTGTCAACCCTCAAAAATAGACTTGGGTGTCTCATTTCTGTTGATGGAATTGATTATTGGGCTTTATATTATTGTATATTTTATCTTATTGTTTCCTCTTTTAATAATATGATTTTTATGTTACATTGTCAAGGCCTTATAGCACTTAATAAACACTTACTATTTGCCCCATTGAGGAAACTTCCATGTATTGTTGGGCGGCATATAAGACTCCCCATGGGGCAAACAGCAGCTCCCAGGCTATTTCAGGTCAGGGAAATGGCAAGGCAGAAAGGTGTGGGCCCCCCCGCCATCCCCACACAGCATGGTCCTGATCCAAACTGGGCTAATGTGGGCCTGCAAATTAAATTTTGATCATGGAATTCCCAGGGCATGTGTGTATCGCCAGAACCCACAAGGGATGCAAAGAATTTGTAACATGCGATTTAAGCTCTTCATTCTCCACTCAGCTGCTGTTTCCATGTAAAAGATGCTCAAAAGATTTGTTTTCATGTCTCTCTTAAGTGTACATAAGTAAGGTCCTAAAACTTACTTGGACGCAACCTCTGCCTGGATCTTTGTACTCAGTACCATTGCAGCTGTTTTATCTCAAGAGCGAAGGAGTCCATTGACTAAGTTTCCTTCTGGGATATGAGCAGTTAGGAATATTTCCATCAGTGCTACATAAAGTTAAAAGATATTTTTTAAAAGAATTTTTATTGGTATATTTGGGTCAATCTTACAATCATATTTCATCATTATATTACATCCGTAATCTACTTTCCCCCCTTTTTCCCCCCCCCCCCCCCCCAAATTCCTTTCTTTTTTCTTTAAGTGTGCAGCAGCAGGTTCATCCGTTCTACTCTCTTTTCCCATCTGTCCTCTTTGATTCCGGCTTCTCTTGTCCACTCTACGAATTCAGTCCAAATCTTCATCATTTCCATTTTTTTTTTTGCCAGGCCCCTTCCGCACACGCAAAATAATGCGTTTTCAAACCACTTTCACAACTGTTTGCAAGTGGATTTTGCCATTCCGCACAGCTTCAAAGAGCACTGAAAGCAGTTTGAAAGTGCATTATTCTGCATGTGCGGAACAAGCCATAGTTGGTTCCTTGACATTATTTCAAAAATTTCTAATTGTACTTGTTCCCATACATATTCTTATCACTTCTGTATTGTCCATATCCTTTTATCTTTCCATCCCCATGCAATTAATGCGTGGGCTGCTCTTATTATTATTTTATATAATGTCTTTCTCCGTTTTTCTATTGTTTTATTTTCCATTATACCCATGAACAATAAGTCTATATTTACCAGTATCTTAACTTTTACATATTTTTCTATATACAATATAACTTGATCCCACAATTGTTTAACCTCTTTACATAAGTTTAAAAAAATCGATATGTACACATTCATTGATCAGAGAATGCTTATAGGAAATATGAATGGTACCCATTTGTTATAGTGTGTTAGCCTGCTTTGCAGGCACCATGAATGAGAATGCTCATAACTTTTAAAATTCCTTCCCGATAGGTCTCCGTTTGTCAGTGTGACAGAATACTCTCTGCTGAAAAATAACATTGTTCAACTGTGCCTGGAACTAACAACCATTGTGCAACAGGTAAGAGTTAGTTAATCTTATATGAAGTTTCGCCTAAAACATTCCTCCCATAAGAGAGAAGCAGACTGATTTCTTTCTTGCTGTCAAACCTAGATCTCATACAGGAGCTACAAGGAAAAGTCTTGTTAGCAAGGACCAGCATCCAGGCTTTTTAGCTAGTAAGCCTGATCTGATTCCAAAGCTTTTCATGAGGTCAGGGAGAATCACTTGATCCAAGGTAGAATAGCTAGTTGATCCAAGATAGGATAGCTTCCCAGGATAGGTGGCTGGTCTCTCTGCAGCTGAATCTTCCTCTTTCGCTAGAGATCCAGGATGACTGACTGCCTGAATCCCCTCAAATCATGAGCTGAAGAGACGCTTCCCTATTATGCATGCAGTGCTTACCCCATGCCCCGTTTCATCACAGTGGGTTTTCCCTATGGTTTCCCGTTCAACCTGGGGATTCTCCTGCTGCAGTTTCCCCAGCTGAGTCGGCTGCCATTAGCCTGTTTTGCTAGGAAAGAGTGGGAGGAACAGCCGCTGTGTGGTTGGGGGAAGGCAGGGGTAGGTAAGGGAATGTGGGAGGGGTGAGGAAAGCTAGAGCTTGTGGAACACACACACACAATCCTCTCTTTCTCAACAAAATGAAAGGAAAAGTTGCATTTGAAGAGGTTGTGGAAGCTGAGGAGCTTCTCTGATCTGGGATGTGATGAGTTCAGGAGGGGTGAGAATGTGTGCGCAACCAAGAATCTGACCCGCAGGGAATGTATGTGTAACCTCAGCTTGTGGGTTCTGTGGGGCAGAACTTGGAAGGAGTTGCAAAGAACCAAATTTAAACAAAACAGTTTACTTCTCTTTACAAATAACATTAAACATCAACATTTAACATTTCAATTCAAGGTCCTGTTCAGGTTGCATTTCAAGTCCTTCTAGTTACAGTCTACTGATACTGCCAAGTCCAATTCTTCTTTGCAAGTGGGTTGGCTCCTGAAGACTCCAAGGGCTTGATGAACAGGATGCAACATGATGAAGGTTTCCAGGAGAACTCTCACCCATTACAACCACAAAAAAGAAACCCTGAAACAATAAACTCCAACATTTACAACATAGCAAAAACAACTACCTTCCCAGTAGTTCCCAATAATATTGCAGTTTACCTTAACAAGGTGTTAAGGGCTTATAGAACCAAGGTCCGAGTCTGGTAGCCTTGTCTTCTCCAAAGAGCTCTGCAGCCTTTCTGCTGCTCTGAGTCTCCACCCCCTTACTGGTTCAACCCATTCTGGGCATGGGGGTTACATATGCTCACTGCAGGGCTGAACACAAGTGCATAAATGGCTGCTGCGAACCTAAGTTCCAACACTTCTGACCCACCCAAACCTTCACATTTCCTGGAACTCGCCTTCCAAGACTTCTGTATCCTACATAATGGCATGCTATTGTAAGAGCATCTGCCTTGCTAGATTAGACTAGGGACTTTCTAGTCCAGGGGTAGGGAACCTGCGGCTCTCCAGATGTTCAGGAACTGCAATTCCCATCAGCCTCTGTCAGCATGGCCAATTGGCCATGCTGGCAGGGGCTGATGGGAATTGTAGTTCCTGAACATCTGGAGAGCCGCAGGTTCCCTACCCCTGTTCTAGTCCAACTTCTTTTTTTTCTAACTGTGCCCTGCATGGGTAACTTGGAAACTTCACAAGCAGGGTACGCTGTTGGTGGTAGTTCTGGGTCTTTTGAGCACAAGATCTGGTATTTGGAGGTCTTCTGGTTCTGTAAACAGAAAATTCATTTGGCCAAGTTGACTAGAAGTCATGAACACACATATCCTCTAGAAATATTCTTCACCCCCTTTTTTTAAGAGATGAGAGTTAAGCAAGGCAAGGAACCAGAGGCTGCATGAATATTTTTAGTTACCCTGAGGTACCTGCGAGACACTTCTTTTAGATTGGGGGTATGCACAGGAGAGGTGTTAACCATTCTACTCTGATTTCATGTCCCTTGGAGCTGCCATTTTGAATTCCTGTGGGGCCACAGATGGGCCTGCAGATAAGCTGTAAGTTTTCAGCATCAGGGCAGATAGATTCAGAGAGCCATTTCTGGCTAGGAACAGTGTGTGTAATGGAGGAGAGTGAAAACTCTCTCCTGCACAACACACCCCTCCTGAAACACCCCTCCCCACTCTAGTTGCTATTAAGAAGTTAAAAAACAACACTAAAGTTCCCTTCTTGGATATTCCAGTGTGTGGCTTGACCCTAAGCTTCATCTCATTTTGGGATAATGAATTCCATGCAAGGCAGTGGTGGGATCCAAAAATTTTAGTAACAGGTTCCCATGGTGGTGGGATTCAAACTGTGGCGTAGCGCCAATGAGGCTGGGCAGGGCACGACAGGGGCGTGGCTGGGCATTCTGGGGACAGGGCATTCCTGGGCGGGGCTGTGGCAAGGACGCAGCTGCTGCGCCGGTCCTTGGGCGGGAAACGAATGCACGCAGGCGCAGGCTGCCATGCACGCCAGTGCACCTCCTGCTAGACTGCTTCAAGTTCTGCGCGCTACTGCTGAGAGGAGGGGCGTAACTAAGGCAAAAACCACGTGGCAAAATAGCCAATTAGTAACCCCCTCTCGGCACACGCAAATAATTAGTAACCTACTCTCAGGAACCTGTGAGAACCTGCTGGATCCCACCTCTGCTGCAAGGTGAAGCAATGTCTGCCTGAGTGTACCAATAATTAATTTCATTGGGTACTCCAAATTGCAACATAATGGAAGGGAGGGGGGATTCCTATGTTTACTCCTTGTCCCATTCATCATTTTTATAAATCTCTAAATAGAGTCTTGTGGTCCAGTGTGGCAAACTGCAGTCAATGCTCTGCTTACAACTTGAGTTCAATCCTGACAAAAGGCAGTTTCAGGTAGCTAGCCCAAGGTCGGCTTGGCCTTCCATCCTTCTGAGCTTGCTAAAATGAGTACTCAGGTTGCTGGAGGTAAAGTGTAGATGGCTGGGGAAGGCAGTGGCAAACCACTCTGTAAACAGTCTGCCTAATAAATGCTGTGATGTGATGTCACCTCATGGGTCAGTGATGACTTGGTGCTTGCACAAGGGACCACTGCTACCTTTTACAAAAGGTAAACCTGCCTTAAATGTAAAGTAAACAGTTCTATTGTTTAATTGAGCGTCCAGCTCCCTGAATACCTTGGCCGTCTCCCAAAGTGTTCAGAGACTGCCTTCATCTGTACATTTAGACATAAAGCTCCACCTCACTGAACCCTAATTTAAATGAAGTGGAAGCAGGAAGCAAATATATTCTTCTGTTACGCGACATGAATCCCCAATCAATCTTGGTACGAAAGCTTTGTAAATCAAATAGAAACCCTCGGACTCTTCTGCCTCGGCATGGCCCGTTCTTTGAAATTAATTCATTCCGCTCTACAAAACAGAGGAAACGTTCGGGGCCACTCCTTAACCGCGGCCCTTTATTCTTTGACCTGAAATAATTAGGTTTGCTCGGAAGGAAGCTCCAGTTGCGTTGCTGATGCATAGATTGAAGGAATAAAGTCCGTGGCTGGAAGTCGAGCGGAGCGCTCAGCTGGGTTTTTCTGCTCTTGGTGTTTTAAGAGTTAAATGGAAATTGCATATAATAAAATGCCTGTTTCATTTGAAGTCTTTTAAACTAAGGGAGGGGGAGGGGGAGAGAGCCTTAGGGGTCTTGCCAGGGAAGCGGTTTGAATGATTCAGTGTGTGTGCATATGTGTGCCCTGCTCTGCAGAAATCAAGAGAGAACTTCAAAGGAGTACTTGACCATGAAGTGCAGAGCAGAACTCTTCCGTATCCCTGGGATTGTTATTTGATAAGCCTTCGCCTGACTCATAATTACATTTACTTTATCCATTCTCCATCAGAAATGGATAAGGTTCACATTGGTAGGAAAGGAAGCTCTCTGAGTGAATTGTTTGCACTTGTGTGTTCGTGTGCATGCATACATGCAAACATATATACAAATGTACCACTGCTGCTTTTTGTAAGCTCGTTGTTCCACGCTTAAACATAGGGTTGGGTACAGACTAAGGCTGTTTCCTCATGGACCAGAAAAGCCGGTAAAAGGATGGTAAAAACAGCATTACAGGCAGAGGTGGGATCCAGCAGGTTCTCACAGGTTCCCGAGAGTAGGTTACTAATTATTTGTGTGTGCCGAGAGGGGGTTACTAATGGGTGATTTTGCCACATGATTTTTGCCTTAGTTACGCCCCTCCTCTCAGCAGTAGCGCGCAGAACTTGAAGCAGTCTAGCAGGAGGTGCATCGGCGTGCGTGGCAGCCTGCGCCTGCGTGCATTCGTTTCCCACCCAAGGACTGGCGCAGCAGCTGCGTCCTTACCACAGTCCCGCCCAGGAATGCCCTGTCCCCGGAATGCCCGGCCATGCCCCCGTCGTGCCCCACCCAGTCCCATTGGCGCTACGTCACAGTTTGAATCCCACCACCATGGGAACCTGTTACTAAAATTTTTGGATCCCACCACTGGTTACAGGCAGGCAGTGCACACGGCCGTCACTGCAGAAACGGCACTACAGCGAATGCAGCAATGCTCCAGCGGCCCCGCAATGGGTTATTCGAAAGTCACTCACTGAGCGTGTCTTTTCAACAATGGTGCTCCACAGTCAGCGTCGTGCGAAGTGCCCACCAGGAATTGGTGCCACAGAGCCTGCCCCCCACAATGGTAGCCCACAATGGCCAATCCTGGCACTGAACGTCCATGACGTCTACTCTGGGGGAAAAAGAACACCGTTTGCCAAGCACAGCTGTGCGAAGTGCCGGGGTTCAGCCGATGCGCTGCCTGTCTACGGAGCGCCTGCCCATGCGAACACTCCGTTGCTGCAGTGTTGCCAATAACACCGATGACACAATGCTGTAATTGGCTGTGCGGAAACGGCCTAACTTTTTCATGGCTGCTTTGACTTCCACCCTCGGAGCATGATTTTTTTTGCCTTTCGCCATACATGGCAAGTTCAAAATGTCCCCGTAAATCCCATTTTTAGTGGAGAGAGGACACGCCCTCCAACCACTTTCCTAGGGGTCATTTCAGGCTGTCCCAAGTGGGCCAGAAAATCATTCTGCACAAGCGGAAGTCCTCGCATTGGTAGAAATGTCAGTCTGGACCCAAGTCCTTGGTTTTCCCAAAGCATTTTGCTGGTTTTGTGGATTTTTTAAAATAGTGGTCCTTCCTTTCCAATTTTGTGGTTGTTTGTCCTGTCCCAAGAACTGGTTATTATTTTGCCCCTTTTTATAGCACTCCTTCATGGGTTGGGTCTGAGTTTTTTGTTGTTGGCAGTCTGGTTACAGTGATTGTTGCTGTTATTTGCATTTCGTCTGTCACAGCATGGGAAGTTGTGCTTGGGGAATGATCCATTCCGGGGAGGAGGAGCCTGCCTGCCAGCCCTCCCCATTTGGGGAGGCCTGGGGGGTGGAGAGAGTCTGTGAACCACATGCCCAGGTGGGGGCTGCTGGTGGCTCGCAACCCCTGGCAGCAAGGGGAGTTCATCCAGAGGCCAGTGCTCAGATGGCTCCCATTATCTTGCTGCTCCGGGTATTGGTGTTTTCCCCCATGCTTGGTGTTTTCCCCCGTGGGAAAGTTATTAC